>NC_091455.1:41322967-41925467 GCF_027789765.1 Dendropsophus ebraccatus | reverse complement strand
GCCCTCATTGTATGAGTTCAGTTTACTGTATCATCGCCAATAGTTTCTTTTGTTGATACTTAAAACCTATAGCATCATTTCCCTCAGTATATGAATGTCACTGAAGCTGTGTTCATGATAAACTAAATTATTTCATGCTTTAGATACTTCAGTTTACTTAGCCTAAAATGTCAATGATACATAAGAATATTATTTTCTAGATACAAAAGGTTATTTATATTTTTATGTGAAACTGTGTATACAAGGCTTTGTCTCCGTTTGATAAAAGGATTAAAGAATTAACTCTCCCGTCGTGCATAATCTCAATATAATTTCTGCTCAGCAAATTAAGTTACTTTTTTTCTCTCAAACCGTGAAAATTGATATTTTCCATTAACTTAGTCAACTTAATTTTATTTTAATTATTTTAAATACTTTCACAATAACCTGGCAGTCTGGTTCATTTATTGCATAATGAAAAGAAAAAAAATTGAGTGGAATGAATTTTGATTGAAATGAGGTTATATTCTTATGTGTGTTGTTTCTGTACAGATGACGCTACAAAGATATAACAGGACTGGAAGACCAAAGGGGTATGTAAGTGTATCAATGTCTCATCTTTCTTGATACACAATGATCTATAAGGCTATGTTCGCACAACATCTTTTTTTGGCCATTTCACAGCCATTTTTTTGGGATGGCCTTCATTTTAGTGCCAAAATGCCAAAATGCAGTTTTATGCAAATGAAATGTTTTCTTCATTTGTATAAAATGGCGGCATTTTGGAGCCAAAAAGACGCCTGTAAACAACAGCCATGAAGTTCCAAAAAAGATGTTGTGTGAACATAGCCTAACAATGCAAGTTTTGACATGTAAGGTTCTATGTATGGGTAAGGGTAGGTTGACACTACAAGGGCCTCAGTTGCAGACTTACAGGTCAAAAAACCACTGAAGGCATTTTACTCTCCTATAAAATGATAGACAAGAGTGGAAAAGACAACAAACCCCATTAACCCCGTCAGTAAAACGTATATATATGTTCCTACTGCACATACCCCGTGCAGTAGGAATGTATATATACGTTCCTGACTTCAGGGGCCTACTGATGTGTGTGGGCTTGCTGCAGTGAGAGCGGTCCCGCACACATCAGTGTCTGGGGCCGGAGGTAATGAGAGGCAGCTGCAATCCTACAGTTGCGTGTCATTAACCCTTTAAATGACGCACTCTATAGCGATAGTGGCATTTAAGGTACTCAGTGACAGAACAAGCTTCTGTCACTGAGTAATGGGGACCCCCAGAAGCCATGCTTCGGGTATCCCGATCGCATGTACTGACGGGCGGGGGTAAGCCTCTTACCTCCATCCTGTTGGTTTGGCGATCTGTGCATAGAGTCTGATCTCAGGCAGGCTCTATGCATAGATCGCCGATAACACTGATCTATGCTATACTGTGGCATAGAATAGATCAGTACATGCAATCTAAGGATTGCATGTTTTACAGTAAAAAAAGTGTAAAAAAAAGAGTAATTAAAAAATTTTGTTATAGTATTTAAAACCCCTTATAAACTCCCCATCCCAATAAACATTTAAAATACCCCCTTGCCCATTATAAAAATAAAAATATACATACATACATATATATATATATATATATATATATATATATATATATATATATATAAACATATTACATATCGTAGCGTTCGTATTACATATCGTAGCGGGAACATTATTGTTCCCGCAGGATGAACGGCGTAAACGAAAAAAAAAAAAAATAAATATATATATATATATATATAATCACCAGGATTGCTGATTTTATTAAATTATATATCAGAATTTTTTTTATAAAAAGCAATCAAAATGTTTCTGTTACATCAATATGATATTAACAAAAACTAGAGATCAAGGCGCATACCTCCCCCCCCCCCCCTCAACCAGCCCTGTAGGTGAAAAAATAAAAGCGCTATGGCTCTTAGAAGGCAAGGAGGAACATTGCATTAATTTGACCCAGACATCCGGGCATTAAAGGGCTCTGTCTTGAAAGGTTTAAAGTCTATAGGATCTGTCAGGCCCTATTTGTGTCAATTGGTGCAGCATTCTGTTTGGCTTCATTTACCAGTGCCATATGGCAAGTGTGACAGATTCTCTGATCAGGGCCTTTGATACAGTGTGAACCTGGCCTAACTCACATGTTATTATAGAGGAGAAGTGATCCACAGTGCTAAGGGATAAGGGATGATGTAGATGCTGACTGTGGTTGTCACTGGGGGGGGGGCATAATTGCAGAAAATCGGGGGCTTTGACTGGCAATAGGAGTAATTTGGTAAGGAGTGATTAGTCATTGGGACTTGCTAAAAGGAAAACATTGAAAGGCGCTGTATGAAGGGCAAAGGTTCAGGAGGAACATTGGGGAAGACTTTACAATAAAAATGTTCTTTGTTGGCCATTTTAACCAATCACTGCTCAACTTCTAAATATTAACCCCTTAAGGTCAATGCCAATTTTCATTTTTTAAGCTTTTGCTTTTTCCACTTTATGTTTAAAAGGCCATAGCACTTGCATTTTTTCACCTAGAAACCCACATGAGCCCTTATTGGCTGAATTTTTGCAAAAAGTACACTGCGAAACCATAAGAAAATTCAATGTGTGGTGAAATTGAAAAAACAAAACAAAACATATTTCTTTCATTTGGAGGGTATTTGTTTTTACACAATGCGCCCTAGGGTAAAACTGATATGTTATGCATGTTCCTCAAGTCGTTACAATTAAAACGATATGTAACATGTATAACTTTTATTGTATCTGATGGCTTGCAAAAAAATCAAACCATTGTTAACAAATATATGTTCCTTAAAATCGCTCCATTCCCAGGCTTATAGCGCTTTTATCCTTTGGTCTATGGGGCTATTTGAGGTGTCATTTTTTGCGCCACGATGTTTACTTTCTGTCGGTACCTTGACTGCGCATATACGACTTTTTGATCCTTTTTTATTACATTTTTTCTGGATTTGATGCGACCAAAAATGCGCAATTTTGCACTTTAGAATTTTTTTGCGCTGACGCCGTTTACCGTGCGAGATCAGAAATGTGATTAATTAATAGTTCGGGCGATTACGCACGCGGCAATAGCAAACATGTTTATTTATTTGTTTATTTACTTAATTATTTATATTTATAAAATTGGAAAAGGGGGGTGATTTGGATTTTTATTAGGGAAGGGGATTTTTTATTAATAAAAACACGTTTTTACATTAACTGTAAGTCCCCCTGGGGGACTTGTATATACATAGCACTGATCTCTCATAGAGATCAATGCTGTGTATATACACAGCAAAGATCATTGTAATCGGTGATAGATTGCTATGGCCTGCTGCAGGCCACAGCAATCTATTGCCGAGTCGGGATCAGCGTCATCGTGACGCTGAGCCCCGGCACGGGCAGAAGAATGGATGCGATCGCGGGGGGGGGGGGGGGATCCGACCCACTAGACACCAGGGAGATTATGAATGAAGCACTTCAATGCAGCTGTCAGGATTGACAGCTGCATTGAAGTGCTTAATTAGCTGGCACGGCAACGGGACTCTGCCTGGCTGCAGATTGCAGCCGGGAGTGGTGCCGTTCAGAGCGGGGTCCCGGCGGGACCCCTCTCTGAACACCCCCAGTGGCACCATGACGTACCAGATACGTCATGGGACGCTAAGGGGTTAAAGGGGGACTGTAGGATTTTTTATGAACTGGGAAGTTATTCAGACTTGTAAATTACTTCTGTGTAAAAAACACAAGTCTTCTAGTACTTTTCAGCTGCCGTATGTCCTGTAGAAAGTGGTGTATTCTTTCCAGTCTGACACAGTGCTCTCTGCTGCCACCTCTGTCCATGTCAGGAAATGTCCCTAGGGTTTTGCTACTGCTCTGGAGAGTTCCTGACATGGACAGAAGTGGCAGCAGAGAGCACTGTGTCAGACTGGAAAGAATACACCACTTCCTGCATGACATACAGCAGCTGATAAATACAGGAACACTTAAATTTTTTATTCAAAGTAATTTACAAATTTATTTTAAAACTTTTCTTGAGTACTCCTTTATTGAGCTCAGGTAAAATGAAAGCTGAGCTCTCATTGGTTTTTATGGGCAAAAAAGAACTTTATTACTGTAAGACTGCTTGATAAATCACCCCAGTGACTGTGCCTGTGTTAGGCAAACAGTATTCATAATTATCCTAATGCAGCCACTAACAATGGAAGAGAAAGTAAGATCGGCACAAGATAGACACAAAATATTTAAAACATGGAAATGGGAATTTTATGTAAAGCTAATAAAATGAAAACTTTTGGAATCGACTCACTTTCATAGAAATTGCACTTGACTCGCAGTAATGCAATAATGCTGATAGGATTTTCTATCAGCATCCAAGGAAACTTTAAGCAGAAGCAAAAAGGCAGCTAACAGAATAATCAATTCAGAAATACCTTCAAAGTCATTTAAAAGATATCATATTAAAGGGTAACGCCGACAAACCTTTATTCATTTCATAGCAAATATATGCGGAGTGCGTTGAAATAAAGTCTGGATGTATGTTCTGTTCTTCGGTAAAATATTAATAATGTTAAAGGATTCATGTGTGTATCTAAAATATAAATCTGTTGCTGGAGCAATTACTATATTATAAAATAAAAAGATCTGATTGAAATGGCAAATGAGACATAGACACAGGGGGCGAATCACTAGACCTAGATAAAAAGGTGCAAAAACCTGCACCACAACTAAACTGGGGATAGAAAATCAAATAGTTAACACAACCCCTATCCAAATACTTTATGAACACATATAGACATGGTGTAAAGTAGAATTGTCTTAGTTGCCCCTAGCAACCAATCAGATTCCACCTTTCATTTTTCAAAGAATCTGGGAGGAATGAAACATGGAATCTGATTGGTTGCTAGGGGCAACTAAGACAATTCTACGTTACACCAGTCTGATAAATCTCCCCCATTGTGTCATAAAGAGCCAAGATGATAGAAATCGAGTTATCTGAGAAACCAAACCCTTAGGCCTTTGCAGTAGATTTATATACTAATCATCGATAACATGAAAACCACTGACAGGTAAAGTGAATAAAAGAGTTTTTTCCCTAATTGTACACGGGTAGGTGCTATAGAGAAAACAATAGTTCCCTTCATCGCTTCCCTGCTTCTTCGATCAGTTTCTGGAGTTGGGTCTGCACATGGAAAAAGAGTATTATCCGAAATGAAAGGAAAAAAAATAGATGTAAATGTACATTCACTTATGTGGTTTATATGATAAAATGTACATGGTGCCCCACAGGGATTTACATCGGAGAAACAAAACAGAAATTACTGACTAGAATGAATTTACATAGACACACAACAAGGCTATGTTCACACAACGTAAATTTTCAATAAATCTCGGCCGTTGTTGCAAATTGCAACCCCGGCCATGATTAATTGTAAATTTACAGTACATTGCGCTGAAGTCGATGGAATCCAGTCCGTAGTGTATACACATAGGGGGAGATTTATGAAAGGGTGTAAATATACACCTGGTGTAAACTGCCCACAGCAACCAATCACAGCTCCTGTTATATTTTACCAGAGCTGAAAGCTGAGCTGTTGTAGAAATTTCAGTAATTGCGTTCAGATCATCTGACTTTTGTTGTTTCCAACTACAGTGAAACTTTGGATTACGAGCATAAATTATTCCAGAAACGTGGAAATCACTTGTATATCAAAGAAAATTTTCCCATAAGAAATAATTAAAACTACATTACAACGTTTGTTCCACAACCCAAAAATAAGGTATGAAAAGGTGTTCTGTATCAATAAAGAACATTGTATCTGTAAAGAAGGGGTTAATCAGTTTACTCTCCATCCACACACAACTCCCCAGGTTGCTGCAAACCTGCTGGTGCTGATATCTGCTGGTTCTAGTGCTGGCTGCCTGGAGGAGCTATCGATGAAGGGGTTAATTCAGGGGTTAGAGCGAAGCAGTGGTCATACACCATCCAGCACCACGTGTGGGACAGATGGCTGTGACAAGTGCGCAGCAGTGGCGGGAGATGTCCGCATTAGGCCCTGGGGAGTTGAAGCACTCACTGCTTGGGTTATGTCTTTGCAGGCAGGATCTAGTTTGCCTGAACTCCGGAGTAAGAAGACGCAGCAGCCTAACTCGCAGGAGATAAGGCTGAGCTGCTCGCTTCCACAGGAGGATCACTGCAGTTCTACAGGGTCCCTGATGCAGACAGGCACTGAAGGAGAGAAAGAAAATGTCTAATTGATCAGCAGAAGCAGCGGGTTAAAATGAGAGGGCTTTTTACCCAATACAATATCAAGATAGGCACACCCGGGCTTGTATTACCAAATCTTTCTTCTTTTTAAAAATTATTTGCTTGTCTTGCAAAGCAAAGTTACACAACCAAGTTACTTATAATCCAAGGTTTCACTGTACAATGGATGAGGTTTATGTGGTTAAAATATTCCTTTTGGACTAATAAAACTTTGTTTCACTTCATCTGCTACAAAACGGTGTAAATATTTGTGCAATTTTGCATCTTTTTATATCGGCAATGAAAAATACTATGTTTATTTGTGAACAAGATTTAAATCTCACTAGCAAGCAGAGCGTTAAAACAATTAATGTAATGTGACTGCCGCCATTGGATGTGTCCGCTGTTCCTCTGCTCTTTCTGCTGATATATGCTCTAGTCGGAATACACAGGTACCAGACAAACTGAAGTAAAAATGAAAGATGGCAATAATCTCATTTAATGTTAAAGCAAATGAACACAATGTATAACAAGACAGTGGCAGCAATGTACATAGACAGAGGTTGGAAATAATGACTGCTTATATCTGATTACATACATGCAGATATAGGAATGGACGGACAGAGATCTGTCTTGTGATCTCTTTATAACCATGGTAAGAGGGCATACTGTACTTTTTCAGCAAATAAGGCTTCACCATCATGACAGAGGGATTCTTTACTATAAGAGGATAAGTGAGGTTAGACTATGAGAATGTTGTAATTGGTTGATTCATTGAGCAAGAACAGAAAGGGCTGTTCCTAAAAATATAAACTATAAGGGTATCTGTAATTTTAAAGAGTACCTATAAAACAATAAACAGGACCAATCGTATTCAGTTGAATTGAAAAGGTTTCTGGGCATGCTCAGTGACCTTTATAGAGGTCATTCTATTTTGTTATCTATATACTGGTGTCACGTTTCATTGTACCCTTGGCTGTTTTAATCGGGAGGGCACAGCTGGGAAATTACTTTTACATAACAGGAAGTCTTAATTTTAGGTATAGTGGCCAGAATGGAAACTATGTTAAAACATAAATAGTAAAATGGAAACTTGAAAAAAAAAAAATCAACAATTCTTAAAAAAATGTTTAACATAAAAACTAATTTAAACAATAGGTTGTTTTCTGATGACACATTTCCTTTAAATTACAGTTACAGCAAGATCCCAGCTGTCAATCACAACCGAGGCTTTTCTGCCTAAACATCACCAATGCAGAAAGTGCTGTAACAAGCTCAAGAGACTCCAATTGGCAAAAAAACATTGTCAAATAAAGGATAGCTAGCCGAGGTCTCAAAGGAAGAGTAGCAGCTTGTAAATGTCTCATGGCAGGGAATAAGGCTAAGTACATGGCATAGGCTAAGATTAATTGCGGTAAGAGAAGAGTTTTATGTTAGGAAGTAACTAAAAGAAAGATTTGTACCTCAGCATATCAAACATGTGAAACACAAGGGTCAGAATAGTCAGACATTGGAGTGTTTAGCCTGAGCTTCACCCTGGCAATGGGAAGGTTCCACACCAATGTTCAAAGACAAGCTGTATCCTCTGATTTGGATCCTTGTGAAGAATCTTTGTTTTAACAAAGAGTTCTTCCTGTCATGGACTTTTCTCCACAGTTACCTGACTTCTTTGAACATCTATGGGGGGCACCTGAAGAAAGAGAAATCCAAGTATTTAATGAAGAAACTCTATGAAATGTAACAAATTAGATGGGAACAACATGAAATATCAAGTTTTGCTTCTCGAGAAGTTCATGCTCAAGTGCACTCTGTCATAAAGGGAAAAAGGAGACATGCCAAGTACGAAAATAATGAAATGTACTGTATGTACACGTTTCAAAAGATTTTTTACTTTTCACTGAATTTGTTAAAAGAATGATGGATGAAACTGGGAAATAATTCAGAATATATACATTGCAAGGTCAAAAGATAGGAAAATCAAAATGGATGTCATGCAGGTGAGTTGGTAGAAAGCAAAAACGAAATGGCAAGTGGACCAGATGACTCTGCACGCGTAACAAAGCACATACAATGTCAGTAACATGTAGCGCAGAGTATTTGGGTTATTTGTGTGTAATTTGCACTGTTATCATGGATGTTTTTAATTGTTTAGAATTTTATACAGGGTCATTTGTGAGTGTATCCTAAGGACAGGCATAAAAAGCATGGTTTCAGACTTTCAGACTACTTTTTAAAAGCATTTAAGGCGGGGTTGTTAAGACCAGGGTACTGGTACACCAGTCCTAAATTAGGCCCTGCCCTCTTTTCCATGGCTGGATTCACTAAGAGGCCCACACCTCTTAGTGAAACCATCCAGCCAGGTGCCCGAACATACACCCAGGGTACCAAATCTACACCTGCTCCTAGATTTGGATCATGAGTTACGCCTGCGAGCAGGTGTAAATCATGACAAATGTGGCGTTGAAAGAGGCCACACCTCCTCCCGGCCTCGCCAAACCATTGCCCACCATCATGCGAGCAGTGGATACAGCAGGTGTACGCCAGGAAGAAGAGGAAAATCTGAGATTTCTTTCTGGTGCGCCTCTGGCGAGACTTTCATAAATGTCCCCATTAATGTTTTATAAATCTTAAGATGTCTTAACCCCTTAAGGACAGAGCCTGAAATGGCCTTAATGACAGAGACAAATTTTATGAATATGACCAGTGTCACTTTATTCATTAAAAACTTCAGGATGCTTTTACTTATCCGGCTGATCCTGAGATTGTTTTCTCGTGACATATTGTTCTTTACATTTCTGGAAAATTGGAGTCGATACTCATAACGAATCTTTATGAAAAAAGCCCAAATAACGTGAAAAAATTTGAAAAAATGCATTTTTCCAACTTTGAAACTTTTTTGCTTATACAGAAAGTGGTTATACCACATAAATTATATATTAAATAGCATTAGCAACATGTCTACTTAATGTTGCCGGCATTTATTAAACGATCTTTCATTTTTTTTAGACAATAGAAAGCTTAAAACATTAGCAGCAAATTTCCAAATTTTCAGTAAAATTTCTAAATCAGATATTTTTAGGGACCTGTTCAGGTTTAAAGTGTATATGAGGGGCCTGTATGTTAGAAAGCCCCACAAAGCACCCCATTTCAGAAACTGCACCCCCCCCCACTCTGCAAAAGCATATCCAGAAAGTTTTTTTAACCCTTTAGGGGAGTCACAGAAATAAAAGCTAAGTGCGTAAGAAATTTGAAAATTTTAATTTTCTGTGCAGAGATTTTATTGTAATCCAATATTTTTCATAATTATAAACCTATTACCAGAGAAATGCACCCCAATATTGATTGCTCCGTTCCTGCAGTTTATAGAAATACCCCATATGTGGCCCTATTGCACTATTTGACGTAACCAAAAGCCTCAGATATAAAGGAGTGCCTAGTTAATTTCAACGCCTCCGTTATATTTGGTCATTTTTGACCATACCACTTCAGGTTGGCAGAGGCTCTGGGGTGCCAAAACCTAAAAAACACCCCTAAAGGGACACCATTTAGAAAACGACACCCCTCAAGGAATGTAACAAGGGGTGCGGTGAGCATCTGGACCCCACAGGTGCTTCACAGATTTTCCGAACAATATGGCGTGAAAAAAAGAAAAATTTAGTTTTTACACTAAAACGTTGTTCTAGCCTTCAATTTTTCATTTTCTTAAAGAGATAAGAGGAAAAAAAAGACACAAAAATGTGTAGCGCAGTTTCTCCCGAGTACGGAAATACCCCACATGTGGCGATAAAGCGCCAAGGGGGCGCAGGACGAGCCTCCAAAGGGAAGAAGCGCCAATTGGCTTTTGGAAGCTGAATTTCACTGGAAAGGATTTCAAGGGCCATGTCGCATTTACAGAGCCCTCGTGCTGCCAAGACACTGGAAACCCCCCACAAGTGACCCCATTCTGGAAACTACACCCCTCAAGGAATCTAACAAGGGGTTCAGTGAGCATATGGACCCCACTGGTGATGGGCACAAATGTGGAACAATGTGACGTGAAAGGGAATATTTTCATTTTTTCATTTTCATGGCACAAATGTGGCCGTCATCAAGGGGTCCATATCCTCACTGCACCCCTTGTTAGATTCCTTGAGGGGTGTAGTTTCCAGAATGGGTTTCCAGTGTTTTGGCAGAATGAGGGCTCTGTAAATGCGACATGGCGTTCATCATCTATTCTAGCCAAATCCAACCTCCAAAATCCAAATGGCACTCCTTCCCTTCGGAGGCTTGCCCTGCGCCCACATGGCGCTTTATGTCCACATGTGGGGTATTTACGCACTCAGGGGAAATTGCTCTACACATTTTGTTTTTTTCCCCCTCTTTTAACCCCTTGTGAAAATGATAAATTCAAGGCTAAACCAACATTATAGTGTAAAAAATGTAATATTTCATTTTCACGCCACATTGTTCCACATTTGTGCCCATCACCAGTGGGGTCCATATGCTCACTACACACCTTGTTACATTCCTTGAGGGGTGTAGTTTCCATAATGGGGTCACTTGTGGGGGGTTTCAACTGTCTTGGCAACAGAGGGGCCTTTTGAATGCAACATGGCCTCTCGAAATCCATTCCATCCAAATCCAGCCTTCAAAAACCAAATGGCGCTCCTTCCCTTCGGAGGCTTACCCTGCACCCGCATGGCACTTTATGTCCACATGTGGGGTATTTCCGTACTCAGGGAAAATTGCGCTACACATTTAGTGTTTTTTTTTATCTTTTAGACCCTTGTGAAAATGAAAAAAATATGACAAGATTAATGATTTAGAGTAAAAATTTTACAAAAATTACACTGAATGTTGGTCTAGCCTTGATTTTTTCCATTTCCACAAGGGGTTAAAAAAGAAAATGAACACAAAACGTGTAGGGTAGTTTCCCCTGAGTACGAAAATACTCCACATGTGGGCATAATGTGCCATATGGGCACAGGGCAAGCCACCAAAGGGACAGAGCGCCATTTAGAGGCTGGAATGGAGGATGGAGGCCATGTCGCAATTACAAAGCTCCTGTGCTGCCAGGACAGTAGAAACCCCCGACAAGTGACCCAATTCTGGAACCTACACCCAATAAGGAATCTAACAAGGGGTACAGTGAGCATATGGACCCCACTGGTGACGGGCACTTACGTAGAACATGCGCCGAGAAAATAAAAAATACCATTTTTTTCATTTTCACGTCCCAAATGTGGCCGTCACCAGGGGGCCATATCCCCGCTGCCCCCTTGTTAGATTCCTTATGGGGTGTAGTTTCCAGAATGGGGTCACTTGTGGGGAGTTTCTAATGTCCTGGCCGCACAGAGGCTTTGTAATTGCATCATGGCATCCTCTAATGGGATTGGCGGCCATATCTATTTAGCTGGGGAAAAGGGACAATTCTAATTTATTTTGGGGTATTAGGCCAATTTTTAGTTTATAAGGTTGAAAATGACAGGTGTCCATCAAATTCAACCTGTGTTGATCCAGAGGAAGGCAAAAAACCCTCGTAAGGCAGACAACAGTAGCCTCATCACAGGGGAAAAATTCCTTCCCGACTCCATAATGGCGATCAGAATAATCCCTGGATCAACGTGACCCCTGAAATAGGAATAAGGGACAGAATTTAGATAATGTAGAACCCTAATGACGTGTGGTACGCCTTGAAGCGATCCAGTTTGCAGAGGCCGGGGTGATAAGGACAGGTGTCACACTGGAAAATGGTGTCCTTCCTGATCCCCCTGTTACGCCACACTCTGCACTTCTTCTAGGGTCTCCCTTTCTCCAGTGTGGGGGATGTCACCTGGAGAATGTTGTCCTGGTGCGATACGGGGTCCTTCATATCCAGAAGCGCTGGGTCCGCTCTATGGCTGCTAAATATTAGGGCTGTATTACTGCTTCTGATATGTTCGGATCGTGCCGCAAGCTACAGTAGCTCGGGCAGCGAGGGACCAGAAGAGGGAGTGCTGGTATAAACGTTATCCCCATACAGGTGGTAACCTTTATCCAGCAGTGGGAAGATCAGGTCCCAAACTATCTCCCCACTAACTCGGAGGATGGGGGGGGCATCTGGGGGCTGGATCCGGGTGTCCCTTCCATCATACACTCTAAAGGTACGTGCACACTGCGGAATCGCGACAGATAACCCTTCGTGCATTCCACAGCTGGCACCCACCGGCGGAGTGATGCAGGCGCACATCTCCCTCCGTGTCATAGACTCCATTCTATGCACGGGCGGATTCCGCTCTCCGTCCAACGTGTTCATTCTTTGGATGGACGATGGAATCCGCCCATGCATAGATTGGAGTCTATGACACGGGTGGAGACACGCGCCCGCATTAGTCCGCCAGCGGGTGCCAGCTGCGGAATGCACGAATGGTTATCCTTCCCCATTTCGCAGTGTGCACGTACCCTGGATCTGTAAGTGCACCCTGAGGTACTCTCACAGAGTTTGGAGAATTTCATACCGTCATCTCTTATTGGGACAGTACTGGCGGAAAAGACGTGTCTGGGGGGCAGCGTACGCTAGGCTAGCCCCAGACACGTCACTGGATGATGAGGATGATGAGGATGAATGGAGGAAAAAAGGATCCCCCCATTCATCCTCACTGGCTGTTTCGGTGTCGGAGGCAATAATAACGTATGAGAAAAAACCCTGGGGGCCATCTTTATACGGGGACTAGTATATGGGGTATGTAGTGGTGTAGTGTCAAATTTTATTCAATGTAGTGTGGTGTAATGTAGTGTTTTTTACGTGTTTTTTTACAGTAAGTATAAAAAAAAAACTACGCCAACAAAGGAGTTGCTGATAAATGCCGCACTTATCAGCAGACCGTGGCAGTAGAATATAGAAAAAAAACACCCTACGCCAAAAAGGAGGAGTTGATGATTAGCAGCCCACTTTCGTGCGATGCTGATCAACACTCAGCGGCGATAGGGTGCGGAAAATAGAAAAGAAAAAAATTTGGGAAAAAAAACCAAAACTTTTTCTACATTCTGAATATCCCTGTAGCTGCTGATAAGTGTATTACACATATCAGCCGCTAGAGGGCAGCAGAGCGCAAAATCCGGAAAAAGACGAGGCTGGAGCCGAAAATAGCCGAAAAAAGACGATGGGGACTGCCGGAAATAGCCGAAGACCCGACGGAATGACGGAGGACGCCGCGAACCTGGAAGACGCCGATCAGGACCCCGGGACAGGTGAGTAATGTACAAATACCTGCTCTGGACCCCTCAGCTACCTAGCTGAGGGGTCCAGATCAGGTATTTACTATTTTTGTGGACTCTGAACGTCGTGCCACCGGCCCGATCGCCTTGAACGGCCAGCCGGTACCGGCCGGCCGTTCACGGCGATCGGGCCGGTGGCACCGTGACCACCATTACTTTTTACAGTAATGGCAGTCGGTGCCGTCCTCGGACAGCACCGATCGCCATTTTTTCCGGGTCATCGGGTCACCGATGACCCGGAAAGGTTCCATTCGCCGCTATTGGCTGATCTGAATTGATCAGCCAATAGCGGCGATCGTAAGCACGGGGGGTGTTAACCACCCCCCGTGCCGAGAAGCTAAGATGGCCTGCTATGATTTATATCAGGCCATCTTCCCCGATCGCTGTGTGCGAACACACAGCGATCGGGGAAACATCGGGCGTAAATTTACGCCCTGATGCGTTAAGTACCAGGGCACGGGGGCGTAAATTTACGCCTGATGTCGTTAAGGGATTAAAAAAATCTGAATGTGAAATCTGTCACGGGCAATGGGTGTGTGCCACCCAACTGGTTTCTCTTTCGGCCACTCCTTGGTTTTCACACTTAAAAGAGAAGTCCCATGAAATGAAAAAAAAGGCAGTGAGGCAGGAGGGCGCAGTAACAATAAACAAAGTATACTTAACCATCCCCGTGCCTCCGTTGTACCTTTCCCAGATCGCTGTCTATCACTTTTTTTCTGGCATCCGGGTATGTCACTTACTCAGCTCCTCCAGGTGCAACGTCACTGCCCGGGTGATCAATTGCTCGATTAGCCAGTCAATGACTGGGGAGGTGTCCTGCCCCAGCTTCTGATTGGCTGAGCGGACAACGAATTCTGACCTGCTGTTAGTTTCCCCCTTAAAGGAACTGCTTCCTGAATAGGATGCCTTCTTCTATTAAGGGTAAATTAAAAAGTTTTTCCTAAACTGTTTTAACAGCACAAAATTTAGATGTAGCAGAATTCACAGTGATAAGTTAACACATCTGGTTAATACGCTAAGATGTGTGATATACTGATAAAAAATATTCTTTTCACTCGTAATCTTAATCAGGAAACCAGACCAAGCTACCTGAAAACTCTTGTTATCTAACATGACAACAACAATACGGTGTTATTTGTGAGTAAGCAGGTAGCAGGTGGTAAGATGTCTCTTATTATACCAGTGCACAATAAGATTAAAAACTATTCAGGCTTTGTCATGTTTTCGTCTCTAAAATGATGTAATCGACAGATTAAAACAACAAAAAATTTTTTTAAAAAAAGAAAAGAAACAAAAACTAATCATCATTCTAGTTTAATATTTTTCTCAAAATGTAGAGGAATCTGCTCTCTTGCTAATTATATTTTTGGCACCTTTATTTAATATTAAAGCCAAGACATGCAATAATCCTGTTTAATAAATCAACAGCTGTCCAAAACTTCATATAAATTATGGATGAACAGAGAGGTTCATTGTCCAGCTGGATAAAAGGTTTGATATTATGATGTAAATGGCATGCTGATTTATAAATTGTTTTCCAGGATAAACATCTACTGCTTTTTGATATGTCAATCCTATATTAGGCAGTTTTAAAACTTTATTCACACAGTGCAGTAATAAAAGCAGTTTGGCGGCACGGTGTAAAGGAACTCTAAAGGTGACCATACACCTTCATTAACTGAGGCTGTCCTCCCCATACACAGGACTGTACAGCAGGGGCAAGCGTTCCTGTACTCTCTATGGGAAGGGGTGAAGTAGGCCAGTGTGCTCGGATTGCGGTTTATCTTTAACCCTTTAAGGACATGGCCCATTTTCGTTTTTACGTTTTCGGTTTTTCCTCCTTGTGTTTAAAAGGTCATAGCACTTGCATTTTTCCACCTAGAAACCCACAGGACCCCTTATTTCTTGCGTCACTAATTGTATTTTGCAATTACAGGCTGAATTTTTGCATAAAGTACACTGCAAAACCAGAAAAAAATTCAAAGTGTGGTGAAATTGAAAAAAAAAACGCATTTCTTTTATTTGGGGGAAATGTGTTTTTACGCCATTCGCCCTGGGGTAAAACTGACTTGTTATGCATGTTCCTCAAGTCGTTACGATTAAAACGATATGTAACATGTATAACTTATATTGTATCTGATGGCCTGTAAAAAATTCAAACCGTTGTTAACCAATATACATTCCTTAAAATCGCTCCATTCCCAGGCTTATAGCGCTTTTATCCTTTGGTCTATGGGGCTGTGCGAGGTGTCATTTTTTGCGCCATGATGTGATCTTTCTATCGGTACCTTGATTGCGCATATACGACTTTTTGATCGCTTTTTATTACATTTTTGCTGGATTTGATGCGACCAAAAATGCGCAATTTTGCACTTTGGGATTTTTTTGCGCTGACGCCGTTTACCGTACGAGATCAGGAATGTGATTAATTAATAGTTCGGGCGATTACGCACGCGGCGATACCAAACATGTTTATTTATTTATTTATTTGTTTACTTTTATTTAAAACCTGGGAAAAGGGGGGTGATTCAGACTTTTATTAGGGGAGGGGGATTTTTACTATTAACAACACGTTTTTTTTTTTTTTTTTACACATATACTAGAAGCCCCCCTGGGGGACTTCTAGTATATACACTTTGATCTCTCATAGAGATCTCTGCAGCATAGATATGCTGCAGAGATCCATGAGATCGGCACTCGTTTGCTTTCGGCTGCTGCAGCCGGAAACAAACGAGTGCCGAGCCGAGGACGGCGCCATCTTGGACGCGTCCCCGGCCGGCATCAGTAACGGAGATCGCTCCTCCGGGACAAGGTCCTGGAGGAGCGATCTCCCCCACTAGACACCAGGGAAACGTTGCCTCCGGTAATCGGAGGCAGCTGTCAACTTTGACAGCTGCCTCCGATTAGCTAATTAGCGGGCACGGCGATCGGACCGTGCCCGCTAATAGCGGCGGTCCCGGGCTACACGCGGCACCCGGGATCGCGGCACTTCAAAGCGGGGCCGCCGCGCGGCCCCGCTTTGAAGTGCTAATGAGGACATAGGACGTACCGGTACGTCCTATGTCCTTAAGAGGTTAATTAAACAAAGGGGTCGGGCGGTGATTTTCCATTTGATCCTACGTCATCTGTTGGTGGTTGTTCAAGACAGCTCTAAGATTGACAGCCAAACAAGCTGACTAAAGGCTAAAGGCCCTATTACATGGGTCGATCTGGAGGAGAAAGCGAGTGCCCCCCTTTTAGATCAGCTCTGGCTTACTCCTCCTCCCCCGCTCATGCTGGCACTATTTCACACGCCATGAGCGTGCAAGAGTGCGGGTGGAATCTTTAGCTCATGTGGGGAGCCTATAGGACATAGCATCAGTCTGCTGCCACCGCTCCTATTACATGGAGCGACGGCTAGCAGACCATTGTTATGGTTGTAATTTTTTTTCAATGTGTTGAAAGACAAGGATCAGCCGATATTGTGCATGTCAGCTGATCATTGCCTTTTAACACTAGCTATTACACCAAGAAATTATTGACCTTAATGGCTGATAATTGGCCAAATACTGCCGATAATCACCTGGTGTAATGGGGCCTTAAGGCAGTGCTTCTCAAACTGTGAGGCAGGCCGCAATAGTGAGGCACCCCCTAGTTGTTGGTGAGGCACAGTTGGGGAGGCAGTCTTTACCAAAGTAATTCTAAGCTGCACGGTCCTTTCCCTGGCTACAATAGTGGTTTAGGAACATTATTGACTCATTTTATGCTTATTTTAATGTTGTACGGAGTTTAGGAAACAATTGAAGGGCAGACTGAGCAATAGTTTTTTTTTTTTTTTTTTTTCTGTGGACCTCCACCACTGACTGTAAGGCACCCTATTGGTCAGTCTGGTGAGGCCCAGGCATCACTTTGCTCTGTTGGGTGAGATGCCAGTAAAGAATTTTGAGAAACACTTGTCTAAGGTGTGTGGGGACCTTAAGGGACCTGCACATGTAGAAAACATATAGTGGCCAGTCGAAGCGCAGTAGCGCGAAACGATCGTCGCTCCTCTCCTGTGGAATGCACTTGTTTGTTGCTCTGTATCTGCTCTGTAATAAAGCATCATTGTAAAAGGACCCGGTGAGTGCCACTATATGTTTTCTACATGTGCTGATCTACGCTACTATTCAGTAGAGCACCACCGTTACAGTGACTGTCATCCGCACCCAGAAGGTTTATTGAGCCGTATACATTTTGGTCTGAGTGCCCACTATACTGCTCTTAGCACACGACCTTAAGGGACCTCCTCTCAGTGCACCCCTAAGGAAACCTGAGGGATCTCCAACATACATTTATTCTATTTTCCCAGACATCTTTTGGATTTTTGCTAAATAGACTGGATGCTGTTGGGTTCCTTTGCTTCTTTAAATCTAATTGTGTGGGTTCTTGTTTCTTGTTATGTCTGACGACATATTAAAAGTTATCTTTTGTGACTTATTTTTCGCTGAATTTAAAGCGGAGTCCATGTAGAGTCCATGTGGAGTCTGTTCCGCCTGTCCCATTGATTCAACAGGACTTCTCATGCACACGCTGCCATTGACATTCAATTCTTTGGGCGGATGGCAGGTTGTGCATGAGATGTTCTACTTAGTGATGAGCGAATAGTGAAATATTCGAATATTCGATCCCATTAAAGTCAATGGGAACAAGTATTTGATTATTGAAAAACATCTATTCGACCACTTGGAGGTAAAAACCAGAAGCTGGAGGATTTGAATGCTTATCGAATATGTATCGAATATTTGGTGAACTATTCGATAATATTCGATAGATCGAATACCTTACTATTTGATCGAATATCTATTCGATCGAACAGTATTCGCTCATCACTAGTTCTACTGAATCAATGGCAGTGCGGACTCAGCTTGAAATGATGCTAAAATTCCATAGTGTGAACAGACCCTAAGGGGGAGATTTATCAAAGGGTGTAAAATTTAGACTGGTGCAAACTGCCCACAGCAACCAATCACAGCTCAGCTTTCCTTTAAGCACTGCCTAAAGCTGAGCTGTGATTGGTTGCTGTGGGTAGTTTGCACCAGTCTAAATTTTACACCCTTTGATAAATCTCCCCCTAAAGGTTAATACTTGGGCATGTGCAATAGAAATTAATTCCTAGACATTGTACTGACATCCTCTTTTAGCAATTTTTTTTTAAATATCCATTTGGTTATCTTTCTGAGTTTGCTGTCCATGTTGTCTCGGTTTTGCCGACATCATGTATGTGATAAAGATATTATATAATGAATTTTCATTAGAATCTTGTGTCCTCCACAACCAGGTTTAACTTTTTTTTTATGATCGCATCTTAATCATGCACAAGTCCAATCATTGTGCATTTGATTACCGATGGCTGATGAAATTGGATGCATAGGCTGTATCCGCTTTCTTCTGGACTCTTTAGGGCTGCATTTAACTTCTTTAGCCACGGTAATCAATTGCAGAACGAATAGACTTGTGGATGCTCGAGTTGTGCTCATCTCTAATGAAGATCAATTCTATGAATCTATGACTAAACAGTTTCTGCAATTCAAGAAGGCCTTGGTTGCAGTAATCCAGGTCTTATAGGCTAATATTATCCAGGCCAATGGAATCTTTATAATGTTATTACAGTAGATTACAGGTAGGTTGTTTGCATGTAGCAGGGTTTATTCTTCCATTATCAGAAACGTACGCAATTACCATCCAGTTAGACTAAAACACAGAGTAAGGACTGGTGTATTAATCCATTACAGTGCTTAAACTGAAAGCAAATGGAAGTGCAGATTTATTCATTTTGCGGAGATGTATTACTGCAGCTTCTTTTTCTATAATTAACAGCCCTTTTTTTATTCTTATAGGAAATGTGTAATCTGAAAAGCCTCCACAAACTCGATTCATAGATTCATAGGTTTTAATGAAAGCATAAAACACTTTTATTGTGCTTACTAAGACATAATTTAGTTCAATTCATACAAATTCCTTTATCCTTCACTGGAAATTAATTTGATAACTTAATATTATCAAGTGCCATACTCTTTTGTCTTTTGCGTTCTGTTGTAATTTTATTTACTTCTTATTATGGTAAGAAAATTCTACTTAAAGGAAAAAAAGATATCTACAGTATAATGGGCGGACTCCACTGTACGCAATTTAAGTGTTTGTTTTATGAACCTCCAACCATACTGCTTTTTTAGGGATATGGACATCATAGAGGTGGATCCCTCCACTGTAAGAACTTTGTTGTAGAGGCTTAAAGGATCTGACCTACTCCTTTAAGCCTATTTAAAGAGGTGCTCCAGCGTGGGGGCACTTTTTTTTGGGGACCGGGGAGGAGATGGATAAAATAAAAGACGTCCACTTACCTCCCCGGTTCCAGCGGCGGGTCCCGCATCACTGCGCTCCGGTCCCCGGACACTTCCGGGTGTCTGACGCCGCCCGAGACGCTACGTCTCAGGGCCGCTCAGCCACTCAGTGAAGGAGGTGGGATCTGAGCGGACTTCAAACGGATCCCGCCTCCTTCACTGAGTGGCTGAGCGGACCTGAGATGTCACGTCTCGGGCCCGCGTCAGACACCCGGAAGCGGCCGGGGACCAGAGCGCCTTGATGCGGGACCCGCCGCTGGAACCGGGGAGGTAAGTGGACGTCTTTTATTTCAGCCACCTCCTCCCCGGTCATCCCCAAAAAGTGCCCCCCCGCCGGAGCACCCCTTTAATGTAGCACCTAAGGGGAATTTACTCAAACTTATTTTTAGTACAATCTTTGATGGGCATTTCTTAGGGTGATGATCTAACTTTGCATTGGGAGCCATTAGCCGAATGGAGTACATTATGTCATATTTTATTATTGTCTGTTAATCAAGAAGAAAGAAAAAAAAAGTATGCTCTTGTGTTGGTAGGTATGCTCTTGCAATTATTTCTAACCTGATCCCACAACATTTTGACATTAAGATTACAAACTACGGTATTTCTACTGTCTTTTAAATCTGCAATCAACCCCATGATGCATCTGCACAGTATCACATGGTCAGCTAGAGCCAGTTCCATCTCTGTCTGCTAACCTATTATCTCCTGATGAGGAACTGTATCAAAGGCTTTGCTGAAGTCCAGATAGGCATTATCCACGGCATCAACTTCATCTATGTATGCTGATAGAAACATGGCTGCTCAGGTGCATGATAATGTCATTCCCAAATGGGGAAATAGTTTTTGATGCTACACTGTGTGGTAGCAAAAAGTCAGTCGCTGCTATCCTTTCATAATTGGGCTATGGGCTGTAGAGCTGCCAATAAATTCTTAACTCTTCACATAAAGTCTACAAACCAAAGCTAACAAGTGAAGTGTAGAAAAAAATTACATGTCAAAACATTGTGTTGAATGGTTAGGGTAAAAAAAAAAAGTTTACTTTAGGCTCATTTTAACATGAATATCTAAGTAAAAGAATGAGTATATATATAATATATATATATATATATATATATATATAATAAAAAGTGTCCTTTTCTGATGATTTATGCCCTTTGATAAGTAGCTACATCTCTAACAATTACATTTATCCATTTAAATTCACTGCAATGCTCAAAATTCTAATTTTGTAGATTCTTTGAACAAATCATGCACATAAAACAGCAAATTATGTTAAAACTAATATTTTGGGGAAACTTTTTTCTTTTTCTCTAAATGTCACGTTATTGATATTTTCGTTAAATGACTTTGCTGGTAAATTGAAAAGAGTAACTTTAAAATGTCACTCCTATTGGGTTTTGTGTGAAAATATTATGTTATAAATGTTAAATGTTGTTAAAAGAGGTAGAGGTCGGGACTGCAATGATTCTGTGAATAGTTTCCACTCGTTGTATTAATATTTTTATAGCATATTCGGCTTCCAGATGACAATTTACTATGATTGTTACTCATCCCAGTACAGTACTTAATGGTTGCCTGGTGTGGACAATAATGCTATGGTGAATAGGGTGAAATAAATTTCTAGTTCATTAATGCCAACACTATTTTCTCTCACAAAATCAAGACTATTTCAACTTCTTAGCTCTTGGTGAGATACTTTTTAGATTATGTTATAATTACTTTTAAGTCAGTGGTGGAAGGGCCGTATCTACACCTAGGCACCCGTGGTCCGGTGCCTAGGGCAGCACCTTGCAGGAAGGCAACACCAGGGAGTAGGGCGTAGGAAACAATTTATTTTCTTTTTTTTTTAATCTCCCACCCCCCATTCAGACTTGCCAGTAAATCTGGTGTCTTTTCGAGGGGGGTGGGGTGGAGGGGTATGTTGGTATTGGTCAGGTCTGGTGTGGCAGTGTTATCCAGTCACAGTTTGGCGGTATTGGTCACGTCTGGTATGCCAGTGTTATCCAGTCACAGAATGACAGTATTGTTCAGATCTTGTGTGGCAGTGGTAAATGTGGCACACAGAGCTATTACCTACCAATCTACCAATCCTGGGTGAGAATTCCATAAGACAATATGCAGACTGCTCTAATCATTGATTCAATGTAGAAATTTGTCTATGTTTAAACAGTTAAAAACATGTGGCCGTAACCATGCTCCCATTTCTTCCCTAGTAGTCATGTGCAGTTACCAGAATTAGTGGCCATATGCCTATTGCTTACCGCATGAGGGTTTAGTTTCGGCTGCATGTGGTGACGTACAGTAAATGTGGGCTAAGAATGATCAGATATCAATATGATTTTCAGAAACTAGAAAATCCTGAAACTAATCAGTGAGTGAAGATGGGGCGTCTGTAGGTCTAGTACCTGGGGCAGCAGCTGCTGTTAATATGGCCCTGGGTGGTGGTCAGGCCAACATACTGTAGGTATCTTAAATACAACTTCATCATAGAGTCACTTATTATACAGGGCCCTTAAGGGATTATCAGGGGAAATAAGGCATATAGATACCACTAGAGATAAAGCAGCCTCGACTTGTATCCAAATGATGTTTTATTGTGGTCACTTAAAGCAACTCTGTACCCACAATCTGACCCCCCCCCCCCCCCAAAACCGCCTGTACCTTCGGATAGTTGCTTTTAATCCAAGATCTGTCCTGTGATCCATTCGGCAGGTGATGCAGTTATTGTCCTAAAAAAACAACAACTTTTAAACTTGTAGCCCCGTTCCTTACAGGAGTATCTGTGCCCTAAATTTGCACCACCTCTCTGTCCCTCCTTCCCGCCCTCTTCATCATTAGGAATGCTCCAGGCAGATTGCCTCTAATTCCCCACCTGTGTCAGCCCGGCACATGGGCTGGATTGTTAATGACCTGTGCAATGTTCAGCATGGAGAAAATGTTTCAGTGGCTTTCCTAATGATGAAGAGGGCGGAGAGGAGGGACAGAGGGGGTGGTGCAAAGTTAGGGCACAGATACTCCCGTTTGGCACGGGCTACAAGTTTAAAAGTTGTTTTTTTAAGACAATAACTGCATCACCTGCCAAACGGACTGCAGGACAGATCTTGGATTAAAAGCAGCTATCCAAAGGTACAAGCAGTTTGGGGGGGTCAGATTGTGGGTACAGAGTCACTTTAGCCAACACTGAGGAAAACAAGGCAACAGCCGTTTCATGCTCAGGTGTAAATGTAACCTCTAAGCAGTGGTGCCTCTGCGAAGAATTACAATCAGCAAGACAGAAGCACATCTCCCTTTCATTTCTCACATGAATGGGGATGACTATGCTTCTGTCTTGCTGGTTGTAATTCTCCTCAGAGGTACCACAGCTTACAGGTTAAATTCACACTTGAGCATGAAACGGCTGTTACCTTGTGTGTGTCAGTGTTGGCTGTTATGTGACCACAATAAAACATCATTTAGATTACAAGTGAGTGATGTGACTGCTTTATCTCTAGTGGTACCTATAATTTGGACTTATCTAGGGATCCTCTGAGCACCACAATCCGGGTCTTTCTCTATTCTAATGGCTCCTGCTCCCCGGTGCTTCACAATTCTTACAGTCATTGGCTTAGCAATCGTTTCTTACAAGGCTGACAGGCTTTCAGAAGCAGCCCTCTAAGACAAAAAATGATGTTCCCAGGTTACCCCTTTTAGGCAACACATTTGGCCACCCTTGGCTATGAGTTTGAGATCCCTGTTTTAAACTATAACCAAGATAATTAGGAGTTATATATAGAAAAAAGCAAAACAAAAAAACACAAAAAACTAAAAAACAAACTGATCAGGAATGTAACCATTCCTGCAACATGAACTGATACTCAACCAAAAATCACACTTACATTTGGTGAGTGGTGAATCTCACCACTCCTTCACCCAGAAACGTTTCTTAATCAGATCCATTACAATCCTGCCCGGTAGTTGAGCGATCTCCCTCAGGTGTATAATATAGTGGATATATAGCGGATCTATGCATAATATCTACAATAGCTAAATATGACAATAAACTCAGACTGAAAGTCATATGTTTGCTCACTCCTTGGAGGGGAATATGATAAGACCCCCCCCTCCCCCCGCCACATTGGATCGCCTTGAGCAAAAGTATCTCTCCAGGTAGCGGAGACAGCAGCTTTACTGGAGAAAGATTTTTGTTCAAGGCGATTCAAGCCTGTGGAGTGTGTGTGTGTGTGTGTGTGTGTGTGTGTGGAGGGGGGTTCTATCATACTCCCCTCTAAGGAGTGAGTAAACATATTTTCAGTCTGAATTTATTGTGACACTCTTTTGGCTATTATGCATAGATCAGCATCATTGTCTGTTTTCCTTTTTATGTGGTACAAGATAATTAAAAAAAAATTCAACCCAAAATGAAAAAGAAAAGGCCATGTAGTAAATGAGAAATTAGAGAGGTAGCCCTCTATTCCTGCAAGGTGATAGTTATTAATATGGTTCAAGGAAGAAAAAGAGTGCTGCACCTCCCACCTATGGCTGATACTAGTACCTCTCGGCTGCATAAAAAACATCAGAATTCTGTATGTGAATTGATCAAGCCACACTGCCCCATGTACCTCGTGCAGGTATCTGATACACATGGGTCCCTACACTGTGATAGCTATGGTGAGTGCAATACCTTATCCAGACTTGTGCTGTTTGGGGGCAGCTTCCTCCGCCGGTGGTGCTGGCTGGGTTTTGGTGGACTTAGTGTAGGGACCCATGTGTGTCAGATACCTGCACGAGGTACATGGAGCAGTGTGGCTTGATCAATTCACATACAGAATTCTGATGTTTTTTATGCAGCCATGAGGTACTAGTATCAGCCATAGGTGGGAGGTGCAGCACTCTTTTTCTTCCCTGAACCGTATTTTGTTTCTCTCTTTTCTCCGTGTTTTGCACTCCTCCTGGTAAGACCCACATGACTGCAATTAGCAGGAGACACCTGAGTGCTCATGGTTTTAATCCCTCCTGTCTGTCCCATTCTATCTGTGATAGCTATGGTGAGTGCAATACCTTATCCAGACTTGTGCTGTTTGGGGGCAGCTTCCTCCGCCGGTGTTGCTGGCTGGGTTTTGGTGTGGCATTTTTGGGTCTGGTCCTGTGGCATGGGGGTTGCAGGGCCGTTCCATGGCCTCCCTTCCCTGACTGTGCACGCCTTCGGGGGTGGTGGTCACTGACCGGCACAGTGTGGACTTAGTGTAGGGACCCATGTGTATCAGATACCTGCACGAGGTACATGGGGCAGTGTGGCTTGATCAATTCACATACAGAATTCTGATGTTTTTTATGCAGCCGAGAGGTACTAGTATCAGCCATAGGTGGGAGGTGCAGCACTCTTTTTCTTCCCTGAATGATAGTTATTAATATACTATACATAATTGGTGGAAAATGCCTTTACTACTTTTGGGGTAGCCTCCACCAAGGACAACATCTGCAAAGAGTTTGTATGTTCTCTCTGTGTTTCCTTTGTGGGTTTCCTCTGAGTACTCCGGTTTCCTCCCACACTTAAAACAGATAGGTGAATTTAGATTTTGAGCCCTAATGGGGACAGGGACCAAAAAAGTGCTGCGGAATCAGTTGGCGCTTTAAAAATAAAAGCATTTTTATTATTATTACTACACTTAACTCCATTTAAAAACAATTTGATTTCATGCAACAAAATATACGTAGGAGGAATAAGGGCTATGGAAGTTTATCTGCACGGGAAACTAAAACTACTGAGTAGATCATGTGACAAAAATTTCATTAACAATATACAACTAGACTCGTCCTTGAAGAAATAAACTCTTTTATGCACAGACATTTAGTATTTAGGGAAGAATAAAGGTAACATTAGTTTGCAAGATTATGTGAGGTGTCTTTAACCCCTAGATGTCCCTGTACGTCCTGGCCGCCCTGGCCGCCTATCACCAGAGGACCCTGGGCATATATCCCGCTATGAAGCGCGCTCCAGAGCGTTGCACGCTTCATAGCAGGTGGGGGCTGATTGCAGCCGGGTCTTCACTGTTATTGACAGGCTGCACCGATCACACTGCAGCCTATCATTCACCCCCTAAACGCTGCAACGTTTAAGTGTAAGTGACAGAAGCAGCTCCTGTCACTTATCAATTGGACACTTACCTTCCTCCATGAGGTCCGATTGGCGCTCTTCTCATTGAGTCTGCCACAGACAGGCTTAATGGGCAGAGCACCAATAACACTGTTTAATGCTATGCCTATGGCATAGCATTAAAGGGGTAGTGCGGCGGTAAACAATTATTCACAGAATAACACACATTAAAAAGTTATACAACTTTATAATGTATGTTATGTCTGTGAATGGCCCCCTTCCCCGTGTCCCACCACCCCCACCCGTGTACCCGGAAGTGTGGTGCGCTATACATACCTGTCACGTGCCGACTCGTCTCCGATCTTCAATCTGCGATGTCGTCTTTGGACGGCCCGGCCGAATCCCTCCGAGCGTCCTGAGTGCCGGCTGCCCTCTTCAGTGTCATCAGATGCTAAGCCGCGATTGGCTGAGCACAGATTGGCTCAGCCAATCGCGGCTGAGCAGCTGATGACGTGGCCGCGTCATCGGCTGCTCAGCCGCGATTGGCTGAGCACAGTTATGCTCAGCCAATCACGGCTGAGCAGCCGATGATGCTGCAGAGGGCGGCCGGCACTCAGGACGCTCGGAAAGATCCGTCCGAAGACGGCATCGTAGACTGAAGATCGGAGACGAGTCGGCATGTGACAGGTATGTATAGCTCACCACACTTCCGGGTACACGGGTGGGGGTGGTGGGACACGGGGAAGGGGGCCATTCACAGACATAACATACATTACAAAGTTGGATAACTTTGTAATGTGTGTTATTCTGTCAATAATTGTTTACCGCCGCACTACCCCTTTAAACAGTGTGTGAAATCTAATGATTGCATGTAAAAGTCTCCTAAAGGGACTCAAAAAGTAACAAAAAAGTAAAAATGTTTTTCAAAATATGCCAAAACCCCTTCCTAATAAAAATTAAAATCACCCCCATCCCATAATATAAATAAAACATATAAAAAAATTAGGTAAATAAACATATTATATACCGTAGCATGCATAATTGTCTGATCTATTAAAATATAACAATCGTCATCCCACACAGGGAATAGCGTAAACGAAAAGAGGGGAAAAGGTGCCAGAATTGCTGATTTTTTTAAATTACATTATATATACAAAAAATTCATAAAAAGTGATCAAAACATCTGATCTAAACAACTTTATTAATAAAAACTAGAGACCATGGTGTAAAAAATAATGCTCCGTACAGCCCCGTAGGGGAAAAACTAAAACCGTTATAAGAGTCACAATAGGTCCATTCTATTAATAATTAATTGCAAAAAAAAAAAAAAAGGATTTCATTAAAGAAAAAAATAAACATTAGAGAATCTGTGTAAACCTGCATACAGTATGGTTGTGTTCGGGCTGACCTATAGAATATTGGTATCATGTCGCTGTTACTGTATAGTGCATTACGTAGGCACAGGAACCCCCCAAAAGTTTTTTTTTTCAAATTTCATCAATTTATATTTTCATAAATAATAGTTTTGGGGTTCCATAATACATGTTATGGTAGAATGGAAGGCACCATTACAAAGTACAACTCCTCCTGTAAAAAACAAGAACTTACATGGCCTTGAATATAGAAAACTGAAAGTGCTAGAGCTCTTAGAAGGGAAGGAGGAAAAAATGAAGACACAAAAATGAAAATTGTCGTGGTCCTTTGGGTCATTTTGGGCCAGGTCTTGAAGGGGTTAAGATATAGCTTATAATAAGCAGAGTTGGCTTTTTGTTTTATTTATAAGATAATAGGATACATTAAAGGGGAACCTTGCATGTTCCCCTTGATTCCTACATCTGTTGTGTCTGGCTTTTACATATAAATAAAACATCTAAGGGAGAAGCAAATGAGTTATCATAACAAGTGTCTATTTTTGCTAGTGTTTTAGCGTCTCCTGGAACTCTCCGCTGTGTCATGTTTTAATCTGTGACATTATATACTGTGTTCATTAAAACCAACACGGTGACAATTTTATAATCTTCTCAGTGATTAATCCTAGCTTTGCTTTCTTCCTTCAAAACTGTCAGAAATGTGGAAAGTTTGTCGATGTATTTTATTTTTAGAATCATACAATATGAATATGTAGATTTCCCATATTTCCCAGTATAAGCCAAAGTAATTACCGCATACAATTACTGGTTGGTTCTAGATCTAGGACATGTTGGGAGACAGTTTAGTTTGCATAACTCAGGTATTAAAAGAGCTGACTCCTGAAGATATTACAAAGCAAGGGCAAAAGGTAAGATTTCTCCATGTTTTTTTTTTACCACCAGTATAGGGCTAAACCTGGCCTTTGCCATGTGCACCTAGTATTTATACCCAGAACCATGTCTATCATAAAAGAATAATGTTTTTTTTTTTTTTACCAGCATAGAAGACTATGGGGGACTATGGAACTATACTGATGCAAGACATAAATACTATTTCCCTGAAAAAAAGACAATGCCTTATATTAATTTTTGTTCCCAAAGAGGCACTCTGTGTGTGTGTGGGGATGTCTTATTTCGCACCACACAAGCACGTTGAGAGAAAGGGGTGAGTGGCACAAGAGGGAGACAGAGGGGTGAGCAGACCAAGAGGGAGACAAAGGGGTTAGCAGCACAAGAGGGAGGCGGAGGGGTGAGCGGCCAGGGTGGCAGGCGGAGGGGTGAGTAGCACGGGAGGGAGAGGAGTGAGCGGCACAGGACAATCATGAGGAGGGAGGGGGTGAGCGGCGGCGGGTAGTAGTGGACGGCCTTACTTTTGGTGGGGGGCCTTACTTTTGGGAGGATGCCTTACTTTGGGCTACTTGGTAGATTAGTTAGGGTGTCTTATTTAAGGAGGATGTCTTATTTTTGGGGAAACACTGTAGCAAGATATCTTTTTATCTTACCACTAACCCAGTCAGACACAGTGACATAGTTAATGACTGTCTTTGCAGACACAAGAAAGAACCCATTTTAGTTCAGGAGCCCACTGGAGGATTCACCTGTTCTTCTGTGGGCCAGTTTAAGCCTGGGTACATTGGAAGCACTACTGGTCTGTGTGAGTTAAGACTTATGCTTGAGAACAGATTCCAGGGTGCTGGTTTACTCCTTTGTAAGAGAGGCAGGTAGGACTGGAGGCTGATAAAGCGCTAGCATGCTGGAATGTGGAGCAGGTCTGTGTGGAGGTGAGCTGGAGAGTCATCTGTGCAGTGAGTGTTCACAGAAAAAGTAAAGAAGTTATTGGCTATACAAATGGGTGATGTACCACATTCTGTGTGGGCTACCAGTGAGGAAATATTAGCCGAGAGTACTATGAGTAGCTTACTTTGGAAAGTCTGCTTGTGCTGCCACAGGAACATTAGTCTGGTATAGGTAACCTGCAGGAGGCAACCAGTAGAGTACTCAAACCGGTGGAAAGCTGTAGTTTAGTCTGATTTGGAGGATTCTTAGTCCAGATGGGTCAATAGATATTGTATCTACATTGACAATTGGTTGCCCTAAAGGAGTGTAGGGTGGCCCAGTAGGTAAGGCCTGTAGAGGCCAAAATTTCAGGTAAATAAGCCTCGGTCGACTAGAAGGAAGCAATCGGCTGTGCCCAATAGACTGTGAGTGTGGGGCCTATATAAAAAATACTATAGGTAATTTTTAGAGAGTCTTAGTGGCACAAGTAGATGGAGGTAGCTGACCGGGTAATAATTTTGCACAATGAGTCATGATGCCGGGAGCTTTGTATTTCATTGAGCAGCACATCATCCATATATACGGACCGTGCATGGAACGTGTGACTTCTTCCCACGCCTGACTTTACCCACTATCTTTGTTAAAGAAATGCATCCACCAAGATTCAGTAAACTCTTTTGTTTAGATTGCGTTGGTCTGCCGTTGTGTTCTTTTAAAGAAACAATGCATTGGAAAAACCCAACAGATACACGCCATCTTTAAGAGTAGTTGTTAATTTGGCCTGGCTCCAAACCTGTGTGGTACAATATAACATTGGGATGACAAGTTCAGGTCACAAAAACTACAAACCAAGCACTGTAAAGTGGGAAAGATATTTCTAGGCAAAAAAAATAAATAAATCTTTTTTTTTCCCCTTCCAAATTCAATTAACTTTTTTATTTTCTAAATTTAGATCAGATCAATCTTATATTAAACCTGTAATATCAAACATACCATGGTTATTTTCAATGTGTAGTAAAAGTGCAAGCAGTTTACTTTGACTTTGTAGAGAGGGTTCTGGGTGTATTAGACTTGTTCATTTTGGTCACCCTGTGAGTCCATACCCCACCCTTTCTCAGAGTTTTGAGAAAAACCTGTGAATCAGCAATGTTATCATTGTAATGAAAGTCATGCACTTCTGTTTCTAAATAAAATCAATAATTTGAAAGGTTAGCAGACGTCTTTCTATAGCAAAATAGATCTGAAAGCACTGGCCAGTGTTCACGATCAATAAAGGTATTGAGAACTTGTAAGTGTTTTTGTAAAGAAAAAAAAATGATATATCCTTATAAAAGTGATGCGGAAAAGTCAAAAAGAGTTTACTGGGAATTAATATTTTAAAATGTAAGATTATTTTTTAAGGTTGGAAACAAACCTGCAGTTTTCATGGCAATTTTTGTAACTGTTTTTCAGCTAAATACAAGAGTGGGTGCAAAAACCTGCATCAATCACTGCCAAAAATTAATGTGTGCTTTCAGACCTTAAAGTATATAAAGTATTAACACATCTGTATATGAAAGTAAATTTACTGTTGGTCACAAGACAAATGTTTGGGGATAATTGCACTTTATTTTTGGTGCATGTGACAACCAACACATTTATTATTACTGTGTGCCAAAACAATCCTACTCTTTCCAACTGATGCATATTGTTTGTCCACATAGTGGGCATTCCCACCTATGAGTTCTTCGGACATACAGTATAAAGGTGTGCGGACAAAAAATAGTAAAGTGTCTGTGCCCAGTACACTAAGGTTTGCAGTGTTTGCCTATTCTTGGTGTGAACAGATTTTGGTGCACAATACAACACGTTTATGCACATGACCCAACTGGGCAAATTTACTGAATAACATCACCTACTGTTATGAATGCACATGACGGAACATTAGCACGGTCCTCGGTGCATATGGTACGACAGAGACTGCACTTTTGGCCATAATTTTCTCCCTATTCTGTGATTTGTTGCCTTTGTCTGTGCCTAGTCTGAACTACAGATGATCGAACATCGGGAAATCTTAGGTTCAATCGAACTCAAACATTTTTGAACGTGCAGCATTTGATTCCCAATGCCTTCCCACTCCGTGGGGCAAGGAGACAGCCTGAGTATCGCCTGGAATTCCGGGATACAGCCTATTACGTAGGCTTTATCCCGAAATTCCAGGCGGTACTCTTCCCCACGGACCGGGAAGGCATCGGGAATCAATGTTGCACATTCAAAAATGTTTGAGTTTGATCGAACCTAAGATTTCCCGATGTTGATCATCTCTAGTCTGAACACTGTCTTTATTCCTCTGTTCTGCTGATTGTGATGTTCCCCACCCATGTTTGTTCTGTTATGTTTTCTCTTGTCATGTCATGGTTAACCTAGTTTTCTAAATAAATAGAAATTAGGCGGCAACCACCTTATTATTGAAGATATCAGTGCTTGTTTATTTCATTCGTCCATGTCGACAAAACATGATATTAGCATTCTCAAATGATACTGAAAATAATGTATAGCTACTTTGCAGCAGGGTGTCACAGCCGCGGCGGCGTCCCGCGTTCCGGGCCGCCGCCGCGACCGCTTCCTGCCCCATGCAGCAGCCGGTGTCCATAGTCGGGGACCCGGCGCTGCTATCACCTCGGCCCCGGGGGGCGCCTCACCTCTCCACGCTCCTGTCTCCCGCTGTGCCGGCCGGCGCGCGCGTCCCCGCCTCCTAGGGCGCGCGCGCGCCGGCTGTCTCAGATTTAAAGGGGCAGTGCGCTCCTAATTGGTAGTTGCACCTAATCACTCCCCTATAAATCCCAGCTTGCCCTTTTCCCTGTGTTGGAGCCTCTACATGCTTCCCATAGCGTTTGGCCCAGCTCCCTGTTGTTCCTGAGTCCTGTCCGTTACCTGGTCCCAAGTCCCTGTTCCTGGTTCCTGTTCCCCTGTCACTCCACCTGTTCCCGTGTCCAGCCTGTCACGTGCTCTCTCATCTGCAGACTATTGCCTGTGCCATCTCCTGCCACGCCTCGCCTGCCGACACCAGCAACCAAGCCAGGGGTAGCGACCTGGGGGTCGCCTGCCGCAGCAAGTCCATCCCGCCTTGCGACGGGCTCTGGTGAAAACCAGCGGCCCCTTAGACTCCGCTCCCTGGTGAGGTTTGCGCCATCGCTGGTGCTGGTCCAGTGGATCCACTACTCCGGGCGTTACAGTAGGCTCCAACCATGGATCCCGGTGAGGTGCCCGATCTCCGTGACGTCGCCAGAGTGGTCACTCAGCAGGCGCAACAAATCCAGAAACAGTCACAGCAGATCCAGCAACTCACTGCCGCCTTACAGCAGCAGACTACTGCCCAGCGCACACCACCTCCTGACGCTTCTTCTTCACTCCGACTGGCCCTCCCAAGCAAGTACTCTGGGGACTCTAAGTTGTGCAGAGGATTCTTGACTCAGTGCACCATGCACATTGAACTTTTGAGTAGTCAGTTTTCCACCGAGCGCTCTAAAGTGGCTTTCATCATCAGCCTATTAAAGGGTAGAGCCCTGGCCTGGGCCACGCCACTGTGGGACCGTGATGATCCAGTTGCTGCCAATCTCCGGGCCTTCCTATTCGAGTTTCGCTCCGTCTTTGAGGAACCTGCCCGTGCTTCTTCAGCCGAGACTGCTCTCCTCAACCTCTCTCAAGGCAGCTCCTCTGTTGGTGACTACGCCATCCAGTTCCGCACCCTGGCAGCCGAATTGGACTGGAACGAGGCCGCCCTATTGGCCACCTTCAAGAAGGGCCTGTCTAGTCGTGTGAGAGACGTGCTCGCTGCCCGAGACCTGCCTACCTCCCTGAACGAACTCATTCTACTGGCCACCCGAGTTGATACTCGTTTTTCGGAGAGGGAGGAGGAGGTTCGGCATGAACATTTACTAACCCGTTCCCGTCGCCATCCCCAGCTTGCGCCGGTTTTCCAGAATCCTGACCTTTCGATGTCCCAACCCTCTCCTGAGATTCCTATGCAGGTGGAACGGGCTCACCTGACGCCTGATGAAAGAATCCGGCGCCTGGAGCAGAATCTCTGTCTCTATTGCGGGGGTTCCGATCACTTCCGGCTGGGATGTCCCCTACGTCCCCAAACATCCGGAAAATGCTCGCACCTAGGTCCGGTGGGACAGGTGTCCCTAGGTGTGAATGCCACCATTCCAAGTCTGTCTATGCCAGTTTCCATCCGGACTCTCTCAGGACGAAATCATCAGACTACTGCCTTCCTCGATTCTGGGTCAGCAGGCAGTTTTATTGCGGCAACATTGGTCCAAAGATGGCGGCTACCCGTGACCCGACTAGCCAGGCCCCTGACTATCTCCTCGGTCACAGGCGAAATTCTTACCGACCGTGTGTACTACCAGACCGCACCTTTAGTCCTCCAGGTGGGTCCTTTACATCAAGAAAAGATATCCTTCTACGTCCTGCCCCATTCTTCCCCCGCGGTCCTCCTGGGACTCCCGTGGCTGCAAGAACATGCCCCTCAACTGGACTGGAGAACCGGGGAGATTCTCAGTTGGGGTCAGGACTGTTCCAACCAGTGTCTCAGGTCACCTCAGACCAAGTGTACTATGTCGTTTCCTGTCCCAGCCAAGCCTCTATCCGACCTACCGGCAGAAGACCAAGACTCGGCGGATGCCTTCTCTGCCGAGGTGTACCCTCTCTCCGTACCCAAGACTAAGGTCGGGTCCTCTCACCACCGGGAGAACTTACAGAAGGTCCTCGTCCACAGACCCACAGTCCCTTGCCATGTTTTACCGCCTGATCGCCTAGCACCAGTCGTCACCTCCTCGCTTCGGAGAGTACCCCCCGGAAAGACTCATGTTCACCCTGCGCTTCGAAGAGGTATTTTGAAGTGGGGTCATTCCTCGTTGGAGGCCGGGCACCCTGGAGTCCGTAAGACCGGCCAACGGATCTCTCGCCACTACTGGTGGTCCAGTTTGTTTAAAGATGTCAAAGACTTTGTGGCTTCCTGTGCCATCTGCAGGCAAGAAAGAGGGGGAGGCCAAAGGGGGGGGGTACTGTCACAGCCGCGGCGGCGTCCCGCGTTCCGGGCCGCCGCCGCGACCGCTTCCTGCCCCATGCAGCAGCCGGTGTCCATAGTCGGGGACCCGGCGCTGCTATCACCTCGGCCCCGGGGGGCGCCTCACCTCTCCACGCTCCTGTCTCCCGCTGTGCCGGCCGGCGCGCGCGTCCCCGCCTCCTAGGGCGCGCGCGCGCCGGCTGTCTCAGATTTAAAGGGGCAGTGCGCTCCTAATTGGTAGTTGCACCTAATCACTCCCCTATAAATCCCAGCTTGCCCTGTTCCCTGTGTTGGAGCCTCTACATGCTTCCCATAGCGTTTGGCCCAGCTCCCTGTTGTTCCTGAGTCCTGTCCGTTACCTGGTCCCAAGTCCCTGTTCCTGGTTCCTGTTCCCCTGTCACTCCACCTGTTCCCGTGTCCAGCCTGTCACGTGCTCTCTCATCTGCAGACTATTGCCTGTGCCATCTCCTGCCACGCCTCGCCTGCCGACACCAGCAACCAAGCCAGGGGTAGCGACCTGGGGGTCGCCTGCCGCAGCAAGTCCATCCCGCCTTGCGACGGGCTCTGGTGAAAACCAGCGGCCCCTTAGACTCCGCTCCCTGGTGAGGTTTGTGCCATCGCTGGTGCTGGTCCAGTGGATCCACTACTCCGGGCGTTACACAGGGCCACATAACTAATAGCACCAAGGACAAAAAAAAGAGAGAAAAAAAAAAAGAAAGATTACATAAATTATAACAAAATTTACAAATAAAGGTTATGGACAACATTAAATAAAATAAAATTACATTTGTCATAAATTTCGCAAGCAAGCCAAGCATCCCTAACTCTTTCTAAGTAGTCTATATGTAAAGGGAGATGTTGATCAGATATCCCCTGTGAGATACTGTAGAATGCTCAATATTTGTTTCAAAGAGTCCTGGAAAACATAGATACAGTCTATGACCTGTAGTAGCATCCATGTTTTTCAGGCAGCCTGGATTTAAATACATCCAACAGACAATTGTGCTTTATTTGAGAACTGTAACTGTAAAGTATATGGTGCCTCTGTGAAGGAGTTTAGATCATGTTCAGACCCATTTAGGTATGTGATTATTAGTGTCAAATCAGATACGGTAAGTTATTGTGATGACTAAACAAAAAAACTATGATGTTTTTTGATTTTCTGGGCTTAGCGTCTTAATAGAGGATTATATCTGCTTAAATGATTCAAATCTAAAGGAATGGATGAACAGCAGAAACGAAGAATATTATCCAGGAAAAAATGATCTCATATTACTAAATTTATCTTTTGCCGAGCATCTGCCTTCTCTAGAGCATTGGCTGTTATTACGTACAGCACAATGATCTAGAAAGGAACTGAAGTGTGACTGCAATGTAACTAAAAGTGTCATTGCAAATGAAAAAGGTCAGTAAATGTAATACAAATAGAAAAATATTCCAAACTGTTTTGTATTTCAAGACTTGCTGTACGGGTGCTAGAATGCTAAATGACACTTTGTCAAACACTTATGCGTAGAGATGAGAAAAGAAAAAGTTTTGTGTGCAAGGATTCATGGGATTCAGTCTGCTGGAAATGTTCGGCAAAACTAAATCAAAATTAAAATTAAATCAAGTCAGATATTTGCAACCCTTATACGTAAGTCAGTGCATGGAGAGGGAAGAGGAGGCGGCTCAGCTCAGCCATTAAGTGCCATTGTGGCATGACAGACCCATTAAAATTTGTTTTCTATAGATCATGTGTGTCCCAAAAGCACTGAAATTTTGTCTGGAAGATTCTAGGTATCAAGTTAAAATTCAAGCAGAATGTGTTCAAGCATTCCAGTTGATTTCATCTGTATTCTGTAACATAGTGGAGTGAACTGTCAACAACAGCGTTGAGCGAGAAATGTTTGCATGCTTGTTACTCGAGTTAGGCATTTTTCAATACCCGAGTGCTCGACTCAAGTGACGAACCCTACTGTTATTAATGGAAGATATGAGCGTTTAACCAGGTGCCCCCTGCTTTTATTGTAATTTTTGTATATTTTGTTTAAACATCCCTTCAAGGGATAAAATATACAAAAATTCAAAGCAAAAAAAAAAGAGTTCTAATGTGTCTTGCACAACATCTTGTAAAACCTTTGATGCTGTGCAACTGCTATAGTAAAAAACAATAAAGCAGTCATACTTACTTTTCAGCGCTACTCCCGATGCCCTCTGGTGCCGGCTATGATCCTCTGCACAGTGATATCCTGCTCAGCCAATCATTGCGCTCTCCCATTGCAGCCAGTGATTGGCTGAGCAGGCTGTCAGTAAACAAGGGACCTCAGAGGGTTTTGGAGGGCATCAAGAGAAAGTCAGATGGGTAAATATGGCTGCTTGATTGTTTTTTAGTTTAAAGGTACCCTTAAACAGTTTCAGAGCTCCCGGCATCAGAATGAATAATAATGCCAGGAGCTCCGAAACTGTTGAAATATTCACATTACTGTACAGACACACTGTGTCAGTACAGTAGCACAAATATTTTTGAAAATCACTTTGAGTACCCTGAGCACGGTCAAGCATCAAGCTCTAAGTCTTTTTTTTTTAATTTGTCCACAGGACAAAGTCACATATTTATGTGCCCTATGTTTGCGGCTTTCCATTTTTAGTATTATAATGTATAATTTCAGTATTTTCTTTGGGAAATTTGGTGTACTGTATTCACATTATTTAACATTATTTTATTTCATCTGTGACCGAGGCAAAACATGGTGACCAAGTTAAAAGGGTAATATCTACGAACCCTCCAGATGACTTGAAAATAAAAGATCAGTTGATAGAATGTACCTGACCCATTGAGAGTTTCCAATGTTTCACATCTATCTATTGTGTTCTATGTGTTCTGTGTCGCCAGCTTTGCTGTTATTTTAGCCTGTTAATTTCTGATGTATGTGATTATTAATGTAACATTAGTGCTCTATAATCAAGGTATTCCAAACAATTCTTTCCATCAGTGAAACAGAGAGAGCACACAGGGCAAATAAATAGAATTTCTTTGCTCCCGTCTAAAAATGGCAGGTCTATGAATAAAACTATTACATGTCCTGCTGAGGATTTCAATGTATAAAAGAAAGAAATTAATTTTCATTTTTACTCAACAAATGGAAAAATAGTTTGATATACTTGTTTCAATTTTTTATCTTCAACCACAGCTTCTCAGACATGATAATATTGATATAGAAAGATTGACAGTGGGGCTTGGAGTTCAATCTTATTACTGGATTTGATGATTTGTTTGATTTTAATAATGTATAACTTACTAAAAATAATTATTTGCGGGTTAATTTGATTGACTGACATCACAGATATGCATGTCAAAGTGCTGCCAGTTTCCAGTTCCCTATCTAACATGCATTGTATAGGTGCCTTTATGTTTCTTCTCTGATCCAGCATTTTTGCAAAAAAAAAAAAAAAAAGATCTTTAACGGGAAACTTTTCAAGATTGTAATTGATACCTATAAGCTTTGCATATACCCCCTGAAAATGAAGTTTGTAAATGTCCCGGGCCATATGTACCTTTAATTACCTTTAACTAGTCATGTGAGCGTTCCTCAGCGCCGATTAGTCACAGATGGCATGCTCGAGTTGGCTGTAACCCTGCCTGTCTAGGAGGGGCCATACCAAGAGATGACAGCCCCTCCGTGCTTCTCAATGCAGGAGCCTGCTGCCGTCTCTGAGCCCTGATGCTCCCAGAGAGGCAGGATTACAGCCAACTTGATTGTGCCATTTGTGTCACACGGGACATTTACAAGCGTAATTTTCAGGGGTATGTGAAAAGCTCATAGGTGTTAGTTACATGTTTGGAAACAGCACCGGGGGCTTCATTACACCATGAGTATAGCTTTATAGGCATTCTTAAAGTGATCGGTTTCCTTTAATTCCCGGTGACACTGCAACAGAGGAGGGTCTGGGACACTGTATATGCCCGTCTCGCTCTCAGACCACAACTCCTTCCTCATGTGGCTCCTGCCTCCTCCCAGAATGATTGACAGCCGCCATGTCTTCGGAAGAACAGGATGAGACAGCTGTCAATCGTTCTTGATGGAGGCAAGGGCCACATGAGGACAGAACCATGGTCCAAGAGCAGGACACATGGCCAAAGGCTGACCTCTATGACACTGCAAAAATTCCAGATCAGGGAGGGAACATGAAGGTTCCTACACAATGCTTGTTAGATAGGGTACTGGAAATGGGCAGCACTTTGATTTTAATGTTTGTGCTGTCAGTTTCCCTTTTATTCTACACTAGACAACTGAATACTACAGAATCTAAATGGTAAGAATTTTGTGGCAACAGTTTGGAAACCACTTTCCACATTTCTGCATGACAAATTCATTCCATGAAGCGAGTTCCGTAAAAACAATCGTGGCTTTTTAAGGTGAGAAAGAACAAGTCTGATAGATTCTGCATCGTATCTTCCACAAACATTTTTAGTAGAAATTGAAAAGTCAATTGGTCTCCATAAATGAATGCCAACAACAAGAATGCTCTTGTGACAGAATAGACAATATTCACTGAGGTTTGGTTTAACATCAAATTTAAACCTTTCCAAGAATGTTTTTGTAGAAAAAGAGCACTAACCTTGTATTTATGTATAGTTTTGGAACAGTACATTTAACAGAAACCTTTAGAATTTCTGATACAGTGATCATGAGTCACAATAAAACACTCCTGAAATTAAAAGCCAAAAGGTTCAGAAAATTTCATATAAAAGTATAAAAGCTTTATAGTTTCGGCATGTCGAAATAAATATTTTTTTTCTACTAAAAGTCATACTATGTTTGCCATAAAATAACTTTTTTTGTGGCGTGTGTAGCTTTTTATCGAAAAGATTTACAATACATGAAGTATGTTTCCATTTATTTAGTATAGAGCATGAGTGTCACCTGAAAAAAAAACACAAGCACATGCTTTGGCGTGCTATCAGTGAGGTTGTTAAAGGGGTTATTCGATTAAAACTTACTTTTCCCCTATCCACAGCATAGGGTAAAAGTAAAAAATTGCAGAAGGTTCAACCTTGACAGGGCTGACCAATTGCTATATTCGACTCTCCGTCCACATCCATAGAGAATGAATGGAACCATGTGCCGACACGCGGCTGTATTAAAAAAAAGATGCCAGAGGCCAATCTGGAGATCCCCGATTCTCTTTCTTGTCCCCTATCCTGTGGACATGGTTGGATAATGGTTGTCTGAAACTATCAGTGGGTTGGAACCTGCTGATTTATCCCTGTAGTGCATAAGATGTTGAGGATGTAGGAAACTTTCCTACCTTGATCCTCAGGGCCATTTTTGGGAACTTTTTAGTCAAATCCATATGCTAATGAGGCGATTTGGTGCACTGGTCTACCGCTCTCAATGCTCCAATCCACCTCTGCCGATGAATATTGAACTTAATATTATTCTGAATATTCATAATTAATATTCATCTGGTGCTCTGCATTGATAAGCCCTGGAGGGACATCCTTGCAGAGCGCCAATAGAAGGGGCAGGGCGGCCGGGGTGGAGCAGTGCACTGAAGACGGCAGTCCCATGCCCAGAGCACCATACCGCCTACTTAGCATATTAATTCAATTACAAAATTCACAAAAAAGGGTGCAGAGGATCAAGGTTAGAGCTCTGTGGGTTATAGAGACATATCAAAATAGAATATTGCTGATTCCTCAAATACTTCTCTAGCCAATAACAGCACAGTACAACACATTCCTCTTTGCTATACCATGACATAGTGCTGGTGAATGTGCACCGAACTGGTTATCATTGCTCTGGGTTAATGATTTACACATTACAGTACTAGATGGCATGTTGAGGGAGAATGGGGTTACCAAATGAGCGGATTTGCAAGGTGCTATATTCTTAGAAATAAAAGCTACAGCAGCAGGATCACAGCTAAGAAAGGGTTACACTAAGTACTAATCTTCTGTTTTGCTCCTGAGAAGTTAAAGCAGTATTCTCATCTCCTAAACTTTTGAAAGTTTTGTGATATATAATGCAAAAGTTAGACATTTTGCAAATGCTTTTCATTATTGTATTTTGGCTCTACTGCCTTAGTTTCTAATATACAGCTTGTTGCCTAGGTTAGGGGCCTCGGGAGGTGTTAAATATGTTTTTAAGGATTCTCTGTTTTTATTTGCGCTCACAGTTGTCTCCAGGTCTTGTGAATTGTCGCTGGATGTGTAATCTCCACTGGAGACCCAGAGTTGCAGAGACAAATATCCCCTTATAGTGACGCTGTCACCCCCTTTCAGCATTATGACTTCTCTACACAGGTGTAAAGGGTAAATTTAGCAGTTTTCAAACCATATTTTATATCATACGTCATAGTGCTTGTTCCAGTAAAAAGGGATCTTTTTTCATCTGCAGATTGTGTTATCTGGGCGGGGCTTCACGAGTGAAGCGCCGCTTAGCCCCACCCACAACACCACTGTTGGCCCCCATTACATCATCAGCGCATAGGCCCCTGCCCCTCGACGGACATTGGAACAGGCCAGCCTAAAGGTCTACTCCCCATCCACTCTAGGTCGGCCCATACCAATGATGGCCGCATACCAAAACTGCAAAATTTAGCCTTTACACCTGTGTAGAGACGTCATAATGCTAAAAGGGGGTGACCGTGTCACTTTAAGTTAGGCAATGCACAGACTGCAGAGAAGAGAGACACCTAGAGGTCAAGACTTTTGGAACACTTTTTCATGGGTAAAGAGTAATTTTTAGTTAAAGGAGAAGTGCGGCAATCTAAAAAAATATGACAAACAGTGGGGGCAGGGGGAAACATAACAATCATTGCTGCCCTCTCCCCGTGCCTTTGCAGTGCTGGATTGCTGCTCCAGGACCCCCATATGGCTCTGGGTTGTCCTGTGCAGCTGTGTCACAGAACTGGCAGTGTCAGTGAAGTTCATCCCGGCAGGTAATGCAGTTCTGTCCGGATGAACTTCATTTTTTTTTATCAGGATGCGGACGCATTCGGGTGTGTCCGCATTTCAATTAACCATAGCCAACAATGTAAAGTGCGGCCAGAGCTGTACTTTAAATTTTCTGCTCTGTCAGTCTTGTGCGGCCACTATTCAATGAATAGCGGCCGCACAAAACTGCTGCAAGGAATCCCGGACAGAGTGTATGCAGAGTGTATATACTCCAGCCAGGTTTCTATAGTAGTGAATGTGATAGGTAAATTTATTGAACAACGGCCATGGTTACAAACCTGCAACTACGGCCATTGTTTAACCCCTTAAAGTCTGAGCCAGTTTTCAATTTTTGTGCTTTACTTTTCTCCTCCTTGTGTTTAAAAGGCCTTTTCACTTAAAAACCCACATGGGCCCTAATTTCTACGTCACTAATTACACTTTGCAATGACAGACTTAATTTTTGCATAAAATATTCAGTGAATTCTGAAAAAATGTATATGTGGGGGTGCAATTAAAAATAAAACTTTTTTTTTTTAATTGGGGGGGGGGTTTACGCCGTTCACCTATGGTAAAACTGACATGTTATATATGTTACGATTACATGATAGGCAACTTGCATAACTTTTATTTTATCTGACAGCTTTTAAAAATGTAATTTTTTTTTTTAAACTAAATGTTCCTTAAAATTGCTCTATTACCATCTTTATAACACTTTATCCTTTTGTCTATGGGGCTGTGTGAGGTGTCATTTTTTGCAGCATGATATGTAGTTTCTATTGGTACTGTACCTTACGTGCAGATTACAATTTTTCTGGATTTGATGATCATGAATGTGATAATTTAATTGTTCAGGCGATTACGCACGTGGTGATACCAAACATGTTTATTTTTTCATGTTTTCATCTATTAAATAGGAAAAGAGGGGTGCAGAATCTGTTGGCACTATACAAATAAATATTTTTATTATTATTAATATGATTATTCAAACTATTATTAGGGGAGGGTAATTTTTATTAATAAAAAACTTTTCTTTTGAACATTCACATTAACCTCTCAAGGACGCATGACATACCCGTATGTCATGCGCCCGCAAGAGGTGTTCAGAGCGGGGCCGCACGGCGACCCCGCTCTGAACCGCCGCGGTCCCAGGTGCCGCGTGTAGCCCGGGACCGTGGGTATTAGCAGACACGGTCCGATCGCCGTGCCCGCTAATACATTAATCAGATGTAGCTGTCAAAAATGACAGCTGCATCCGATTACCGGATGCAGCACTTCCCTGGTGTCTAGTGGCGGAGATCGCTCCCCTGGGACATTGTCCCGGAGGAGTGATCTCCGTGACTGGTGCCGGCTGGGGTCTCCGCCAAAATGGCGCTGATCCCGGCTCCGCACTCGAATTCTTTCGGCTGCAGCAGCCGAAAGCATCCGAGTGCTGATCTCATTGATCTTTGCTGTATAACTATACAGCAAAGATCTCAATGAGAGATTAGTGCACTTATACTAGAAGTCCCCCAGGGGGGCTTCTAGTATAAGTGTAGAAAAAAAAGGCCCCTCCCCTAATAAAAGTCTGAATCACCCCCCTTTTCCCATGTTTTAAATAAAAGTAAATAAATAAATAAACATGTTTGCTATTGCCGCGTGCATAATCGCCCGAACTATTTATTAATCACATTCCTGATCTCGCACGGTAAACGGCGTAAAAAAATCCCAAAGTGCACAATTGCGCATTTTTGGTTGCATCAAATCCAGAAAAAATGTAATAAAAAGCAATCAAAAAGTCATATATGTGCAATCAAGGTATCAATAGAAAGAACACATCATGGCGCAAAAAATGACACCTCACACAGCCCCACAGACAAAAGGATAAAAGCGCTATAAGCCTGGGAATGGAGCAATTTTAAGGAACATATATTTGTTAACAATGGTTTGAATTTTTTACAAGCCATCAGATAATATAAAAGTTATACATGTTACTTATCATTGTAATTGTAATGACTTGAGGAACAGTTTTACCCCAGGGCGAATGGCGTAAAAACAAAAAATTTGTTTTTTTGTTCAATTTCACCACACATTGAATTTTTGCTGGTTTCGCAGTGTACTTTATGCAAAAATTCAGTCTGTCATTGCAAAGTTCAATTACTGACGCAAAAAGGGCTCATATGGGTCTCTAGGTGGAAAAATGCAAGTGCTATAGCCTTTTAAACACAAGGAGGAAACAACTAAAACGCAAAAATGAAAATTGGCTCCGTCCTTAAGAGGTTAATTAGAAGTCCCTCTGGGGGACTTCTAATAGAACTACACATATCAGAAGAAGGGATTTCCCCTCCATGATCAGATCACAGAGGGGAGATCCCGCGACTAAACACCTGGGATGGCATTGTGCAGGGCATTTAAATGCAGCTGTCATGTCTGACAGCTGTATTTAAATGTCCTCATTAGCGTGCACGGCGATCTGCCGCACCCACTAATAGCTGCGGTCCCGGGCTGCAGATAGCAGCCAGGATCGTGGCAGTTCAGAGTGGGGTCATGGCACGTCCCCTCTCTGAACTCCCCTAACGGCGCCATAGCGTATGAGATATAGGTAGTTAAGGGGTTAATGAACTTATATGTAATGTAAACTTAACCTAAAAAAGTGATTTATAAATATGTTGGGAATCAGTTTGGCTATGAAATGGGGGGAACCTGTTTTATATTACAGGGACAAGTTGCCCAAGTAAAACAGCTGTCAAGTCTATCCACTTACAATAGTCAAAAGACAAGCTAAAACATGGCAATAAGAGCAAGCCTTTGCAGAGTTCTATCCATTTATGCCTTTTTTAACATGGTAGAATACCAATTAGGAGTCAGAATTTTAAGAATTGAAGTATTTCTGTGCTATAACTTTATCTAGCTAAGTACATATTCCACTTTCTAGAGATAAAGGTGCCCTGTTAACTCATATTAATCCTCACCAAACTGATGTGTGTGTCATTTCCTAAAACAGCTTCTATCTACTGAGGGATCAACCATCAAGAATTCCCTGAAGGCTTACTTGTTATTATCAGAAGGTTCTGGCAGCAAAAGGGAGCTTGTCTGATAGTAGAATATTAGGAAATTGCTGCCTATGCAGGGTGGTCTTTGGTGCAAATTTCCTTCCTCTTACATATTGTCATAAGATTATAGGTATCACATACTGAAAAGTAGAATGGAGAAACGGATAATAAGAAAATACAAAAAAAGGGATGATAGTCAATGAACTTAAAAGAATTGCTCATACCTGACGCAACACAGTGATATCAAATGAGCCACTGTATGAAAGCAGGGACTGCATTAATTAAAATATATTAAGCAAATATAATTATAGAGAATAAATGAACCCTTATCAATGTCATGCCATGGTAATTATTCCAGCAAGTTGAGGAGAAACATGATTGCAGGCTTCTAATTAACTCATTTACTTTTCTTCCTCCAGCACATTCAATTTCATTTACATATATTCTATATTTGATCATTTCCTTTTTTTTTTTTGTTCTTGTATCTACCTCTTCTGGAAAAAAAAAATCTTTTCCTATACATACTTAGTAGAGTATTATTATATAATGTGGGTTTTCTGTGTGTATTCTGTATGTGTAACAGTTGATTTCTGTTGGGTGACCTGTATAGTTGCTCTGGAGCAAATGCTGCAAATGGGAACGATTAGGCTATGTTCACACAGCGTTTTTTTCAGCTCCGTTTAAAATGACGTCCGTTATTTTGAGTCTAAAATTACGGACGTTTTTAGCAGCCTGCCTCCCCTTAGTGACTGATGTTTGCACATTATTTTAGTTTTGGATTAATAATTGCCCTTTGGGTGTGTCTTAATTTAAAAGTCCATTGAATTTAATAGTAAAAACGGAGAAAGAATGGTTACAAAACAAGAACTGTGTTTGAACAACTAATAAAAAACGTCCGCTGTTTGGAAAAGACGTCCAAAAATAATTTACATGTTCATTATTTTGATGTCGGCGGCAAAAATTTCAGTTTTTCAATGCATAGTGTGCATTGGACGTCCGTCTTCCCATATACTCCAATGCTTTGCCATTGCAGTCAGTTAAATCGTGGCAAAAACTGACTTTTTTAAAATAGCAAAATCGGAAGTTTTTTCTCCATTTTTGACGTTGTGTGAACATAGCCCTAGAGTGGAAAAATGGTAAGGAAAAAAGATTTTTGGTAAGAAAGTTAGCTGGAAGTCAATAGAACATTATAGCCTTATAAGTATGCATATATACATTTATTATTATTAATATTATTATTAATTTATTTATTTTTGTATGTGACATTTTTCCTTACATTTCGCAGTTAGTGACATTTTTCCCAAATTATATCATGCTCTGGGTTTTGTTTTTTCCCCCCTTTTGTTAAGCGGTTTGTGCCATTTTTCTCAAAAAATCATATGTATATATTTTTTCCTACTCAAACATGATTTTCGGTGGTGTTTTTTTCTCACATTCTTTATTAAATCCTTAAATTACATGAACAAAGTAGCATCACATGACATGAAAAATCCAACAACAACAAAAATAAAGATTAAAAAAATACAAAAAAACAACAACAATGCGAAACACAAAATAAAGTGGTATAATAAATAAAATAAAAACAAACAAACAAAAAGATTGTGTCAGTAAAACTACAGGGTATATTTATTCACATATTTCACACCAGAAGCTATGGGAAATCCATTTTGAGGCTATGTTCACACAACGTATTGAGTTAATTAAAAATGGCTGTTCTTTTCATTGAAAAGAACGTCAGTTGGTAAAAAAAACTATACCCTTGATTTCAATGCAACAATGGCCAAAGTGTATACAGTATACACTACGGCCGTTGTTAAACTGCGGCCGCAGAAAATAATAAGCATGTCTATTTTCCTATTTTCTACGCCTGTTGTTTGGCAAACAGCAGCTGTAGAAAATAGTTGTGCACAAAATGTAAAGTACGGCTGTACTTTACATTGTGTTCAATGCTTAATCGGATTGCAGACACACCCAAAGGTGCTCGCTATCTAAAAAAAATGAAATTATGTTCCTGCAGCCAATATGGTAATATTGGTTGCAGGAACATGTCAAACATCAGCCGTTGTTTATACATAGTGTGAACAGAGTTTTAATCCTCGACCACTTCATTGTAATAGGTATCCATGTTGTAGTTTGAATGTAGCAGTTTTCTTCCGATGACGTCTGCACTGTGGAAAATAAAAGTACTGACATGCATTCAACACAGAAATCCCAGTAAGTAGACTCTTGCCAAGCTGTATCTGATCTTTTCACATGAAAAAAGTGTGGACATAATATACTCCAAGGGGGAGAAAGATAAAAAGGAATTAATTTCCTAGAACATGACAGATTTCTTGATGTGAATGTCTACAAGTGCCCAATGCTGAATATTGTATAGAATGACTCCCAGGTTAATATGTGGAGTTTAAATTATGAATTTTAACAAGTTAATTAAAGCTTAATAGATGGGAAAATTACATATATCAATATTTAGTAGAACCAGCTAAACTACAGCATTGATTGAACATGTAAATAGATCAGTTAACCCTTTATTTCAGGAGATGAGTTACGTTTTTCCAGTCTCTTTGTAAAAATAATTAAATAAATAAATAAAAATAGCAGCCTAGCAGTGCCAGGGTTAACATAGTAACATAGTAACATAGTAAACAAGGTTGAAAGAAGACAAGAGTCCATCAGGTTCAACCTAGGAGAATCCTACTGTGTCGATCCAGGAAGGCGAAAAACCCCTATGGGGCAGAAGACAACCGCCCCACCACATGGAGAAACTCCCCCCCCTCCCCCCCCCCGACTGCAATGGCAACCAGAACAATCCCCGGATCAACGTATCACCAGAAATCTAATGCCCATAACTTGTTATATTATATTGTTCAAGAAAAGTATCAAGTCCTCCCTTGAACTTATTTAATGAATCGGCCATGACAACCTCATGTGGCAGAGAGTTCCACAGTCTTACCGCTCGTACAGTAAAGAACCCGCGTCGATGCTGATGATGAAATCTTCTTTCCTCTAGACGTAGAGGATGCCCCCTTGTCATTGTTACAGACCTAGGAGTAAAAAGACCACTACAAAGATCTCTGTACTGTCCATTCATATATTTGTACATTGTGATCAGATCGCCCCTAAGACGTCTTTTTTCTAGCATAAAAAACCCCAAGCTTGATAACCTGTCTTGGTACTGTAACCCACCCATTCCCTTAATGACCTTTGTTGCCCTCCTCTGCACCCGCTCCAGTTCACCTATGTCCTTCTTATATACCGGTGCCCAAAACTGTACACAGTATTCCATATGTGGTCTGACTAGTGATTTATAAAGAGGCAAAACTATGTTCTCATCTTTAGCATCTATACCTCTTTTGATGCACCCCATTATTTTATTAGCCTTGGCAGCTGCTGCCTGGCACTGATCACTAAAGTTGAGTTTACTGTCCACCAATACCCCCAGGTCCTTTTCGGAAGTAGTTTTACCCAGTGTTTTATTATTTAGCACATAACTGTACTTATTATTTCTATGGCCCAAATGCATAACCTTACATTTATCCACATTAAACTTCATTTGCCATTTCTCCGCCCAAGCCTCTAGCTTCTCCAAATCCCTCTGTAATATGATATTATCCTCCTCTGTACTGATTACTTTACCCAGTTTAGTATCATCTGCAAAAATGGAGATTCTACTCTGTAGCCCCTCTACAAGATCATTAATAAAAATATTAAAAAGAAGTGGACCCAACACTGACCCCTGAGGTACCCCACTAGTAACTAAAACCCAATCTGAATATTCTCCATCAATGACCACCCTCTGTTTTCTATCACACAACCAGTTACTTACCCATTTGCATACGTTTTCCCCCAGTCCCAGCATCCTCATTTTGTAGACCAACCTTTCATGCGGCACAGTATCAAATGCCTTTGAAAAGTCCAGATACACAACATCCACAGCTCCCCCAGGTCCAGTCTATAACTTACCTCTTCATAGAAGCCGATCAGATTAGTCTGACAGGACCGATCCCTCATAAATCCATACTGGTGCTGCGTCATAAGATTATTTTCATTAAGATACTCTAGTATAGCATCTCTTACAATCCTCTCGAATACTTTACCTACTATAGATGTTAGACTTACGGGCCTGTAGTTTCCAGGATCACTCCTTGACCCCTTCTTGAATATCGGTACCACATTAGCTATGCGCCAGTCCTGTGGAACAATCCCTGTCGTAATAGAATCTTTAAATATTAGGAATAACGGTCTGTCCAACACAGTATTTAATTCTTGCAAAACTCTAGGATGGATACCTTCTGGGCCCGGTGACTTATGGATTTTAATGTTTTTATGGCGTTTCCCCACTTCTTGTTGTGTTAGGCAGGTGAGATTTATGGGAGGATTAACATTATCCCTAGTCATGTCGTCAGTTATGGGATTCTCCTCTGTGAATACAGTAGAGAAGAATGTATTTAGTAGATTGGCCTTTTCCTCTTCCCCCTCCACCATTACACCCAGATTATTTTTGAGGGGACCAACATTTTCGGTTTTAAGTCTTTTGGTATTTATATAAGTGAAGAACATTTTGGGATTTGTTTTACTTTCTGTGGCTATCCTTCTTTCTGTTGCTATTTTTGCTTCTTTTATTTGCGTTTTACACATTCTATTCTTCTGTCTATAGTTGCTCAATGCTTCCCCACTACCTTCTTGTTTTAGTAGTCTGAATGCTTGTTTCTTATCATTTATTGCACCCCTTACAGCTGAAGTTAACCACATTGGATTTCTCTTATTTCTACTACGTTTATTCCCATATGGTATGTGTCGTTCACACGATTTACCCAGGATGCTCTTAAATATGTCCCATTTCTCTTGTGTACTTTTATTTCTGAAGGCATTGTCCCAGTCTATGTTCCCAAGGTCCTCTCTTAGTTTTTGGAAATTAGCCTTCCTGAAATTTAATGTTTTTGTAGCCCCTCTACTAATAATTTTATTGAAGGATAATTGAAAACTTACTATGTTATGGTCACTATTACCTAGGTGACCCCCCACCTCTATTTTTGATATTCTGTCGGGCCTATTGGTTAAGATCAGGTCCAGAAGGGCCCCCCCTCTTGTTGGTTCCTCTACTAGTTGGGAAAGGTAATTATCTTTTACTATTTCCAAAAACACGCTTCCCTTCCTGGAGCTGCAGGTTTCTGCTTTCCAGTTTATATTTGGGTAGTTAAAGTCCCCCATAATAATGACTTCCCCCTGCTTCGCTGCCACATCTATTTGTCTTATAAGAAGATTTTCTGATTCTTCCACTATACTTGGAGGTTTATAACTCACTCCTATAAGAATTTTATTATTCTTCGTCCCTCCCCTTATTTCTACCCAAAGAGACTCCACATTATCATCACATATATCCTCCCGCAGAATAGGCTTAAGGCATGATTTAACATATAGACAGACCCCTCCCCCTTTCTTATTTTTATGGTCATTTCTGAATAGACTATAACCCTGGATATTAACGGCCCAGTCATAGGTCTCGTCCAGCCATGTCTCGCTTATCCCCACTATATCATATTTCTCTTCAACCATTATGAGTTCTAATTCCTCAGCTTTATTAGTGAGGCTTCGAGCATTAGTATACATACATTTAATATATTTGTCCATATTCCCTTTCCTCTTGTCACTAGTGACTGTTCTAACCCCTCCCGCCGCTCCACCCCCAGTTCCATAATCTAGGCCCAGCTCTCCATCTACTCTGTCTTCACTTACTATATTGTAGTTGCCCTCCCCCCCGGGCCCTAGTTTAAACACTCCTCCAACCTCTTAGCCATCTTCTCCCCCAGCACGGCTGCACCCTCCCCATTGAGATGCAGCCCGTCCCTACCGTAGAGCCTGTAACCGACCGAGAAGTCGGCCCAGTTCTCCATGAACCCAAACCCCTCTATCCTACACCAGCTCTTGAGCCACTTATTTACCTCCCTAATCTCCCGCTGTCTCTCAGGTGTGGCTCGTGGTACAGGAAATATTTCGGAGAATATCACCTTGGAGGTCCTAGTTTTTAGCTTCCTGCCTAAGTCCCTGAAATCGTTTTTAAGGACCCGCCACCTACCTCTAACTTTATCATTGGTGCCAATGTGCACCATGACTGCTGGGTCATCGCCAGCCCCTCCCAGTAATCTGTCAGCCCGATCCGCGATGTGACGAACTCGAGCGCCAGGAAGGCAACACACTGTTCGACGATCCCGGTCTTTGTGACAGATTGCTCTGTCTGTCCCCCTAATAATTGAGTCCCCCACTACCAGTACCTGCCTGGCCTGCCCTGAACTCCTGTTTCCCACCTTACTGGAGCAGACACCCCCCTGGCTTTCAGAGGCAGTGTCCTGCTGCAGCAATGCCACCCCTGAATCAACATCCCCCTCATCCGCCAATTTGGCAAACTTGTTGGGGTGTGCCAGATCAGGACTGGCCTCCCTCACACTCTTCCCTCTACCCCTTTTTCTAACTGTGACCCAACTAGCTGCCTCTTCCTCCTGTACCTCCATGCTATCACTCTCTCCCCCATCTACCCCTTGGAGTGCTTGCTCAGTGAGCACCAGACCCCTTTCCAGTTTGCTAATGCATCTCAATCGTTGCAGCCGCTCATTTAGATCCAGGATCTGGGCTTCCAAATCAGCAACATGCACACATCTCCCACAATGGTATGCACCCTCGATCGGTTGATCAAGGATTGCATACATCGCACAAGATGTACATTGGGCCGCATTGTCAAACATGGCGCTCATTTATATGGGGATATTATGTATAAAGAAAGAAAAAACAAACAAGCAACAAAAGCAAACAATGTGTTCAAAAGTAAATAAACAATTTGTTTTCCTCTAAAACTCCCCAAATCTAAAGTCCCAGAATATTAAAGTCCCACACTTGAGACAAAAACACACTTCAGATCTAAAACTCGCACGCTCCAAAACTCGCTCACAATACAATATAAAAGCACTTAGCTTGCAGAGTTTGTTGCTTCTGGCTCCTGTGTTCGAAGAGGACCCCTCTTAGGCTGGGTTCACACTGCGATTTTGCAATCCGGATCATTTTTTTTTGATGGACACAAAAACGCAGCTGACACTACTTTTGTGTCCGTTTTAAAAAACACAAACACAAATGCATTCGTTTTTTTCATCCGGTTTTTGCAAAAAACAGATGAAAAAAAATGGATTGCAAAAACGCAGTGTGAACCCAGTCTCAGGAAGAAAATTTATTTTGCACCCCTTTGCCTAATAATTCCAGCCCTTGGCTATGTTCACACAACGTCAAAAATATTAAAAAGGCGGACGATTTTCATATTTAAAATAACGTCAGTTTTTGCTGAAATTTAACTGACTGCAATGCAATGCATTGAAGTCAATGGGAAGACAGACGTCCAATGCACACAGCGTATTGAACAACGGACGTTTTTGCCGCGGGCAGCAAAATAATGAACATGATCATTATTTTTGGACGTCTTTTGCAAACAGCGGACTTTTTTATTAGTTGTTCACACACCGTTCTTCTTTTGTCACCGTTCTTTCTCCGTTTTTACTATTAAATTCAATGGACTTTTCAATTAAGCCGCATCCAAAGTCCAATAAGTAATTCCAAACTAGTATAATGTACAAACACCCTTCAGTGCACTAAGGGGAGGTCAGGCTGCTAAATAACGTCCGTTAATTTAGACTCAAAATGACGGACGTCATTTTAAACGGAGATGAAAAGACGTTGTGTGAACATAGCCTGTTACTGCTAAATCCAGGATAATAATTTTTTGACATTCTAGTACCTGGCTACTCAGTACTCCATGTAGGGGTTGTATTAGCCATTTTACAGGCTCACACTATCACACAGCTTCTACTTCTAAACCTTTAAAATGCATGGAGAAAAAAAAATACACAACAGAACTAGTCATCAATCTAATCTACTGAATCTTACATAGTCCTCAGGATAGCGATAACTGAAAAACAAAAAAAGAGAGAAAAAAAAAATCAGGCAGTATAGACTACTTACTGTTTGGCCCCAAGTAGGTTGAGTGGTGATGCTCTTCATCCCCACTTAATCCCTTGGGGGTCAGACTTTGCTATATCTGCTGTGCCGAGCGCATTGCGCCTGCCCCAGCAAGAAAGGGGTTAATCCACTTTCCCCTTCTTACTGGAGTGAGTGCAATGCTCTCAGCACAGCAGATGGAGCACAATCTTGCCCCCAGGGCTTTAAGTGGGAATGCTAAGCATTTCCACTTAACCACCTAGGGTCCATTTTGAACAGGCTGGCCCCAGGGGGTAAACAGAGGATGCATAGCTTCCCAATTTAATCCTGGTGGCAATCTAAAAACTAAAGTGATTTGCATTGCTACTTATTTGTATGTTTTAAATCTTTCACTAGGATTGTAAAAAAAAAATGTTTAATTGTTTTCTTTACCAAGTCCTTTATTTGTCAGGGGTAGAAAAGTGGAATATTCCAAACAGATTCTAAATCAAGCAGGAAACACAGATGTTCTGCAGTCTACAGTATGGATATGATCAACCTTGCTTAGATTTGCTGCATGACGTTTAAAATTCTTCTCTTTACTCCCTAACTGCAAACTGTCACTATGTCAGCATTCACGGCTACCAGGAAAGTGTCAGCTTGTAGTATGCTACTAAGGAGGATCAGACAGAATTTTAAATGGCATCAGACAAATCTCAGCAAAACCACCCAACTCTTTAAATTGAGTTTCCACTTCTTCCTGTCACAGCCATAGAGCTAAATCCTGTCTGCCTGCAGTGACTGCTAGGAGCGTAGGAACTATATGCACTCACATGTATTATTAACCTCTTAAGGACCCATGACGTACCGGCACGTCATGGATCACTGTCACTTAAGGACCCATGACGTACCGGTACGTCAGCCCTTTAAACGGGCGCCGCGGCCGGCCGGGTCCCGATCGGGGGAGATAGCCTGCTATAATACATAGCAGGCCATCTCTCCCTGTCGGCATGGAGGGTTGTTAACCCCCCCCATGCCGACGATCGCCGCTATTGGCTGATAAGCCCATAGCGGCGATCGGAACCTTTCCGGGCCATCGGTGGCCCGATGACCCGGAAAAAAATGGCGGTCGGTGCTGTCCGAGGACGGCACCGACCGCCATTACTGTAAAAAGTAATGGTGGTCACGGTACCACCGTCCCGATCGCCCCACAAGTAATAAATACCTGCTCCGGACCCCTCAGCTAGGTAGCTGAGGGGTCCAGAGCAGGTATTTGTACATTACTCACCTGTCCCGGGGTCCTGATCGGCGTCTTCCGGGTTCCCGGCGTCCTCTCCATCTTGTCGGGACTTCGGCTTCTTCCGTGAGTCCCGATCGGCTTCTTCCGGCTCCAGCGTCGTCTTTTTTCGTCTTTTTCCGGCTCCAGCGTCGTCTATTTTCGGATCTTGCGCTCTGCTGCCCCCTAGCGGCTGATAAGTGTAATACACGTATCAGCCACTACAGGGATGTTCAGAATGTAGTAAAAAAAAAATTTTTTTGCCCAATTTTTTTTTTTTCTATTTTCCGCACCCTATCGCCGCTGAGTGTTGATCAGCATCGCACGAAAGTGCGCTGCTAATCAGCAACTCCTCCTTTTTGGCGTAGGGTGTTTTTTTTTTATATCCTACTGCCACGGTCTGCTGATAAGTGCCGAACATAAGTGCGGCATTTGTCAGCAACACCATTTTTGGCGTAGGTTTTTTTTTGTATACTTACTGTAAAAAACACGTAAAAAACACTACATTACACCACACTACATTGAATAAAGTTTTACACTACACCACTACATACCCCATATACCAATCCCCATATAAAGATGGCCCCCAGGGTGTTTTCGGTATCAGACGCATACGTTATTATTACCTCCGACACCGAAACAGCCAGTGAGGATGAATGGGGGGTCCTTTGTTCCTCCATTCATCCTCATCCTCCTCATCATCCAGTGACGTGTCTGGGAGTAGCGTAGCGTACGCTGCCCCCCAGACACGTCTTTTCCGCCAGTACCGTCCCAATAAGAGATGACGGTATGGCGTGAAATTCTACAAACTCTGTGAGAGTACCTCAGGGTACACTTACAGATTTAGGGTACGTGCACACTGCGGAATGGCGAAGGATAACCCTTCGTGCATTCCGCAGCTGGCACCCGCCGGCGGACTGATGCAGGGGCGTGTCTCCGCCCGTGTCATAGACTCTATCCTATGCATGGGCGGATTCCATCATCCGTCATTCCATCAACACGTTGGACGCAGAGCGGAATCCGCCCGTGCATAGAATGGAGTCTATGACACGGACGGAGACGTGCGCCTGCATCAGTCCGCCAGCGGGTGCCAACTGCGGAATGCACGAAGGGTTATCTGTCGCGATTCCGCAGTGTGCATGTACCCTTAGAGTGTATGAAGGAAGGGACACTCGAATCCAGCCCCCAGATGCCCCCTCCCCCCCCCCCATCCTCGGAGTTAGTGGGGACATCGTCCGGGAACTGATCTTCCCACTGCTGGATAAAGGTCACCACCTGTACGGGGATAACTTTTATACCAGCACCCCCTCCTCCGGTCCCTCGCTGCCCGAGCTACTGTAGCTTGCGGCACGATCCGAACATATCAGAAGTAGTAATAGCGCCCTAATATTTAGCAGCCATGGAGCGGACCCAGCGCTTCTGGATATGAAGGACCCCGTATCGCACCAGGACAACATTCTCCAGGTGACGTCCCCCACACTGGAGAAAGGGAGACCCCAGAAGAAGTGCAGAGTGTGGGGTAACAGGGGGATCAGGAAGGACAACATTTTCCAGTGTGACACCTGTCCTGATCCCCCCGGCCTCTGCATACTGGATCGCTCCAAGGCGCACCACACGTCACTGGGGTTCTACATTATCTAAATTCTGTCCCTTATTCCTATTTCAGGGGTCACGTTGATCCGGGGATTATTCTGATCGCCATTATGGAGTCGGGAAGGAATTTTTCCCCTGTGATGAGGCTACTGTCGTCTGCCTCACGAGGGTTTTTTGCCTTCCTCTGGATCAACACAGGTTGAGTTTGATGGACACCTGTCATTTCCAACCTTATAAACTAATAATTGCCCTAATATCCCCAAATAAATTAGAATTGTCCCTTTTCCCCAGCTAAGTAGGTATGGCCGCCATTCCCATTAGAGGATGCCATGATGCAATTACAAAGCCTCTGTGCGGCCAGGACAGTAGAAACCCCCCACAAGTGACCCCATTCTGGAAACTACACCCCTTAAGGAATCTAACAAGTGGGGCAGCGGGTATATGGCCCCCTGGTGACGGCCACATTTGGGACGTGAAAATGAAAAAAATGGTATTTTTTATTTTCACGGCACATGTTCTACACATGTGCCAATCACTAGTGGGGTCCATATGCTCACTGCACCCCTTGTTAGATTCCTTATGGGGTGTAGTTTCCAGAATTGGGTCACTTGTGGGGGGTTTCTACTGTTCTGGCAGCACAGGAGCTTTGTAATTGCGACATGGCCTCCATCCCCCATTCCAGCCTCTAAATGGCGCTCTGTCCTTTTAGTGACTTGCCCTGTGCCCATATGGCAAATTATGTCCACATGTGGGGTATTTTCGTACTCAGGGGAAACTACCCTACACGTTTTGTGTTCATTTTCTTTTTTAACCCCTTGTGGAAATGGAAAAAAATCAAGGCTAGACCAACATTTAGTGTAATTTTTTTTTAATTTTTACTCTAAATCATTGATCTTGTCTTGATTTTTTCATTTTCACAAGGGGTTAAAAGATAAAAAAAAACACAATATGTAGAGCAATTTCCCCTGAGTACGGAAATACCCCACATGTGGACATAAAGTGCCATGCCGGTGCAGGGTAAGCCTCCAAAGGGAAGGTGTGCCATTTGGTTTTTGAAGGCTGGATTTGGATGGAATGGATTTCGAGGGGCCATGTTGCATTCAAAAGGCCTCTGTGTTGCCAAGACAGTTGAAACCCCCCAAAAGTGACCCCATTAGGGAAACTACACCCCTCAAGGAATGTAACAAGGGGTGTAGTGAGCATATGGACCCCACTGGTGACGGGCACAAATGTGGAACAATGTGGCGTGAAAATGAAATATTACATTTTTTACACTATAATGTTGGTTTAGCCTTGAATTTATCATTTTCACAAGGGGTTAAAAGAGAAAAAAACACACAATATATGTAGAGCAATTTCCCCCGAGTCCGTAAATACCCCACATGTAGACATAAAGCGTCATGTCGGCGCAGGGCAAGCCTCCGAAGGGAAGGAGCGCCATTTGGATTTTGGAGGTTGGATTTGGCTAGAATGGATGATGAACGCCATGTCGCATTTACAGAGCCCTCGTGCTGCCAGGACAGTGGAAACCCCCCACAAGTGACCCCATTCTGGAAACTACACCCCTCAAGGAATCTAACAAGGGGTGCAGTGAGGATATGAACCCCTTGATGACGGGCACATTTGTGCCATGAAAGTGAAAAAATGAAATTTTTCCCTTTCACGTCACATTGTTCCACATTAGTGCCCGTCACCAGTGGGGTCCATATGCTCACTGCACCCCTTGTTAGATTCCTTGAGGGGTGTAGTTTCCAGAATGGGGTCACTTGTGGGGGGTTTCCAGTGTCTTGGCAGCATGAGGGCTCTGTAAATGCGACATGGCCCTTGAAATCCATTCCAGTGAAATCCAGCTTCCAAAGGCCAATTGGCGCTCCTTCCCTTTGGAGGCTCGTCCTGCGCCCGCTTGGCACTTTATGTCCACATGTGGGGTATTTCCGTACTCGGGAGAAACTGCGCTACATGTTTTGTGTTTTTTTTTTCCTTTTATCCCTTTGTGAAAATGAAAAATTGAAGGCTAGAACAACATTTTAGTGTAAAAAATACTTTAGTCTTTTTTCAAGCCATATTGTTTGGAAAATCTGTGAAGCACCTGTGGGGTCCAGATGCTCACCGCACCCCTTGTTACATTCCTTGAGGGGTGTAGTTTTCTAAATCGTGTCCCTGTAGGGGTGTTTTTTAGGTTTTGGCACCCCAGAGCCTCTGCCAACCTGAAGTGGTACAGTCAAAAATGACCAAAAATAACGGAGCCATTGAAATTCACTAGGCGCTCCCTTATATCTGAGGTTGTGGTTGCGTCAAATAGCGCAATAGGGCCACATATGGGGTATTTCTATAAACTGCAGAAACGGGACAATAATTATTGGGGTGCATTTCTCTGGTAATAGGTTTATAATTATGAAAAATATTGGATTACAATAAAATCTCTGCACAGAAAATTAAAATTTTCAAATTTCTTACACACTTAGCTTTTATTTCTGTGACTCCCCTAAAGGGTTAAAAAACTTTCTGGATGTGCTTTTGCAGAGTTTAGGGGGTGCAGTTTCTGAAATGGGGTGCTTCGTGGGGCTTTCTAACACACAGTCCCCTCAAATACACTTTAAACCTGAACAGTTCCCTAAAAATATCTGATTTTGAAATTTTACAGAAAATTTGGAAATTTGCTGCTAATGTTTTAAGCTTCCTATTGTCTAAAAAAAATGAAATATAGTTTAATAAATGCCGCCAACATAAAGTAGACATGTTGCTAATGCTATTTAATATATAATTTATGTGGTATAACCATTTTCTGTATAAGCAGAAAAGTTTTAAAGTTGGAAAAATGCATTTTTTCACATTTTTTCACGCTATTTTGGGTTTTTTCATAAAGATTCGTTATAAGTATCGACTCCAATTTACAAGAAATGTGAAGTACAATATGTCACGAGAAAACAATCTCAGAATCAGCCGGATAGGTAAAAGCATCCCGAAGTTATTAATGAATAAAGTGACACTGGTCAAATTCATAAAATTTGCTCCGGTCCTTAAGGCCATTTCAGGCCCGGTCCTTAAGGGGTTAAAAGGGTTGTTGTCCCACGGTTAAATATTGCATTGCTCTCTTAGATCATAGAAATCCTACGTTTTCAGTTTGAAGCATTAAAAAAATGCTTATCTGCAGATATTTTTTTTTTTTTAAATAACCAGATGTATGGGGCCTCTGTGTTCTTTTGACTCTCTCTAAGAAAAAGCTTCTTCTTCTAGCACATTTATAAGGCGGGCGAAATAGGCAGTTCATACCCCTCTGGAGTGATACGGCCCACTTACATAAATGCCAACTTAGAGGCATTTATGAGCCATAGGGACATTTGTCCATGTTTTAAGGTGACTAAGGAGAGGCCCTGCCCTTTGAGACTGCTCTTCTGGCTATGGAATAAGCATGTGTTTAAAGTTTACATTAGTTACATAGAGGATAAAGGTTGTAATAATGCTGACTGAGTGTTGAAGGAGGGCAGATGGTGACATACAGTAGCTGTAGAGGACTTCTGAAGAAATAGATATAGCAGAAAAAGACCACCTGGTCCATCTAGTCTGCCTTGTTAGTATTTCCCTTCTTATAGGTAGTGAACATCTATCTACCACATCGGCTGGATAATAATGGACTATTATGACCAATTTAAATGTAAGGTACAACTATTCTATATCAATAAGGAAAGGGTTTATTTTAGGGATAAATTCTCACACAGTAAAATAAAAGATAAATACAGTCGTAATTTTGAATGAAGATAGAATGTGTAAACATTTTTTTTCCCCGAAAAAAATAAATAAAAGAAAAAGTATTTTGCAAAAGCAGGTCATGATAATAAGCATGCTCTTTATTTAGACGGTCATAATCATTTATGGCTTTTATTCTACACAGTGTTTCCACTGCCGGCCATGTCCGTGTCACAGAACAGCCAGTTCATCTTGGCTGGTACTCCAGTTTCATCTCTTTTAAACTGGGATGTGGGCGCATTCCAATTAACCATAGACGACAATGTAAAGTACGGCTGGATGTTAGGCGGAGGTCATTAGCAAAGCATAATTCACGGGTAGGCTGGTAGACAAAGATATGAGAGAAGATTAGTAGTGAAACCTGGTGATCACTCCCATTGTTTCCCACCAAATAATCTTATCAGCCGTGGGTTAAAAAAAAATCAGCATCTAGTTATAGTCTTCGGCAATGAGCCATTATTTTGCTTGGAGATAAATATTTATAATTAAATGGTGACATAGTGTAGCTTACTATTAGGCTGGGTACACACAGCATGGATTTTACATGTTTTTATCATGTTTTGAATGTCAGAGGTAAATTACATACTGCATAAAACAAAAAGACAATTATGACACTAAAGACTAGAGATCATGGCGCAAAAAAATTACACCCTAACCGGTTCTATATGTGGAAAAAGTGCTATGGCTCTTAGAAGGCGGGGAGAAACATTGCATTAATTTGACATCCAGGCACCAATGACCTCGGTCAAGAAGGGATTAAGAGCTTTGCACCTTTTTTCAGTGAATAAGTGATGGTTGCACACATTTTTTGCTCTAAGGAGTATTTATGATACAGTATTCAATGTCAAAATAATTATTAGATGTGATTTTTAAGAAAAATTTTCTTTGTTTTTTGTGTATTCACCTAAATATTTGCATAATATGGGATCTGCGCCTTATTTATTATGTGCACAAAAATTTTAAATTCGCACCTACTGGTGCAGGACTGTGTCTGGTCAGGACCAGGTGAATACATTTCACTTGATCCTTAGACAAAAAATGCTGTGCAGAATGTTTAAGCCATGCGTAATTTTTTTCAGAACGTGTGCAATTTTTGATAAATTCACCAAGCACAAGAAATAGAAATGGCAAAAACTAGATAGAAAAATTGCCACTATTAAAGTCAACAATAAGTTTCCCCCAGTATTTTATTTTCGGAGAAACAGAATCTTTTTTTTAATGCAACCTCATTTCTTTGGACCCTGGCTATATTGTTCTAGCCACTCAGTGACCCCACCTGTTAAAGATCTATTGTTCCTGCTACTAAGTTGTGATCTATCTCCTACTGTATCTACAGGGTGAGTCAAAAGTCTTAGGACACAGTTTTATTTTAGAAACAAAAAGAGCAAATGGTATATCTTTATAATCCAGCGAGTAATGGGGTAGGGGCCTATCTTTTAAGCTATGTCTGAATCATGGCCACCATCACAAAAGTCGCTACATTGGATCAAGGACAAGTTTTTCTAATGGGAAGGTCATCATGTAGCATATCAAAGAAGAACAGAATTGTTTCAGAAATCAATTGCTACAATCAGATTAAATCAATCTTTTGTGGTTCAAAAGTTAACACTGAAATTTGATTCAGCTCTTTGTTCAGCACCATAGACAACACATGTAATATATGTTCAAACATAGTATTTCTGACAGTCCTTTTTCAACCAAAAACCCGAGTGGAACTGCTTCTTTGATATTGTACTAGAAAAAAAATCCAAACAAAATGGGGTTTTATAATCTTTTCTAAGGCTGGGTTCACACACAGTATATTTCAATATTTGGTCAGTATTTTGCAACCTCAACCAGGAGTGGACTGAAAACACAGAAAGGCTCTGTTCACACAATGTTGAAATTGAGTGGATGGCCGCCATACAGTATAACGATTAAGAACTGCCATTATTTGAGTACAACAGCCGTTGTTTTTAAATGACAGCAAATATTTGCCGTTAAATGGCGGCCATCCACTCAATTTCAACATTGTGCGAACAGAGCCTTTCTGTGTTTTCAGTCCACTCCTGGTTGAGGTTGCAATATGAGGACCACAATACTGACTGAAATATACTGTGTGTGTGTGTGTGTGAACCTAGCCTAAATCTATATCCATTACACCATAAAACACAGCAATCACTGACCTCAAGAAGATCAGTGAAAAAATTCCAATGAAGTACTCAATCAAGAGTCTGCACTGATGCCCCCAAAAATGTAAAAATGCAAAAAAAGGAGTCCGTGAAGCCTCAGTTGCGAGTCTCAAAACACAACAATAGCCAGATGTCCCTAGCCTGTTGCCACGGGAGGCCTCCAGATGGGGAGAGGACCACACCACCCTCATAGATAACCCCTTAAGTCCCACTCGGTTGCAAATATTGGAACATAAAAAGGGCCCCTTTTGTGTCAAAGTCTAACTCAAGGTGCAAGTATTGTGACATGACAATGGCTTGCCAAGGCAGGCATCCATCCACAGACCGCTGTTTCAGGAATCTGGCTAGTTGGGGCAATGACAAATCAACCAAAATAAAGCAATCACCGAGCTCAAGGAGATCAGTGAAAACATTCCAATGAAGTATTCAATCAAGAGTCTCCACTGATGCCCCCAAAATTTAAATATGCAAAAAAGGAGTCTGTGGAGTTCATTACACCATATAATTATCATATGATTATAATTGCTTTACTATATAAGTAATACCCAACCAATACATATGCTCTCTACATCTTTCTATACCAGTAAATGTGTTTAGCAAGAAGCAGGGGAGAGATGTAGGAACCGGACTACACAAAGTTTGTTTGCAATCCGTAACCATGAAAGTTGTACTGTATACATACACTTTTTTTAGCAACGGCATTAATTGTTTGAAATAGTGATTCTACCCTTCAAGGGAAGTTTCCTCCTGTGGCTACCTAAGAAATAAAAGGTCAGGCGCATAACTGACTGACATAGAAGAAAGACTGTCCTCATCACATAAAATAGTCTTTCCTTTTTTATTTGATATTTTATTGATTTTCTTGTTTGGCGAATAGAAAAATCGAAAATCTAAAAACAGAAGCAGTGAAGCAGTCAGTAGAAGAGAAAACAGTATGGAAAAAAGTAACAAAGATGTAGGTGTGGAAGAAAAAGTGGATGAGAGAAAAACTAACTCCTAAAGAGAAGTTACTTTATACTATAAGCACAGAATATTCTGTAATTATCTACTATATGGAGGTCTCTGGAGTTCGCCTACAAGGAGTCATCCTCAGAATGCAATTCTGTCTTCTTCTAGAAGTTTCATTTTCTACATCTAAAGTTCCACAGATTGGTGGAATCCCCAAATCCCAAAGGTGGAACAACACATCCAACATTTACGATGTAACTTAGGCTAGGTTCACACTGCGTTTTCAGCATCCGTTTAACGCATCCGTTTTTTGCAAAAAACGCATGAAAAACGGATTGCAAAAAACGGATTCATTTGTGTGCATCCGTTTTTCCATTGACTTCCATTATAAAAAAAACGGATCCTTTTTTTGGCGGACCAAAACGGACCAAAAAACGTTGCTGACCCTATTTTTCTGGACGTTAAAAAAAAACGGATCCGTTAAACGGATGCTGAAAACGCAGTGTGAACCTAGCCTTATCAATATTCTATAAATGTTTGAAGTGGGAAAATTTTCTTTGAGCTAATGCCACTCTACATTGACAAAAACAAGGGAGATCATAAGTAAAATGAATTAAAGGGATTTTCCATCAAATTGGTGAGGAACTGACACCCAGCACCCCCATCAATGAGCTGTTTGACAGAGCCATAACAGGAAGCAGACAGCTCTGTCCTCAGTAGCCAAGACCAGTTTCCGCAGCTCTGCCTCCACTTAATTTAAAGGAGAAGTATGGCGATTCAAAAATGAAAGTGCTGACAGGGATGCGACAAACATAATAAATAAGGAATACTTACTGGTCCCCGTGCCCCGCTGCTCTGCATCACCAGGCTCCTGTACCCCTCTGGTTGTCATTTTTTCCTGGCTTTGACGTATGTGACAACTTGGCGGGAAAGGGTGAGACATCGTCAGCTTAGCCAATCAGTGACTGCAGCGGTGTCCAACCCCAATCACTTACTGGCTGAGTGGGGCATTCATCTGCCAGGTTGTGACATTGACAAAGGGAGAGATGGAGAATGCTAGTGTGGCACAGAAAACGGTAAATATACTTTCTTTATTATCTTCCCCCCATCCACTTCCCAACCTGTTTTTTTGTGGACTTCTCCTTTAACAGGAGCTAAGATGCATTAACTGATCTTGGCCATCTGTTAATAATGAGCTTTAGTGTAGATCCCACGTATTACATGTTTAACTAGATTTGATTAAATAAAAAAGAAAAATTAACTTAAGTTGCATTCGGTAGATGAAAAAATAATATGAACCTGGGGAAAAAAATCTGTTCAATGGTTCCCCATACTGTCCATGGACTCATCTGTAACCTATATCCCTAGTCATTTGACAATAAACCCATCTTAGTAGCCTAGTAGCCCGCTCCCGTATTATAACTGAACTAACATATGCATAAATTGCTGGTCCATTCATTCAAGTTCAAACATTCAAAGAAAGTCTTTTGGACAGCAGAAAAATCTGTCCTCATTTTTTTTTTTTTTTTTTTTACATTTCTATCCCCAATTTAGTTGTATTTTTATGACTTTTTGTCTTTTGTAGAATACAATAAGCATACATTTTTCTGGTGCCTCATTGGTGGCTAGACAATATGCATAGACTTAGTACATCAGACCATAAATTAATAAAATAGAATACTGCAAGTTCTCTTTGAACATCCTCTGAGTTATAATTTGCTTCTGACATTAAAGGAAAAGAGACTGGGTTAAAAAAAATTAAAAATAAAAATATTTTTACAACATCTCTGTTAATGGAATATAACATAGTTGGTTGCCTGAAAATCCTTCCTATTTCATTTCTAATTCTTTAAATAACCTTAAGAAGCAGCTGATACAGGCAGCTGAACTAAACAAATGTTACCCACAGTTCAGCAATTTAATTACAAACAGAAGGAAACCAAGAGCTCGGCATCATTTCTAAGAGGTCCTTGGAGAATGAAGGAATGTTGAAGCAATTACAAAGTAGCTGGAACATTATTTACAAGCCAGACAACAACCACACGGTCACAAACAATTCATAAGTATGCACAAGGAATAAAGGGAAGGCAGGGCTTCCTGCCTAATAAAACTTGGAGCTTTGGTCAATTTTCCTATCAGGGTATAGATTTTTACAACTTTACAATTCTAAATGTATTAAAGTTTTTCTCACCAAGCTTTAAATTTAAAAAAATCTTCAGTGGCAGTCTGACTGGTAGTGATGCAGAGCCATTAGGGAATGACTCATTTCTGGCAAGCTCCTTAATATTAAAAGATAGAAGGTGTCATTTGGAATTTTTCTTCACATTAGGACAGTGATTTAAATTTGAGAGGGTAAAATATTGGTGCAGCTCACAATTATCACTGAATAGGTCGAGGTTAAACTAAAAATGCCCTTACCTAGAGATGAGCGGGTGGAGGAAACAGTGGTAAATAAAATTCTTTAGTCCTCAAAACCACAACAGCCCTATCTTACCAATTGAATGATTTCATGTACAGGTCGTGGTCATACACTGATCTGGCCAAGGTTTAGGCAATAATATATTAATTTAATAAAAAACGCATGATAGAGATATTCATCAAATAAAAGGAATATCTAGAAATAAAAAATAGAAAAAAACACATTCATAGAGTTATCATCAAGATGGGAATCAAGATGGGAATCAACACATGGGACATTAAATAGATGCACATATGAATTAAAGTTCGATACACAAATAAAGAATCAATTAAAAATCAAAAACGTCTCTGTGTATTGAGCGGTATCGCTGGGTGCCGGCCGGTTGCAAGATTGTATTGCTTATGCTTTTAGTTGTAAGCCACTAGTTCCACTCTAGTTTCAATACAGTTTAGAGGTTGACCTTGGATTTGTAGTCCTTCCAGGTACATATGTAGACTCGGACTTGTAGTCTTTCTAGGTACGTGATATACAGATATCTTTTAGACTAGTAGTCCTCCTGAGTTCTCAATACGTGATCTGCTTTGTTAGATCACTTCATTTAAATCACTTCACTGTGTGTGTCTCTCAGTTATAATATAAGTTGATGTATAAACTATATAAAATATAGTTTTGTATAAAGATTAGTTGATACTTAATGGTACTTTAGACAAACAGTGGTAACAGTCACAGACTTGTGGCGTTTGTGACGCCTCTCACCCGTCCCGAGGCGGCTGGTGGTATCGCTTCCTCCCTCTCTGCTGTCAGATCGCAGCGGCCTGATGATGTTAGCGGCTAGTGGAGCCATCCTGCGGCGCGTCCTCGTGGTTCTGGGGATGCCTTCGCGCGCGATAACACAGCCTCGGTTTCGTCACAGATAACTCCGTCCGGTACAGGGTGATGGAGATGGTCGTGGTATTGCAAGTGGCAAGTGTCTAGATGGTATAACACAATCAGGGGGCCCCCCAGAGGGACAGTATGTCAAGAGTAAGTCCCCAGAAAATAAAAAATCAAAAATGTAGAAAAATAAGGGAAATAATGTTCAGTTTAAAATCGCGGTGACTAATCTGATATAGCATTAGTCTGTAAATAATTGCCATACGCGTTTCAAGGTTCTCAAGATTTAACCTCTTTGTCAGTGGCGATGATGCTAGTCTTTGCAGGCCCATTTGATGGGACATTTATAGTCAGTTACTAATTGATCATGTGATATCCAAAAAAAACTCAGGACTGGATTTGAATATTCCAGACCATCTTTTGCGATCTGCATAGGAACTCGTTCTCCCTTCTCATCTAGGACATATATACTATAAATAAATATTCTTCTAACATGTATTCTTATAACCATTGTATACTGCAGGTTACAAGAGTGCAATGATGAAGCACTCAGAGAATCTGGTTGCATTATTATATCGCTATACCTGTGCATTCCAAAAACGCATCACACACGCAGCATAAGTGTACAAAGACTAAAAGAACAAAAAACACAAAATAAAGGTATAGGAATATATATACATAAGGGATAGACAAAAACTTGAGGCAAAAGACCAATTGTATGGTTGTCGATAATATGAGTATGTAATATTATTATGCTATGGAAAGTGACTTACCAATGCAGTGTTTACCAAATACTGGGTAAAGCAAACTGTCCCTCTCTCCATATCACATATTTGCTAGTATTAGTAATAGTAGTAATCTCATAATCTCATAATATGGCCGAGTTAAACCATAAAGCATGATAAATAGATTTTCTTATAAATACCCATTCAGTGGGATGTATCCTAATACATAAATAGAAAATGTAATAGTCGATATCAGTGACCCAGGTACCTCAGGTCCTGCGGCCTAAGTGGCAGGGGCGGCTCCGGCGCCGTGTAGGACGGCCTGGCACGGAGCCGGCCATGACACAGAGGCCACCAGGAAGGGAAAATAGTTTCCCTTTGTGATCCTATCACAGAAAACCAAAGAGCTCCAACTCTGCGTTCAAGCCTCTGGGTTCGAGGCTCTCAAACTCGAATATCCTTTGTGATTCTATTCTAGACATCTTGCTTATATAGTCCCCCCCTCTCCAGTCTTTTCTGACACTTTGGATTGCTGTAAAGGACAGTTGGGAGGGGTCACAGTTATGAACCTCTTTGAAATGAGATGATAGAGGGTGAGTCAATTCACCTTTTCTGATGTTCCTAATGTGCTCAGTAATCCTGGTCTTCAACTGTCCTTTTGTGCGTCCTATATATTGGTTCGGGCAGTTACACTGAATGATGTAGATGACAACCTTAGAATTACAGGTCAAAAGTTCTTTAATGTCTACTCCAAATTCATTCGAGGTGGAGTTGACCTTCAAAGTGTATCTGGGAGTATTAGTGATTTTACAGCCCAAGCAGGTGCCACACTTATGGAATCCCGGGGTTTCCAACCAAGTTCTGCTGGATGTTATTTGAGATGCTGTCTTGGATACGGTTGGTGCCACCTGAATCCCTAGGTTCGGGGCTCTAGTATACACTACTGGGGGTCTTGATGGGAGGAGGGGTCCTACTGTTTTATCTCTTTGGATTAAGTAAGGATTACTGAGCACATTAGGAACATCAGAAAAGGTGAATTGACTCACCCTCTATCATCTCATTTCAAAGAGGTTCATAACTGTGACCCCTCCCAACTGTCCTTTACAGCAATCCAAAGTGTCAGAAAAGACTGGAGAGGGGGGGACTATATAAGCAAGATGTCTAGAATAGAATCACAAAGTATATTCAAGTTTGACAGCCTCGAACCCAGAGGCTTGAACGCAGAGTTGGAGCTCTTTGGTTTTCTGTGATAGTTTCCCTTTGTGACCCTATCATCCCTTCCTGGTGGCCTCTGTGTCATGGCCGGCTCCATGCCAGGCCGTTCTACACGGCGCCGGATCCGCCCCTGCCACTTAGGCCGCAGGACCTGAGGTACCTGGGTCACTGATATCGACTATTACATTTTCTATTTTATTTATGTATTAGGATACATCCCACTGAATGGGTATTTATAAGCAAATCTATTTATCATGCTTTATGGTTTAACTCGGCCATATTATGAGATTATGAGATTACTACTATTACTAATACTAGTAAATATGTGATATGGAGAGAGGGACAGTTTGCTTTACCCAGTATTTGGTAAACACTGCATTGGTAAGTCACTTTCCATAGCATAATAATATTACATACTCATATTATCGACAACCATACAATTGGTCTTTTGCCTCAAGTTTTTGTCTATCCCTTATGTATATATATTCCTATACCTTTATTTTGTGTTTTTTGTTCTTTTAGTCTTTGTACACATATGCTGCGTGTGTGATGCGTTTTTGGAATGCACAGGTATAGCGATATAATAATGCAACCAGATTCTCTGAGTGCTTCATCATTGCACTCTTGTAACCTGCAGTATACAATGGTTATAAGAATACATGTTAGAAGAATATTTATTTATCGAATATATGTCCTAGATGAGAAGGGAGAACGAGTTCCTATGCAGATCGCAAAAGATGGTCTGGAATATTCGAATCCAGTCCTGAGTTTTTTGGGATATCACATGATCAATTAGTAACGGACTATAAATGTCCCATCAAATGGGCCTGCAAAGACTAGCATCATCGCCACTGACAAAGAGGTTAAATCTTGAGAACCTTGAAACGCGTATGGAAATTATTTACAGACTAATGCTATATCAGATTAGTCACTGCAATTTTAAACTGAACATTATTTCTCTTATTTTTCTACATTTTTTATTTTTTATTTTCTGGGGACTTACTCTTGACATACTGTCCCTCTGGGGGGCCCCCTGATTGTGTTATACCATCTAGACACTTGCCACTTGCAATACCACGACCATCTCCATCACCCTGTACCGGACGGAGTTATCTGTGACGAAACCGAGGCTGTGTTATCGCGCGCGAAGACATCCTCAGAACCACGAGGACGCGCCACAGGATCACTCCACTAGCCGCTAACATCATCAGGCTGCTGCGATCTGCCAGCAGAGAGGGAGGAAGCGATACCACCAGCCGCCTCGGGACGGGTGAGAGGCGTCACAAACGCCACAAGTCTGTGACTGTTACCACTGTTTGTCTAAAGTACCATTAAGTATCAACTAATCTTTATACAAACTACATCAACTTATATTATAACTGAGAGACACACACAGTGAAGTGATTTAAATGAAGTGATCTAACAAAGCAGATCACGTATTGAGAACTCAGGAGGACTACTAGTCTAAAAGATATCTGTATATCACGTACCTAGAAAGACTACAAGTCCGAGTCTACATATGTACCTGGAAGGACTACAAATCCAAGGTCAACCTCTAAACTGTATTGAAACTAGAGTGGAACTAGTGGCTTACAACTAAAAGCATAAGCAATACAATCTTGCAACCGGCCGGCACCCAGCGATACCGCTCAATACACAGAGACGTTTTTGATTTTTAATTGATTCTTTATTTGTGTATCGAATTTTAATTCATATGTGCATCTATTTAATGTCCCATGTGTTGATTCCCATCTTGATTCCCATCTTGATGATAACTCTATGAATGCGTTTTTTTCTATTTTTTATTTCTAAATATTACTTTTATTTGATGAATATCTCTATCATGCGTTTTTTATTAAATTAATATATTATTGCCTAAACCTTGGCCAGATCAGTATATGACCGCGACCTGTACATGAAATCATTCAATTGGTAAGATAGGGCTGTTGTGGTTTTGAGGACTAAAGAATTTTATTTACTAGTGATTTAAATTTATCTACTATATATTTTTACTTAAATTTTTTTTATTATTATTATTTTTATTATTATTTTTATTAAAAATAATATTTGACATGTCATCGCTAGTGTTCTCGAGTAAGGAACCCTATTGAAATCTAGGTGAGACTTGAGCATTTAACCAGGGGGACCCCTGGTTAACGTATTATTTTCTTCTAAGTTTTGTATATTTTCTTCCTTGAAGGAGTGTTAAAGTGTCTTGCTAAAACCTATTACATTTTTTCATTCCAATATTTGAATTTTTCATTTTAAAAAAATATACAAAAATTAGAAGTTTACAAAAAAAAACAAGAAAAAAAAAGAAAAAAAAAAAAACATAATAGGTTTCTGTGATAGGTGAGAAATTTAATTTAAGGTGTATGGCCACAAGGTGCTCTGTGGAGCATCAAGCTCAATCAAGAACTCCAATGCTTAATCAAGCACTATGCTTGACTGAGCATGCTTACTCAACACTAGTCATTAGCCATTACTTTGCAGTGCTTTCTTGGAGCATTGATGGATTACTGTGGCAGCTATGAAAAATAAGCTTTGACATGTCATCATTCATGTCAAAAGTTTTTGATCAAAGCAGGTCTCACTGCTGAGACCCTCTGTGATCAGGAGATATAGTCGGTGAGAGAAAGTGGCTGCCATTATTAAAGAGCTGTATTGCAATTGGTCATCGTCAAACATACATACATTGTGTTGCGACGCTTTGTAGTGGCACAAGATAAATAACAGCAAAAATCTGATACGACACGACATACAGCACAGGCTTCATACACTATACATCATACCGCGCACAACACTAACATTCTGGCAGACATTCTACTAGCAAAAAAACAATAAAGTATTTCAGACAGTGATGGGGGAAGGGGGTTGGGAAAGAGCGGATAGGGAGGTGTGATCACAGGCCTGAGGCTTTATTTAAGAGAAAGTGGCTGCCATGTAATCCACTCCCCAACAGTTCACTAATTCTTATAACATAGAATGCAATGAGCTAATATACTAACAAAACACAGCAATCACTGAGCTCAGGGAGATCAGTGAAAACATTCCAATACTCAAATACTCCAATACTCAATCAAGAGTCTTAATTGATGGCCCCTAAAAATGTAAATATGCATAAAAAGAGTCTGTGGAGCCACGGTTGCAAGTCTCAAAATATACTCGCAACTAAGTTAGACTTAGACACAAAAGTTGCCACCCTGGTGTTTCCCTATTTATGTTCCAATACTCACAACCGAGTGGGCCTTGAAGAGGATGTACCATCAGGATGACCCACGGATAGAATGGCGCAGTTGGGGGGGAAGCTGATGCCGTGGTACGTTTTTTGAACCGCGGCCCGATTCCCGTGTACGGCGCCAATCTATCCACGGATACCGGACAAGGGCTGAAGCACTGGAGGCGGACCTGCCCGCCCTTAGTGGGAGGGAATTCCCTCCCCTCTATGACGTGGCTCCGCTAGAATCAATGAAGCCATGTCATAGAGGGGCAGGGGCTTCCTTCCACTGTGGCTGGCCGGCCCGCCTACAGTGTTTCAGCCCTGGCCGGTACCCGTAGATAGATCGGCGCCGTACACAGGAACCGGGCCGCAATTTACCTGATGGTACATCCACTTTAAGGGGCAACCTATCAGGGTGGTTTGGTGCTCTCCCTATCTGGAGGCACCCCTCGACAACAGGCTATGGATATCTGGCTATTCCCATGTTCTAAGACTCTCAACCGAGGCTCCACAGCCAGGGTAGATCAAACAATTGCTTTACTTTCTTCCTGCCTCCTGACCACAGTGGATCTCAGCAGTGAGAACTATTGTGATCAATAACTTTTGACATGCCTGATGGCAAAAGTTATTTTTAATAACAGTGACAAGGGAGCCAATGTTTCCTGCCATCTGTGGTCCGGTCAGTGTGAAACTAATGACAGATTCCCTTTAACTACCAGATTATAGTTGATAGTATAGCAATGTCTGATATCTACAGCGTATCACTAGGCAACAATAAAATAAATATTTCAAATGCATGATAGACTGATGAATTTAGTTAGATCATCACTTTAACTTCTCTTTTTCAATCACCTTTTGCTAATTGATTGACCCGTGCACAAGACGCCTTAGGAGTTTTACAGTTACCTTGGCAACAGTACTACCTTATGCCACTGTTTTTAATGTTAATATCAGTTTTGAAATACAATATATTTTAGAAGAACTATTTTATTCCATCATATTTCTTTTTTGGTATCTTGTTCCAGGGATTAATTCACTTTGGATTGCTGTGCCATTTACAGTATGAGAGAAAATGAACAGGGGATTACTGCCACCCCCTCTTCATTTCTTTATTCCAGACCCAGTTTCTAGTGCGCATGCGCGCCAACGCTGCTGTTGGGTCTGGGCAATGGTGTTGTTCATGTGACCACATGTTTTTATGTGAAGTGTCACAAGGCACTGGACTCGGAAGATCATGGGCCAGAGCATGGGCCAGCGCAGGTAATTCAGGGCTGCCATTTCATTAAAGGGGAACTCAAGATAGAGGTTAAAAAAAAGCCTGCTGCAGAAGCATAAAGCATTGCTTACCCATCTAACCCAGTTTTGAAACTACCAAAAATACATTTGCTTTGGGTTTTTTTTGTTCTGTATTAAGTGGCTGTACTTGAGCAGTTGTACACAGTACTACAGGTTCCATAATGTAATGCTTTCCCTCAGCTGTTCATCACAGTCCTCCGCCCTGCCCATTCCCCGCCCAAAGCTGTTGTAGAATATCTAGGCTGTGTTCACACAATGCAGTTTCATTATGTTACTGAATTATTTGCAGTACTAAGCACGCTGTATTCTCTACCTGTAACACCACACAGAACGCTGTATTCTCTACCTATAACACCACACAGCAGCCTATATATTCTTTACCTGTAACACCACACAGCCCACTGTATTCTCTACTTGTAACACCACACAGCAAACTGTATTCTCTATCTTTAACCCCACACAGCACGCTGTATTCTCTACCTATAACACCACACAGCACGCTGTATTCTCTACCTGTAACACTACACAGCACACTGTATTCTCTACCTGTAACACCACACAGCACACTGTATTCTCTACCTGTAACACCACACAGCACGCTGTATTCTCTACCTGTAACACCCCACAGCACACTGTATTCTCTACCTGTAACACCACACAGCACACTGTATTCTCTACCTGTAACACCACACAGCACACTGTATTCTCTACCTGTAACACCACACAGTGCACTGTATTCTCTACCTGTAACACTGATATTGGAATAAAATAAAGAACTTTTCTAATTTTCTTTTTTTTTCTTTTCATCTCCCCGAACACATTATGATCAAGCGTCATTTATCGTTGAAATGAGCCCCACAAAAAGGACTTTATTCGATATTATCTTACATGGGATATACTGTTTATGCCTCGTCCTTTTTCCAGGTGGGATTGGCAATGCCGGCTCTGATCCTCTCTGCCGTTTAGCATCATTTAATTGTTTTACTGCATTATTTCTGTGAAGACACTGCAGTACTGCAATGAAACTCCAACATGTGTCAACGTAGCCCTAATTTCACTGCTGCACAATCAGTGACGTTGCAGCAGCTGCTTCTGTCACTCCTTGTCTGCTCAGATTTAGACTAGAGGCTAAAGAGGCCAGTCGCAGATGGGGAATCACTCAGGGGATTGGGAAATCCAGCCAATCCTCCTGGGACATCATGCCCTGCCCCTGTCTGCATCATCAGCCTGATCTCAGCAAACACACACAATATGAGACAGAGGCATGGAGTATTTGTCTCCTAAGGTGGGAGAGCAGTGGGAGCAGGAGACAATGTGAAATGGCACAGAGACCAGTTTTCTTCACTTCCTGGATATCAATCAGCTACCAGTGTAGCAGAACCGTACAGATATGGTAATACATTGTATAGGCACATCTTTATAACTTTTAATATACTTTTAATAGAAAAAAAACTGTTTTCCTTATGTGGAGTTCCCCTTTAATTTCTTTCATCTGTGAGTTTGGTTGGCGATTGGTTGAAGTTTTAGGCAGGGTGATATTTATATCATGAACCCCTTACAACCAGTACCCCTCGATAAAGGCTCTGCCGAAACGTCGGGGGGGGGGGGGTTCCATTTGTTATTGACAGTTCAGGTTTAACTTTAGCATTGTTTGTAATATATGCATACGTACGTTGATTGTTACTGAGTGCTCCATGTAATTCTACTTCATCTGTTTACATTTACTGTTATGCTGCTATGCACGTGCACCTTATGTAGATTTACTGAATACTTAGCATAATAGTAGCTCACATGTAGTAGCCCCTCTTTTCTTTTTGTTACTTTATGTGTCATCAGTTGCAGATAATAACAATAATAATGTTTTTATTTGTATAGCGCACACAGATTCCATACAGATCTGTATGTTTTTGGGTGTGGGAGAAAACCGAAGTACCCAGAGGAAATCCACACAAACCCCAATACAAACTCTTTGAAGAGGTTCCCCTTAGTGGGATTTGAACCCAGGAACCCGCTGAAAGGCTACAGTGCTAACCACTGAGCCACCGTGCTGCCCATCAGATCAGATCATTGTATACATGGTAGTTTTGTTTCGTTACTAGAACCCATGAGTATGGCGATTTAAAGCGTAACTATAATTTCAGTAGCCAAAAATGAAATTCCTCAAACAAAAAGCCCATCTGTTACCCTTTAAAAAGTGCCCTAAACTGCATTGATAGTGTGTGCGTTTGCTGAGATATCCCTAGTATTTGGCTCAGAAGAATAAATGATTTTTTCTTCTGGCTGCATGAAAGTGGGCGTGGTCTATCCCTCATCTCCCTGGCTAGCTCCCTTTATTCACTGACCAGCACCTTAGCAGATGTATCACACATAGCAGGATCAGATAGAGCCACAGCATACAGTATCATGGGTTCACACTATGTATATTTGAGGCTGTATTTGGTCCTCATGTCAGGTCCTCATAGCAACCAAAACCAGGAGTGGATTGAAAACACAGAAAGGATCTGTTCACACAATGTTGAAATTGAGTGGATGGCCGCCATATAACAGTAAATAACGGCCATTATTTCAATACCACAGCCGTTGTTTTAAAATAACAGCACGTATTTGCCATTATATGGCGGCCATCCACTCAATTACAACATTATGTGAACAGAGCCTTTCTGTGTTTTCAATCCACTCCTGGTTTTGGTTGCTATACAGCCTCACAAATACAGCCTCAAATATACATAGTGTGAACCCAGCCTCATAACGTAAGATTAGATACAGAGCCCCAGCAGATGGTATCACACACAGTGGGATTACATACAGTCATCTGCTCTCATAACACTGTAGGATAATGTCAGCTATGGAGGTGGCGGCACCTGCTGCAGACATCTGATAGTGAATGTTATATGTACTATGGAAGGACTGTGTTGTGCTGGGACTTGTAGTCCTCCCCTCAGTGACTCACCCACTCTCCCTCATGCAGTCCATTGGAGTCATGGTGGCACTGGATACACTTGTGCCTCCATCCAGCTCTTCCCCTGCGCTGCTCCTCACACACAACTCTCTGCTTAGTGACCTCTGTGAGGTGAGTGGGGAGAAGGTGCTGCTATGAGGTGGGGGAGGAGGTTTTGTTTCTGTTTCCATCTGTGTCAGGGCTGTTATCTGATGCTGCTGTCAGAGTCTGTACTCTAGGTACAGATCTGCAGGGATGGGCCGTGTCCAGCAGGAATGCAGAAATAAGTCAGAGGCAAAGAGAGCTCTGAGGGGACTTTTGGCTTTATGCATTTAAAAAACTGTTCATTTTAGGTTATTAATGTATATTGCAAAAAGTCTTATCATGACCCAACTAAAACTGAATGGTCAAAATATTTTATAGTTGCGCTTTAACCCTTAACACTAGTTCCCCCATATAGCAGTGACTTACTATATGTTCCTGCCTAGTGGGCCTCTGTATACTATCTATAGGTATATATTTCTGTGGTTAAGGCAGCATAAAATCCTTTTTAATCTTCTGGGTAAAGTTGTAAAATTTCTACGTAGACTGGCCACATAAACAGTGTTGTGTCCTTATGTGTCAGAGAGGTCACTGGGCTTCGGGTAGTAATCTATACCTCTAATTCCCCTATACAGTAACTTTATATGTTCTTGTGTAACATTTTACATTTGCTTTTAAATTTTACATCTCAGAGCATAAAATTCAACCTTCAACCTAATTTATAACAATCTTGTCTCTATACAAGTATTTGACACTAAAAAGTCACGCTACTGTTACCTTCTTCTTGGCCTTAAGCCCAAACAGCATTTTACAAGAAAAATCAATCCCTTCACACTGATTAATAATCCAGAAACTGTCAATGATAGCACATTATTTCTATAATGCACAGTGTCGTGCCCCCACTACTCCTGCCCTTCTGTACAATAGATATGCTGTTAATTCAACAGAGAACAAAACTAATTCTACGAGAATTAGTAATTCTGTCATTGTGTTAAATGAAGTGCATCATTAGTAGCAATGAACCCCTAGGAAATCTTCAATGGATCAAACTATACTAATGAGGACACAGGGAAAATATGCCTTTCTTCCTGAATAATTCATCAATGACATATAGTAGCTAAGCCAGACTTGTACAGTATACAGAGAAAATAACTGTTGACTCTAAACAAACAACTAATAATAATAATAACAACAACAATAAAAAAACATCAAAAAGCCAACAGATTGTAATAAAAGTCAGGGGAGTAACTACCACCGAAGCAGCCATAGCGGCTTCTATGGGGCCCGGTGGCCCACCCCTGGAATACACTGGGCCCTTTGAGCAGTCATCATTTAAAGTACCTAGTGGCCGAGAAGGCCTCCTGGGTGCTGCACATGTCCCTTACACTGCAAGCGCTCCTGGCGAGCATGTGCAGTTAAATGTTATAACTACGCTTGGCAGGTTTTTTGGTCAGTGAGGTGGGGAGGGGGGGCAATCAAAACTTTGCTATGGGGCCCAGCTATTTCTAGTTATGCCCATGATCAAAGCTATAACTAGTATGTTTAACAGTTTTCCTGCCAAATATATGATACTTACCAAGAACACAACAGCATAACTGCTATATGGTTCATTGAGATTCCTAATAATCAGGGATTATATCTACCATACTAAGTAAATGAATTAAATCATTGATAAATCACATCAACCATTTTACGCAGTTCTACACTTGGGGATGTTTTCTGATACCACTACTGCTTCTCCAGATTTTTTTTGTAGCTTTTGTGGTGAATAGTAAATCAGCCTAGTTATATACCAAAGAAAACTAAGTAGATTATCATCTCCTGTATTTCACTGTAGCCCTTGACTTCTTGCTTGCAGAGAGGAGCAATAACACTGTATCTTTTTGTAGGGAATAAGAAATTGTTGGCTTTATGTATCTCACGCTGCTATGTGGTTCTTTGATATAAGGCATTATTAGCAATACTTTTAACAAACTTTTTTTGTGTTATTTCTTTTAAAAATGGAAAAGAAATTGAAAAAAAATCTACTGTATCATAAAATGGTACAGAGAAAAAACTTCCCATTAAAATTTCCCAATAAAAGATAAGCCCAACTGTCAGGAATGTGCATTAGCCTGGTTTGAACTGGACCTGGTTGTTCTGACACACCCAATTGCTTTCCATCCATCAGTGCAGTTAACCAGAGCTCTGCAGGATTTCAATAATTCAGCTGAACTTGGTTCTGGGATCAGGGCTGGTCCAATCAGCTGTTGGACCTAGCCTCTGATCCTAGATAAAATACAGCTAGCTGCTCACTCCAGTACTGGCTATTCATTTAATACCTGGATCCCAGCTTACCTGTGCCTACTCCTGTTATCCCCGTTCCTAATCCCTCTGTTTTTTGCTCGAATTGTTATCTGACCTCCTGCCTGACTATTTGACTATCTGATTGTTTGCTGATTTTATACTGCGTTGCCTGTTTGGTTTTGACCCGGCCTGTTTGACCACCCCATTTTGTGTTTGTTTGTCTGTCTTATTCTGTGTGCACATATTCAGCAAAGGGAACATCAACGTGGATGTCCACGGCTGCTTAGGGCCGTTTGAGGCAAGTAGGTAGGGTTCAGCGTCAGCGTTCACTGTCGTGTCTTGTCCCTACCTGCCCCGTCCTGACACCAACATTACCCAATCAGGCTAAAAAATTGTGTGTGTGTGTGTGTGTGTGTGTGTGGGGGGGGGGGGGGGGGGGGGGGGGTTGTAAATCTTGTATGTGGCAACATTGTTTATTTATTTATTTATTATGTTTCTATTGTGCCAAAGTACTAACACTTAAACAAGTCAAATTTTTAAAATAAAATGTAAAATTGTTTTTTCTTTTTTGTTCCTCTGCAAAAAGGGCTAATACAAGTTAACCAATGATACATTAAAATAGTATAACTTGTCCTGCAGAAAAAATATGTTAATAAAAAATTACAACAAACAAGGAAAATTACTCACAATAAGGCCCTGAACACATATGTTATTAAAGATGTTTTCCAGAATAAAACAATTGATAGCCTATTGTCAAGAGTTGATAGCTATTCGGTACCCTCACTACAGTGAGAATGGAGCCAGAAGTAGTTGGCTCTGTTTCCTGCTTAGTGGGGGCTATATTGTTTACATGGAAGATTGACGGCAGAAAATGACCACTTAGGGCTGTAATACACGGGACGATGATCAATCGAAAAATCGTTAGATCGTTAAGAGTTAAACGATAATTATTTCATATAATAGCAGGTGACAATTTAACCAATTGACCAAAGAGAAATCATTGATCGTTTGATAGAATTTGGACCTATGATGGTCCACAAATCGTTTGAACATTGTTCGGTGTAATAACGTTGTTTGGTCGTTCCCAGGTCTATGAGCCAGAAAAAGATAAGCGCATCAATGACCGTAAGTAACGATTATCGTCCTGTGTGAAAGGGTGAGGGATTTAAGATTGTTCTTCATAGTGGTAGTTTGAGATTGAGTTTATCGTTAATCGCCAAAAAAAATCGTCCAGTGCAATACCACCCTTAGTCCATCGAGTCTACCAGTCTTAGCTCATATTCACATCAATTGAAGCCAAGACTGGGCCTCTGTTCTCACTGTTGTCCAGGCATGAATAGCTGATCAGCAAGGAAGCTGCCTGTTGGCACCCCACTGGTCAACTATCAGTGAAAATAAAGAATGCAGCGCATTTGGGTTCGGAGAACAATGCTAAACCCGAGAAGTTAGACAGGTCCACTCAAAACCAATTATAAGTTTCTATGTAGAGGACAATAATGCCTACACTATGTCTACTGCTTATACCTACATAATGGAGTAGTTCATCCCGATACCAAAATAGATGCTTGACCCCTTCCAGTCTATTTATTCAGTTTTGGCACCAAAATGATTATTTATTGTAATCTTTCATATGAACAATATTATGTTGCCAGATTTATAATCCATGATACTCATTACATGGCATCTTCATGTGAGGAAGGAAAACATCTTCAGAATTTATACATGTGTGAGTAATTAAATCAATGTACCGTAATCTCATCACCAGGCAACATGAACCTCTCATAGTAAGATGTTACTTGGAGGTGCGAAATATATGAAACATTTATTACTTTATTAAATCAACAAGGTGTAAAGTGTTTGGTAATATAAGTAAAGGTGTGATCGATGGTGGAATCAACATGGAATATGTTCACACTGCAAATAGAAGAATTTATAGAAAGAGACAAGGCTATGCTGTAGGTTAATAAACAGATAAAAATAGAAAATTGCTGCAAAAAAAAAGCAAGTGTCAGGACTCATCATATATACTCCCCCCAGTGTCCACATGATAAAAATTTGTTGTAGATTTTTTTTTTTTAAATGAGGTTCTCAGCAAACCATTTGATCAATTTCAATGCACCAACGCACAACGTAAAGGTGAACCCCAGAGAGTTGCACCCTATACTTAGCTACTAGCCTCTCTCAGACTATAAGGGCCCTATTACACCAACAGATTATCTGACAGATTTTTTTTAAGCCAAAACAAGGAATGGATTTAAAAAGTGGGGGAATCTTAGTCTTTCCTTTATGACCTGTTCTCTGTTTATAATCCATTCCTGGCTTTAGCTAAAAAAAAATCAGATAATCTGCTGGTGTAATAAGGCCCAAGTCTACAAAACTGAGCATATAGGATCAACTGAACTCCACCCACAGGAGCTGGGTGGAGTACATGGCTAAATTTGCCTTTACAAAGAGATTTATCTGACAGATTTTTGAAGCCAAAGCCAGGAAAGGATTTGAAAAGAAGAGAAATCTCAGTCTTTCCTTTATGACCTGTTCCCTGTTTATAGCCTGTTCCGGGCTTTGGCTGCAAAAATCTGTCAGATAAATCTCTTTGTGTAAACACCCACAGGAAGTTGCATGGCTAAAAGAAGGTAGACACATATGTGTCACATGTAGGGGGTGTGGCTACCTCCTTTTAGCCGAGCACTCCACCCAGTATATCAAATGGGAAAATTTAGTTTTTTCTTTTTCAGATTTTAATGGAATAAAGATGGGTTTTTATAGTCAGTCAGTAAGCTGAATTATTATTCTCCCCTTTTTTTTTCTTTTTTTCAATGTCATTATTTTATGTTTTTCACCAGACTAAGCACATGGGAATAACAACTAAGAATACCCCTTCATGGACTGGCCTACTTTGGACCTTCAAGACCAAGTACATTTTTTGACACAAGGGATAAAACTTTTTACTTTTCTTTCAATGACACTGTATTTTTCAAAACCCTTGTATTTTACCATTATTTTATACTGCATATAATTTATTGTTTAACCCCTTGCCTCCGCAGCCTGTTTTGGCCTTAATGACCAGGCTCATTTTTCAAAATCTGACCTGTCTCACTTTATGCGCTTATAGCTCAGTGATGCTTTAACGTATGCTAGCGATTCTGAGATTGTTTTTTTGTCACATATGGCACTTTATATTAGTGGCAAAATTTGGTCACTACTTTGTGTGTTTTTTGTGAAAAACATCAAAATATCATGAAAAATTTGAAAATTTTGCATTTTATGAACTTCTGAAATTCTCTGCTTCTAAAAAAGGAAGTCCTAGCATATACATTAGTTACTAAATCACATTACCAATATGTCCTCTTTATTCTGGCATAATTTGGGAAACATATTTTACTTTTTTAGGCTGTTATGGGGCTTAGAAATTTATTAGCAAATTATCACATTTTGTGAAAGTTTCCAAAACTGATTTTTTTTTAGGGACCAGTTCTTTTTTTAAGTTGATTTAGGAGGCTTGTATGCTGTAAAACCCCATAAGTGACCCCATTTTGGAAACTAGACACCTTAAAGAATTAATCTAGGGGTATAATGAGCATTTTAACCCTACAGGGGCTGGAGGAAAGTATTCACAATTAGGCCTTAAAGAAATCGAAAATTTTAATTTTCCAATAATATATATGTTTAGATTAAAGTTTCTCCTTTCAAAAAGGAACATGAGAGAATCTGCACCCCACAATTTGTAACACAGGTTCTCTTGAGTACAACGGTACCCCATATGTGGGCGTAAACCACTGTATGGGCACACAGCGGGGCTCAGAAGGGAAGGAGTGCCAATTAGCATTTTCAGTGCAGATTTTGCTGAAGAAGTTTCTGAGCGCCAGGTGCGTTTGCAGCGCCCCTGTAGTGCCCGTAGAAGAGAACCCCCCCAAAAGTCACCCCATTTTGGAAAGTACACCCCTCAAAGAATTCATCTTGGGGTGTGGTGACCATTTTGACCCCACAGGTATTAGAGGAAAGTATTTAAAATTAGACAGTAAAAATGAAAAACTCGAATTTTTCCAATAATATGTTCGTTTAGTTTAAAATTTCTCAATTTCACAAGGAACATGAGAGAATCCGCACCCCAAAATTTGTAACGCAGGTTCTCCTGAGTACAACGGTACCCCATATGGGGGCATAAACCACTGTATGGGCACACAGGAGGGCTCAGAAGGAAGGGAGCGCCAATTAGCATTTTCAGTTCAGATTTTGCTGAAGAAGTTTCGGAGCCCCAGGTGCGTTTGCAGTGTCCCTGTAGTGTCCGCAGAAGAGAACCCCCCCATAAGTCACCCCATTTTCGAAAGTGCACCCCTCAAAGAATTCATCTTGGGGTGTGGTGACCATTTTGACCCCACAGGTATTAGAGGAAAGTATTCAAAATAAGACAGTAAAATTGAAAAACTTGAATTTTTCCAATAATATGTTTGTTTAGTTTGAAATTTCTCAATTTCACGAGGAACAGGAGACAAGCTGCATGCCCAAATCTGTAACGCAGGTTCCCCTGAGTAGAACGGTACCCCATATGTGGGCATAAACCACTGTATGGGCACCCAGCCGGGCTCAGAAGGGAAGGAGCGCCAATTAGCATTTTCAGTGCAGATTTTTCCGAAGAAGTTTCTGAGCGCCAGGTGCGTTTGCAGAGCCCCTGTAGTGTCAGCAGAAGAGAACCCCCCCAAAAGTCACCCCATTTAGGAAAGTACACCGTTCAAAGAATTCATCTTGGGGTGCAGTGAGCGGTTTGACCCCACAGGTATTAGAGGAAAGTATTCAAAATAAGACAGTAAAAATGAAAAACTCGAATTTTTCCAATATATGTTCGTTTAGTTTAAAATTTCTCAATTTCACGAGGAATGGGAGAAAAAATGTACCCCAAAATCTGTAACGCAGGTTCTCCTGAGTACAACGGTACCCCATATGTGGGCATAAACCACTGTATGGGCACACAGCAGGGCTCAGAAGGAAGGGAGCGCCAATTTGCTGGAGCAAAACCGCAGCTAGTAATGGTTATTAGAATAGCGCAGTTACTAAAATACAAAAAAAAATGAGATTACAGGTAATGTGGGGTGGTTACGGATAATCTGGGGTGGTTACGGGCAACCTGCGGTGGTTACGGGCAACGAGGGGTGGTAACGGGCAACGTGGGGTGGTAACGGGCAACGTGGGGTGGTTACGGATAAACTGAAGTGCTTATAGGTAATCTGGGATGGGAACCTGTAACGTGCGGTGGTTGGGGGCAACGTGCGGTGGTCGGGGGCAACGTGCGGTGGTCGGGGGCAACGTGCGGTGGTCGGGGGCAACGTTCGGTGGTCGGGGGCAACGTGTGGTGGTCGGGGGCAACGTGCGGTGGTCGTGGGCAACGTGCGGTGGTCGGGGGCAACGTGCGGTGGTCGGGGGCAACGTGCGGTGGTCAGAGGCAACGTGCGGTGGTCAGAGGCAATCTGGGGGGAATTACATGTGATTAGGGGCAACCTGGGGGGGTTACAGACAATCTGGGGTGGTTACGGATAAACGGAAGTGCTTATAGGTAATCAGGGGTGGGTACATGTAATTTTGGGTGGTTACGGCAATCTGGAGGGGGTCACTGGCAACGTGTGTGAGTTAGAGGCAACGTGCAGTGGTTAGAGGCAACGTGCGGTGGTTACGTGCAATATGCGGGGTTACGGGCAATCGGGGCTGATTACGGACCATCTGGAGGGGCTCACTGGCAATTTGGGGTGGTTACAGGCAACGTGCGGTGGTTATGGGCAACATGCGGTGGTTATGGGCAACATGCGGTGGTTATGGGCAACATGCGGTGGTTATAGGCAATGTCCGGTGGTTATAGGCAATGTCCGGTGGTTATAGGCAACGTGCGGTGGTTAGTGGCAACGTGCGGTGGTTAGTGGCAACGTGCAGTGGTTAGTGGCAACGTGCAGTGGTTAGTGGCAACGTGCAGTGGTTAGTGGCAACGTGCGGTGGTTATGGGCAGCGTGCGGTGGTTATGGGCAACGTGCGGTGGTTAGTGGCAACGTGCGGTGGTTAGTGGCAACGTGCGGTGGTTATGGGCAACGTGCGGTGGTTAGTGGCAACGTGTGGTGGTTAGTGGCAACGTGCGGTGGTTATGGGCAACATGCGGTGGTTATAGGCAATGTCCGGTGGTTATAGGCAACGTGCGGTGGTTAGTGGCAACGTGCGGTGGTTAGTGGCAACGTGCGGTGGTTAGTGGCAACGTGCGGTGGTTATGGGCAGCGTGCGGTGGTTATGGGCAGCGTGCGGTGGTTATAGGCAATGGGCGGTGATTACGGGCAATCTGGGGTGGATACGGGCAATCTGGGGCGGATATGGGCAACCTGCGGTGGTTACGGGTAATTTGGGGGGGCTAGGGGTAATCTGGGAGTAAACTGCAATTATTACTATAATAAAAAGTGTGTGTTTTATTTTTTTGTATGTTTGTCACTTTTTGTACTTTATACATTAATTTTCACTGTATTACTATGATTACTGTGATATTTTCTATCACAGTAATCATAGTTCAGTGACAGAGACCAAATTGGTCTCTGTCACTTTAAATTTTCAGAGCTAACTGCTTCTGGAGCGCATGCGCACTTCAGAATCAGCCTGGACGTCGAGGAGGACGGAGCTCCGTGGATCAGGTAACGTATGTGGGGAAGGGGGGGTGACTGGGGGACGGGGGTGACTGGGGGGGTGGGGGGCGACTTGGGGGGGGGCACGGTGACACTTTTTATCCCCTGTCACCAATGATTTATGGTGACAGGGGATAAAAAGTGCTGATCAGCACTGGGAACAGGCGATCGGCGGTATATAGTATATACCGCCGATCGCCTGCTCCGGGACCACACGGGGGGGTCCCCGATCACTGCCCCATGCTCTCCGCTACCTCCGGTGGCGGAGAGCATGGGGCTTTGATCACTTATTCATTTCCATCCCTGCGAACAAACATCGTTTGTTAGCAGGGATGGGGGCGGCCATCTTGGATCTGATGGCCGCCCGGGTAGGGTGATCGGGGGGCTGATCTGGGGTCTGAGGGGACATTTTTCATCTCCCCCCACCGTGGATTCACGGTGGGGGGAGATGAAAACTATCGGCGGCGCTGGTAATGCCCGATACCGGCGGATCGCCGCTAAAGAGGTAGTAGCGGCGATCCGCCGGTATCGGAGGACGAGGGGAGGGGGCCGGGGGATACACTGTTAGTGGCGGTGGGGGGAGGCAGCGTTCTGCAGCCTCCCCCCGCCGCCCGATCGGCGGGGGACACTGAATCTCCCCATAGACGCTGCGGTCGCATTGACCGCGGCGTTTATGGGGTTAACTGCCCGGGGGGGAGCGCGGCTCCCCTCCGGGCAGTGGCAGCAAGGGGATGCTGTGTGACACAGCCTCCTCCTGCTGCCCGATCTCACCCAGGGACAGAGGGGGGAGGCAGGGAAAGCATGACGTCCAGGGACGTCATGATGCATTCTGCCACTGCTTTTCATGACGTCCCTGGACGTCATATTGGGGGAAGGGGTTAATGCTACGTTTACACGGAGCGATAATTTGCCGATCGTACTATTAACGATTTCGAAGTAACAATTTTTTTTTTTATAACGATCAGCGTTTGGAATGATATATCGTACAGAAAATTTGTTTTGAAATCGCTTAAGCCTATCTCGCACATTGGTAAAATCAGTGAACGACCAACGACAATTTATTAACATGTTCAAAGATCAAAATGAACGATTTTTAGCTAATAGCTTGATCGTTTTTTGCGTTTACAGAGAACAATTATCGCTCAATGCGATCGTTATCGCGAAAATTCGCCCGATAATCGTTCCGTGTAAACATAGCATTACTGTTATCAATATTGAAGGGGTGAGAGGGTGAAAAAAGACTATTTCAGCCACAGATTTGTACATCTTTATGTGAAGGAGAAGTCATGTGATATTTAAAAATTTCCATGTGGTAGGGACAAGGAGGAGTATAATAAGCAAGCTTTACTGACCTTTCCTTGCACCTCCAAAATGCTGTCTCACGCCTCCGGGACCACCGCTGGGCTCCTGGGATTTCTGACTCAAGCGACCTCACAACTCAGCTGATGGATTGCTTTGCTGAGCAAATCACTGACTGGGATGGGGCACAGCTTCAGTCACTGATTGGCTGATAGGGTAATCCATTAGTCGGGTTTGGCATTTTTCTCTGAGTGGAAACAACATCAAAACTCTGTGAAAAATGAGTTCCAGCCAGGATCCTGGAGCCTGCGATGAGGCACATCGGGAGCATGGTGAAAGGTAAGTAACTCCCTTTTATGTTCCCTCCTGCCACATTTTAAAAACCACAGGACTTTTCCTTAAATTAATTCATTAACCCTTAGAGGACCCGGCCAATTTCAATTTTTGCATTTTCTTTTTTCCCTCCTTGTGCTTAAAAGGCCATAGCACTAGTATAAGTGCACTGATCTCTCATTGAGATCTGTGCTGCATAGATATGCAGCACAGATCCATGAGATAGGCACATTGATTGCTTCTGGCTGCTGCAGCCGGAAGCAATGGAGTGCCGAGCCGGGATCAGCGCCATTACGGGGTAAGATGTGTGGATCGCTCCTTCGGGACAACGTCCCGGAGGAGCGATCCTCCCCACTAGACACCAGGGAACGGCTGCATCCGATTACTGTATTAGCGGGCACGGCGATCGGACCGTGCCCGCTAATACCTTATAATAATAATAATAATAATAAAAAATCATATTTAATTAGTTTTGTTGTCTTTTTAGATTTGCTTTATTTATGTTATTATAACGATAATAATAATACATTCATATACAGTATTTCTTTTATAATTTAGTGCCCTTATTTAAAAAAATTATAATTTCAAAAAAGAAATCACATTTTATCAACTTAACTCCTATTAACCCAACTTAAGACCTATAACCTTTCAGTTTTCTGACAACATAGCCATGTAGGTGCTAAATCATTCATTTATTCTGCCAGTCTGTCATTCATTCATTTGACAAGGGTTGCATGTTTTTTGAAAGTGAACCTTTCACCTTGTGCAGTCCCAACGAACCCACCCCATCCCTGGACACAGCCCCGCATACATACTTACTCCTGCCTGTCCGACTCCCGCCACACAGATCTGGCTGCTGGCTCATCTAACCACTCAATATGCAAATGAGCAGAGATGAGTCCGATGGCCATAGGAAATCACTGTAGCACTTTCTTGTGGCTCTGTCAAAAAGTTGATCATCTAGCTAGGTGTCACCTCCCTGCCTGAAAATGTGCTATCAATGTAAAATACCCAGAAAACACATGTAATGGAAACTCTTCTGACATCCAACACATAGAGAATGTGCCCCAAAAGCCCCCTGCTAACTATGCCTCTAATACCATAACTTCATTAATATGATATAAAATAACCTTCACAAACCAAATACATGCACTAAAATAAGGACATAAATGTTCCAATTGGAGTATAAAGTATAAAAAAAGAAGAATTTAAATAAAATTCTCAAATAAAATTTAAGAATTTGCCAGACATGAAAAGCAGAGTTATTGCCAGATAGGGATAAAAACAAACAAACAAAAAACTGTGCAATAAAGGCTATGTTCACACAATGTTAAAAATAGAGAAAAGGCAGCCGATTTTGATATTTAAAAAAATGTCCGTTATTTCCGCGATTTAACTGACTGCAATGGCAATGCATTGAAGTCAATGAAAAGACGGACGTCCAATGTGCACAATGTATTGAATAACAGACTTTTTTACCACAGACGTCAATATAATGAACATGATCATTTTTTTCGGACGTCTTTTGCAAACAGCGGATGTTTTTTATTAGTTGTTCACACAGTTTTTTTCACTATAACATTCAATGGACTTTTTAATTAAGCCGCACCAAAGGCCAATTAGTAACCCCAAACTAGAATAATGTACAAAAACCAGTCATTGCACTAGGGGGAGGCCAGACAGCTAAATGACGGACGTTATTTTAGACTCAAAATGACTGACATCATTTTAAACAGAACTGGAAAAACGTGTGAACATAGCCAAAAAGTGCACACAGAGAAAGAATTATTCATCTTCAATAGTAGAGGAAGAACATAAAACCGACTGTTGTTCTTGTTTTTTTTTTTTTCTTCCCAAAAATTTCCTCTTTGTTAAATCTTGTAATAAATATCAAATGCCTGCAAGTCATGTCAGGCAGTTTCTCCTCTGTCAAACAAAGTGCATTACTTGATCCTCCGGGAGAATACCTGGTGATTATACGTCAAGAGAAACACATCATTTTAGATCACGGTTTCTGTCATTTAGAAATGATTCACAAACTAATGTCTGGGGGAAAGTTTTCTATTCTACACCATTCCCACAGACATTGACCAACTTACAGCTAGTTATAGGGGTTCTGTTTTTTTTTTGTTTTTTTTTTACTGCTTTTTAACTAGGAGTAATTTTTTTTAATCATAAATAAACATGTGGAGGAGAGTTATCAAACAAAGGCTGCATGCACACGCTCTGTAGATTACAGATGGTATGGAGTGTGAAGCTGCGGGTCTGCATCAGGAGCTCCCGGGATCATATATCATATACCTATTCAAATTCAAAATATAAATCAACAGTAGATGTGATAGCAAGTTTGCAATTTATATTCATTATTTTTTTTTAATTATCATGGAAAACACAGCATGTCCTGTTTTCTGACAGTTCTTTTCTTTTTTACAACCAGCACAAGTCAGAAAATCTGCCTTCAGGAGACGGGACCTGGATTTCTGGTAAGTTCAGCTTTGTTTTACAGCATGATAACAACAAAAAAATAATGAATGTATATTACAAACTTGCTTTATATCACATCTGCTGTTGATTTAGATATTGAAAGTTATAATGACAGTGACACTTTAATTCATGGAATTACCCTTTAAATTGGTTCTTCAAGGATTTTTTTAATGGTGTATACAAGGTTTGAAGAGATTATCCAAGATTAGAAAAAACACAGCTACTTTCTTGCAAAAACAGCACCTCCCCTGTCCTCTGGTTTTTTGTGTTAGTTAATACAACTAACCTCCTTTCACTTCAATAGAAATGGCCTGCAAGACCACACTCAAACTGAGGACAAGACTATTCTGCCTGTGGAGAAGAGCAATTTCTATACAAGCAGAATGCTACTTTTGTATTTGCCCTTTAGAATATTTACCCAAGAAAATGAAACACTCTGGATTAAGGTATTTTTACAAATCAGATTTGTGTTTTGTATATATGATGCATGTTTTACTTTAGACTTTCACAGCGGGAGTCCAAGGCTGACTCTAGGATTATTGAAGTCGATGTGCAATTTGAAATGCCACAAGAGAATTCAGTAAGGCCAATCCACAAGTTTTCCCTTGCAAAATTTACTACACTTCCTCTTTGCTTTTTTTCACATGGAAATTTTCATTGCATTAGAATAGAGATGTAGAAACAACATTCACATGTGTGGGATTTGAATTGTCTTTGAATATTTGAATATAATAGGGGTATGTTCACAGCAACAGGCGAGGAATTTCAAGCTGAATCTGCACTTAAAGGGGTTATCCCGCGCTACAAAAACATGGCCACTTTCTTCCAGAGACAGCACCACTCTTGTCTCCAGCTTGGGTGGGGTTTTGCTGCTCAGTTCCATTGAAGTGAATGGGGCTTAATTGCAAACCGCACCTGAACAGGAGACAAGAGTCGTGTTGTCTTTAAAAGATAGTGGCCATGTTTTTTTTAGCACTGGATAACCCCTTAAATTTTACAAGTATTCCTCTATCAATTCTGCTTGTAAAATATGTACAGATTAATGTCCCATTGTGTTTAATGGGATTTACGTTCTTTACTTTCCGTTGTTTACACTGCGGAATATACACGTGGAATGTTCCGCTGTGGAGCTGCTTACTGCCCAAATAATTGACAAGTCAATTCTTTGGGAGAATTCCATTAGAGAAACCCCATAAAAGTCATTGGGGCTTTGAATTTCCACTTGAAAACTTTCCTCTTCCTATTCTTCAGTGTGACCATACTCTAAACTTGTGGGAAAATGTATATGCTATATATGTAAATGTGGTTAAAAAGTGGCTATTATATAAATTGCAGTCTGTTTAGGGTTTCAACATTGTACATTGAAGTAGATACTGGAATTCTTAGGTTATCAACACTGACTGGTTTCTACTTAGGTCATAGCTTAGTTTCTCTTCTACAGCCTTTACAGTTTGCTGTGTGAGTTCTAGTCCCTCTACACTTGGACACACTTTATAAGATTCTCCTCACAAACTGTCTTGTATTTCTTCCACTCTCTTTCTTCATTCTGTATAAGCTACCCTCCAGAAGTCTCTCCTCCCTGTCTACAATTTGAGCTGGTGTGCAACTCACTTTTCTACCCTGCTGCTATCTCTAACACTTGAAATGCAGAAAGTTTGTTTGTGAAATATATTTGACAAATATATTATACAGTCAACAATTAGTTCTTAAAAACTGATGCTATATCTGTAGAACCCAAAACTTACAATATGATTCCTGTACATCCTTTAAATCATTAGAATAATGATAATCACAGCTAAAACACAAGAGATTTGGATGTTAAACTTGACACCAACTAACATGTGGATTTAGCATCCTGGAACTCCTATATGCATGCACCACATCCCGCCATCATTTAAATAGCGCGAAAACCATACTGGCTGTCATTAATCACCCACCTGCTGATGATGGAGGAACACTTCTTTTTTGCCAAAGTGCCAGGAATGGGGAGGATGAAAGAAATAATGTGTATTTACCTCCCCGACTCCAGCGCGGTATACGGCACCAGCACTGGAGCCAGGGAGGTAAGTACACAATATTTCTTACATCCTCCCTTCCTTGACACTCCCCCTGCCCGGAATTCTCCTTTAACTGTGTGATGATATAACTCAGCTGTAACAGTGCAACATTACTAATTGTCGAATCTTGCTGCAACCATTGCCATCAACACGCATTAATGATTTTAATATGTTTGCACTAACCCTATTAGAGTATAGACATGGACACTATTTCTCTATATGACCGGAAGTTGTGCAATATTTATTTGTTTCCACTAAAAGTGCTTTATGTTTTTAACATTTGTATATCATTAACTTCATTGCTGATAACATTTAACTGTCCAGTTTTCTCTTTTCATCAATTTTTCAACTTTTCATTTTTTTTTTTTCAAATTTTTCTTCTTTTATTTTTTATGAATTCTCCTGTTTTTTTTCTCTATATAGTTTTTTTCCCTACTATTTTGCTTATTATTTTTTTATGCCGTGTGATCATACACGTGGCATAATTTTACCTGTCTCTTTCAACATCCAATAAATCTCTAACTTTATATATTATTAACGGCCTAGCCTAGGGGACCTTGTGTATATTATATTTTCAGTATTGCTCTTTAAGCTGTGAGTCCTTTAGTAAGAATGAAACCTATCAGCGCCTTTTAATAAAACAATAATAATAATAATAATAATAATAATAATAATTTGTCTATAATGATAGAATGGATTATCATTCACACAATTCCTTGATTCATTAGAGACATTACAGTGTAATCGGCCCTATATACCGATTACTATACGGTTTGTGGACTTTTATTACTAGGTTGTTTTCCTGATCGCTTACTGATTGCTGTTGCATTAGTTCTGATCCTCCTTGTTACTGATCTGAAACCCAGGGCTCCTATTATAATCGCTCTGTTGCAGTCGTTAAGCCTGTATGTTCTATTTTGTTAGCATCACTGAGTATTCATTTGATAGATCTGAGCCTTCAAAGATTGGCTACTATTAGCTTTCATCCTCTCCTGTTACTCTGCTTGCATCTGAGCCCGCTCCAGTGATTGCTTTGCATTGTCACTAATCCTTTATTGATAATACTGATATGTGCTCTGCTCTCCCTAATAAAGGGCAAATAAGTGCCTCTGAGCATGGAACCAAGACTATGACTGTGTGCTTTGTAACTTATTGAAGCCTATTCTATTTATCAAAACTAGAGATGAGCGAACCTGGAGCATGCTCGAGTCGATCCAAACCCGAACTTTCGGCATTTGATTAGCGATGGCTGCTGAAGTTTGATAAAGCCCTAAGGCTATGTGGAAATCATGGATATAGTCATTGGCTGTATCCATGTTTTCCAGACAACCTTAGAGCTTTATCCAAATTTAGCAGCCACCGCTAATCAAATGCCGAACGTTCGGGTTCGGATCGACTCAAACCCGAACCCGCTTCACTCATCTCTAATCAAAACGTATCAATGCTTACACTATTGTCAGTAAATGTGGGCCCATTTATGAGTACAGTTTGGTGTTTGCTCTGTGCATTCCCAATAAGCAGGAGGCTTGTAGAGATGATCGAACATATGGAAATCTTAGGTTTGATTAAACTCGGGCTGTCTCCTCCTTCCCCACGGACCGGGAAGGCATCGGGAGTCAAATGCTACATGTCCTGTACGGCTCGCTACCTGTGTTTGCAAATTTTTCAATGCTCGAGTGCTCAACTTGAGTAATGAACTCTATTGAAATCAATGGCAGACTCAAGCATTTAGCCAGGTCTCTCCTACTCTGTAGAGTGGAGGGTGTATGGTAAACCTATTTTTTGTTCTAATTTTTGTATATTTTACCCCTTGACTGATGATGCTGGGAGCTCTGAAACTTTTTAAATATTTACACTACTGTACTGACATGCTATGTCAGTACAGTAGCATAAATATTTTAACAGCACCACAAGGTAGAGCACCCACTGCTCAATCAAGTACTATGCTCGACCGAGCATGCTCGCTCAACAATATTAAAAAACAATTACCAATTGATTTCAATGGATACATAGTTAATATGGTTGAAAAAAGACACATATCCATCAAGTTTAACCAAGGAGGGGATGGATACATGGAAGGGGGAGGGGTGATAGGTTCTATACATATGCATTTATATTATTTTGCTCTAAGAACTTGTCTAGCCCTATTTTGAAGCCCTCTACTGTTGTTGCTGTGACCAGATCCTGTGGTAGACTGTTCCACAGATTCACAGTTCTCATGGTAAAGAAGGCTTGTCGCCTCCGGAGATTGAACCTTTTTTTCTCCAGGCGGAGGCAGTGCCCTCTTGTCCTTTGAGGGGGTTTTACCTGGAACATCTTTCCCCCATATCTCTTGCAGGGGCCATTTATATATTTAAATAAGTTAATCATATCTCCCCTTAAACGTCTCTTCTCCAGACTAAACAAATGTAATTCTTTTAATCTCTCCTCATAACTAAGATGCTCCATTCCCCTTATTAGTTTAGTTGCCCGACTTTGTATCCTCTCCAGCTCTAGAACATCCTTTTTATGAATCGGGTTCCAAAACTGGACAGCATACTCTAGATGAGGCCGCACCAAAGCTTTATAAAGCGGTAATATTATATCCCTGTCCCGTGAGTCCATGCCTGTTTTAATGCATGACAATATCCTGCTGGCCTTAGAAGCAGCTGACTGACATTGTGTGCTGTTCTGTAGTCTATTATCTACAAGTACACCCAGATCCTTCTCCATCAGCGACTCTCCCAGAGTTATTCCCCCAGGACATATGATGCATGCGGGTTATTAGTACCCAGGTGCATAACTTTACATTTATCCACATTGAACCTCATTTGCCAAGTGGACACCCAAACACTCAGTGTGTCTAAGTCATCCTGTAACATCTGCACATCCTCCATAGACTGTACTGTACTACAAAGCTTGGTGTCATCTGCAAAGATAGAAACATTGCTGTTAATTCCATTCTCAATATCATTAATAAACAAGTTAAACAGAAGAGGGCCCAGTACTGACCCTTGGAGTACACCACTTATTACCGGGGACCATTCGGAGTAGGAATCATTGACCACCACTCTCTGGGTACGATTTTTAAGCTAAGTTTTCAATCCAGTTACACATTAAATTTTCCAAACCGATAGACTTTAACTTACCCATCAGACGTCCATGAGGAACTGTGTCAAACGCTTTTGCAAAATCCAGGTACACGATATCCACAGCCGCGCCGCCATCCAGGCTTCTACTTACCTCTTCATAGAAACATATTAGGTTGGTTTTACAGCTTCTGTCCTTAGTAAAACCATGCTGGTTATCACTTATAATACTATTAGCCACTACATATTCCTGGATGTAGTCCCTTATAAGCCCCTCAAATAGTTTCCTCACAATGGATGTTAAGCTTACAGGTCTATAGTTACCTGGGGAAGTTCGAGAGCCCTTTTTGAAGATCGGCACTACATTTGCCTTACGCCAGTCCCTCGGCACAATACCAGAAAGCAAAGAATCACTGAATATTTCATACAAGGGTAGAGAAATTACAGAACTGAGTTCCCTAAGAACTCTGGGGTGTAATCCATCAGGCCCTGGAGCTTTGGTTACGTTGAGTTTATTTAATTTATCTTGGACCATATCTATAGTAAACCAGTTCAGTACATTACACGTGTTAGCAGCACTGGCCCCACCCACCTCAGTACTGGCCCCACTGTTAAAAATGATGTGTTTTACAATGAACAATATCTTGGTATAATATAATGTAAGTCATATATATACTGCTGACCTCACCATAATAGCACAACACTATTCACTGTATAAAGTGATTGTAATACTGACATTATAATATCATATTCTATACTAAGGAGACGTGTATAAGTTGGAAATAGATACATAAGTGTACACAGCACTATTCACGGTTACATGACTATGTAGAGTGGTAATGCTGTACACAGCACGATAACTATACATCCATGAGTGGAAACAGGTTATGCTGATGCATAGAGAAAGAGTTCTATATTTGTTATGGTCATATATGTACAGGTACACAGACGCAATTATAATAAACCCACCCACACATGACATTGACAGTGAGTCATGAACCCTATATAAGATGGTAGTTACCAAGATGGAGGTTGGTTGGATCAGGGCTGTACAGAAGGTATGAGCCCTATGTCACAAGAAGGATTCAGAGCCTTCAAGGAGAAGGTTGTGATGTAAGCGTGAGGAATCCATGATGGAAGCGTGAAGGAAGGAATGTCTCCCAGGATGCTTGAGTGAAGCAACAGCTGCCTGAAGCTCGTGACAATTTGTAAGACAAACCCTTCACTTCAAAGGACTCATATGAACTAAGGACACTAAGGGCTGTAAGACGTTTCTCTGATATTCTTTTCTATTCAATTCTGTAATTTCACTACTTTTAAAGAAGAAGCAATAAATCTCCATTTTATAAAGAAACCTCTCTGATGTCATCCTACTGCGGCGAGCCATAAACTACAGGTGCTAACGCCATTTTCTACACCCACCCACAACAGCTCCATCCTCTTCTTTTGTATAGACAGAACTGAAGAAGCCATTAAGTAACTCAGCTTTCTCCTGATCCCCAGTTATTAATTCCCCGTCGCCATTATTTAGGGGTCCTACATGCTCTGACCTTGGTTTTTTTGCATTAGTATATTTGAATTTTAGAATTTCTGCTGCTTTTGTTACATTTTTACAGGTTTTGTTGACTTCTTTGTAATGTTTAAATGCTACAGCTGACCCCTCTGATTTGTATTTTTTGAACGCCCCTTTTTTCTCATTTATAGCCCTCCTATATTTGAATATTAGAATTTTTGCTGCTTTTGTTACATTTTTACAGGTTTTGTTGACTTCTTTGTAATGTTTAAATGCTACAGCTGACCCCTCTGATTTGTATTTTTTGAATGCCCCTTTTTTCTCATTTATAGCCCTTCTAACCTCGGTTGTAAGCCATGTGGGATTGGATTTTAACCGTTTATATTTGTTACCCATAGGAATATATTTGGCAGTATAGTTATTTAATGTGGATTTGAAGATTTCCCATTTATTATCAGTATCAGTATGTGACAGCAGCTGTTCCCAGTCTATGCCCTGAAGTTCAGCCCTTAACCCAGGAAAATTGACCCTTTTAAAATTAAGAGTTTTTGCCCTCCCAACATGTTTTTCTTTTCTACACTTTAAGCTAAAAGTCACTATATTATGGTCACTATTACCCAGGTGTTCATGGACAGTGACATCCCCAACCAGCTCAGCGTTGTTAGAATTAACCAGATCCAACAAGGCATCACTTCTAGTTGGCTCCTCCACAAACTGGCCCAGAAAATTATCCTGCAGGAGGTTAAGAAATTCCCTCCCCTTTGTGGTTTTAGCTGAACCGTGACCCCAATCTATATCTGGGTAGTTGAGGTCCCCCATTACCACTACTGTCCCCTCCCGGGCAGCCCGCTCTATTTGTCTATTCAACTGACCATCTACCTCCTCAGTAATGTTGGGGGGGGGTCTATAGATTACACCAAGAATAGTTTTTTCACTCTTTACCTCCTTCTGTAGTTCTACCCACAATGCTTCCACATCATCACAGTCATCGCCCACTATTGCATCTTTTACACTGACTTTAATATCATTTCTGACATACAGACATACTCCTCCTCCCCTTCTGCCCACCCGGTCCCTTCTGAACAACGTAAATCCCTGAATATTGACAGCCCAGTCATGTGAGGAGTCCAGCCATGTCTCAGTCACACCAACCACATCAATGGACTCCTCCATAACCAAGGCCTCTAGCTCCCCCATCTTGCTGGCTAGACTTCTGGCATTAGTAACCATACACTTTATATTACCATCGTGTTTAACCGCTTCATTATAAGAAATAGGTTTTATTACAGTGCTGTGGCTACAATCATCCTCACTGTTCATCCGCAACAGATGGATCTCCCTATCCACTGGTCTTATCCTCCCCCCACAGGAGCCTTTTCCTCCCACCTCAATGTTCTGTCCCCTCTCTAACCTATCCGCCACTATATTACATACTACATTGTCCTCCCTCCACATCCCTAGTTTGAAAACCTCTCCACCCCTTCTAGGATTCTCTCTCCCAGCACAGTGGACCCCCTTCCATTAAGGTGCAAATTATCTGCGGAAAACAGTTTGTACCCCAATGAAAATTCAGCCCAGTGCTCTAAAATCCGAACCCTTCTTCTCTACACCACGACTTGAGCCATGCATTTAACTCCCTAAGCTCCCGCTGTCTTTCCTGCGATGCGCATGGCACAGGCAGTATTCCAGAGAATACCACCTTGGAGGTCCTTTCCTTCAACTTAGCACCTATTTCTCTAAAATTATTTTTAATAGACCTCCACCTACCTTGTATCCTGTCATTGGTTCCCATATGGACCACGACAGCTGGGTCATCCCCCCCCCCCCCCCCAAGTAATTTATCCACCCTTTTCACCACATGCCGAACCCTGGCACCAGGGAGACAGCAAACTATTCGGTTGAGGCGGTCTTGGTGACAAATTATTCTATCCGTCTTCCTGATTATAGAATCCCCTACAACCACTAACTGTCTAGGCCTACCTACAATACCATCCCGCCCACTACTAGTTGGACTGTTCCCCCGGCTGTTAGGGAGAACAGGATCCACTAGAGCTGCCATTTCTGACACTGATGCCCTCGCATCATCACCTAACTTGGCAATTTTGCTTGGGCATATAGTAGGAGAAGTGGCCTTCCTTTTCTTGGATCCCTTACTGGTCCCTCTAACTACATTAAACCAGCTACTTACTTGGGCCTCCTGATCTATATCACCACCCTCCATCTCTAACCCACTAACTTCCTGCTCAGTGAGCCGAAGTTCCCTCTCAAGGTGGCCAAGTTCCCTCAGTGTTGCAATATGCTTCTCCAGATCTCTAACTCGAGCTTCTAGATGGGCAACATGCTCACATCTGTCACAGCGGTACTCACCCTGGAACTCCTGCTCCAGTTGTGTGTACATGCGGCAGACTGCGCACTGAATGAAACCTTCCATCTTGCTAGCCATCATCCTCAGTGCAAAAAAAAAAGTGAAAAAGAAAGATTTAGCACTTACCAGAACTTGTAACTTTTTTCAACTCCACTTATTCAGACCACTTGTCAGCAAACCACAGCAGTGAGCAAGCACACACAGTGAGTGCTGAGCCTTGATTTAATCACCTGAGATCAATTAACCTTACCCCCAGGTGCAGAGCAGACCACAGAAAAAAAAACAGTTTGGACCTGTTTAACTAAGCAGCTATGGTACTTGCTATCTATGCGCTGCAGCAATGCACACCACACAATTGCACAAAAACAATAATATATCAGAACATGTATGTACCTCATTAATGTAAATTTTTGTGAATTTTGAAAATTAATAAAAATTTAAATCACAAAAAAAAAAAAAAAAACAATTACCAGTTTTCCATGGAATTTTAGTCTCAAGATACAATAGTTTACGATGGTCGTCCTGGAACCAATTAAAGGGGTTGTCCAGCGAAAATCTTTTTCTTTTAAGTAAACTATTGGCTATGTTCACACAAAGTTTTTTCAACTCAGTTTAAAATGACGCCCGTCATTTTAAGTCTAAAATAACAGACGCCATGTAGTGTTTGTCTGGTCTCCTCATAGTGCAGGGACGGCTGTTGGTATAATATTCTAGTTTGGGTTACTAATTGGACTTTGGATGCAGCTTAATTGAAAAGTCTATTGAATTTAATAATAAAAACGGAGAAAGAAGGGTGACAAAAGAAAAACTGTGTGTGAACTACTAATAAAAAACGTCCGCTGTTTGCAAAAGACAGAAAATAATGTTCATGTTCATTATTTTGATGTCAGTGGTAAAAACATCCGTTATTCAATACATTGTGTGCATTGGACGTCCTTCTTTCCATAGACTTTACTGCATTGCCATTACAGGCAGTTAAATCGCGGCAATAACGGACGTGTTTTTAAATAGCAAAATCAGCCGCCTTTTCTCTATTTTTTAATGTTGTGTGAACATAGTCATTGTCATAAAGTTATATAGATTTTTAATTTACTTCTATCAAAAAATCTCAAGTCTTCCCATACTTATCAGCTGCTGTATGTCCTGCAGTAAATGTTGTTTTATTTTCAGTCTGTCCAGAGCAGGAGAGGTTTTCTATGGGGATTTGCTGCTGCTCTGGACAGTTCTTGTCTCGGCCAGAGATGTCAGTAGAGAGCACTGTGTCAGACTGAAAATAAAACAATATTTCATGCAGGACATACAGCAGCTGATAAGTATGGGAAGACTTGAGATTTTTGTAATAGAAGTAAATTACAAATCTATATAACTTTCTGACAATAGTTGATTTGAAAGAAAAAGATTTTCGCTGGATAACCCCTTTAATATTGTAACTTCAGGGAGCACTTTATATTTTCCCTGTCTCCTCTCTCCCCATGTTTGCTAAGTGGGTGGTCTATTTTTTGCAAGGATGTAGGTTTTGTGCCAATTTCATGTCCCTCGCTTATGTGCCTCTCCCTGCTTCTAGGATGGACTCTCACAGACAGACAGTGAGACTGTAGCCATTTCACTCTTTTGCCTGTTTTCTGTATAACTCTTGGTGGATTCTTTGAGGACTGAGGGGACTGACAGAAATTCGCAGTGAAGAAAGTAGGTATAAATGTCTTCTTATTAAGGGGTTGTTTAGGATAACAATATGGTCTAATAGCTAGAACACACATAGTAAATGAAAAAACTTCACTGACCTCCAAATCTATTACAGCTTCCATGCTGCCTGCTAGAGATGAGCGAACTGGTTCGGCCGGTATGGGATCCGGTTTGGATTTTTCCAAAAGTCCGAGTCCGGTCGCATTGGGATTTTTGGAAGTCCACTCCGAATTTTTTTTCTTTCTTGCTTTCTAAAATGGCAGCTGCCATTTTAGAAAGCAGGAAGTGTTCTGGGCGGGAAAAGCGCTTTCCCATGATGCCCGGAACACATCCAATCAGCAGGGATGTTGCACTAGCCCACCCCCTGTGTGACGTTGGTATTGCTTTAAGAGGAGCAGTCACATGACCACACAACGCGGTCTGCAGAGAGAGAGGAAGGAGACTGTTAGCAGTGCACAGAGCTCGTCAGTGACAAAACACTGCTGCTGCACAAAAGCAGACAAAAAGATTATTAGGAAAGCGGAGAGGAGAAACATATAGTGATTGAGAGAGAAAAATAGAGAAGGCGAAAGATAGATAGGTAGATAGATTAGGCATAGAAGAGCAAAGGGTGCACAGAACAAAAACGTGCTATACAGATAAACAAGTGCTATAGTTGGACCCTTGGAAGAGTGTATATGACATAGGTGTTTTCCTGAGGCACAAATGTAAACCTTGTACATGTGTGTAGAATAAAACTCTAAAAAATATTTGCTGTACCTCCACTGGCCTCCAATAACTACTGCTGTTCCTTCACTGCATTTGTGACCTTTTTCCTGCATAGACCCTGTAATGGTGAATTTCCTGCATAGACCCTGTAATGGTGAGTTTCCTGCATAGACCCTGTAATGGTGAATATTGAAGTCTAAAAAAAAAAATTACTTTGAGATATTTAAAAGATAATGATGTTACTGACATGTAGACCCCTAAATTCAACCAAATACACTACCCCGGTATCATATAAATGCTTTAAACTATGAAATCCGAAGAAATACGAAATTCGGTCGAACCGAACTTTTCAAAAAAATCCGGAAGTCCGGTCAGAACAAACTTTTGAAAAGTTCACTCATCTTTACTGCCCGCTCTCCAGTGTTTCTTACCAGGCCTGCAACAGTAAGGTCACACACATAAAAAACTTTTACTTCTAATGGACCATCGAGGCCAAAGGCTCATTAAGCTAAGAAGGAGCACAGCACTTGCTGCCAAGCGCCTCTGTCAGTTAATTCTAGCGATCGGCAGGGTCTCAGCACCAAGACCCCCAAAGATACATGTTAGTAAGTTTACATCAGCAAGAGTCTGGGTGCTAAGACCCAACTGATCTCTAGAATGAACACAAGGGGGAACATTTATGAAGCTTACAGCCGGGACATAAGCCAGGGAGAGGAAGCAAATTTGCCCCTTTCTCCCTGGCATATGCCTTCTGTATCCCGCCGCTCGCCTCATGGGCCGGCAGGGGGGGGGGCTTAACAGAGGCAGAACAAGGAGAGAAGGAGGCATGGCCTCCTCCCGCGCCACATTTATCATGATTTACGCCTGCTCACAGGCATAAATTATTTATTCAAATCTACACGTGCTTGTAGCAGGAGGGCATTTGGTGTGCTGGGCACAGGGTTGGGCGCATGGCCGGCCGGATTCACTAAGAGGCATTCAACTCTTAGTGACTTCGGGCAGGAAAAGGGGGAGGGGCCTAATTTAAGACTGGCGTACGAGTGCGCCGGTCATATTAAATGTCCCCCAATATGATCCCATAGACTTGCCTAAGTATGTCTCTATGACGTGCATAGCGATGGGAAGAGAAAGTACATAGCACACACTTCCTTTTGCTCATTCTCATATATGTAATGCAAATATATCATTTATCAGAGTTTTTATTACTTTCCTTTACATTGATTTTTCTTTTACCTTTGTAAATTTGATATTTTAACTTTTGAAAATTTCCTAGAGTGAAGTTGTCTCTCTCGATGGAGTGTTTGCTGATCTTAATGGCAAAGGGCCTTATCTTGAGGAAACAGTATACTAGTCTACACTTCTGATCACACAAATTCTAAATTCAAAATGAATTTTGAAAGATTTATGAAACTGACTGTCTTTTTATGTTAATTAATATTAGATAAAAAAAAATCATGGCTGTTTGATGTTTCAAAAAAAAAAAAAAAAAATCATAGCAAACAAATGAAGAAAAACACATGGAATTCATTGCCTGCAACTACTCGGCTCTTGTTAAAGTTAATTCTAATCAAGTTTTCCACACAAGTATAATTAACTAAACATGCCATGGTAAACTATCATGTCAAGCAGATTAATTCTGACATTGAAGTTGCCGGGCTGCAGAGGGCACATAGCAATTAACAATGCGCCATGTTAGAGAATTGGGTTAAGATAATAAAGCATACAGGTTAATGCTATTTAAATAGTTTTTGCTCCTTATTATTGGGTCCTTAAGGAATGGTATTTTGAAGAGCAATTATTTTCATATGGCATATTTAAAAGTCATTATCATTTTTACTGGATCCTGATATGTCTCACTATACTTTATTCTAAAGGTACATTGAGAAAGGTTATTCATTCTATATTAGTTGGCTGGAGAACAAAGGTAAATGGAATACCACTGTAAGTGCTGTCTTTTTTTATTTTTTTATTAGTGAACTTAGAAGTTCACTTGCTTTATTTTTGGTCAATCTTGGCTCCACTTCAGAGACGATCATACACCTGTCTTTTTAAATAAGCCACACCCTAGTGTCTGCAAATAGTTACTGTGATCGGTCAAAGGGCTTCCATAATATTTTTACAATCAAAATGTGTCCCAGGGTTCAGCCCCCACCAATTATGATAGGATGGCATCTCGTACTGATATTCCATTACTTAAAGGGTTATTCGAAAGACTTCAATGCAATTTATTTAAGTCAATCAAAAAGCAATAATGGACATCTTTTTTAAAACAAAAAGCGGACATATTTTTCCTTTTTTAGACGTTGTGTGAACATAGCCTATTAAAGGTTCAATGACCCGCGTTAAAACAGCAAGATTCTAGGATTATTTATTTAGATAATGAAATGGTAAATTAGAAGGAGAAAAAAAAACACTAATGAATTGTCATTTCCTAATAATATCTTATTTTTAATTTCCAATAATTTGAAAATGTGCTTCATTTAAAATACATTCTATTCCAGCATATATTTACAGTAGGTATTTTTATATTTGACAAATTTTGGGTGTTCCTTTTAATGGTTACACATTTTAATGGCATTTGTCTATTAGAAGTATTCATAGCACAATCCAAAAATGTCATCATATATACCCTGGTGTTACCTCAGACTGGTAGTATCACTGTGGAATGCATTTAAGTACCTGGCACTATAAATACCTTTTGACATGTCAGCAGACATAATAATAAACAAAAACAAAAATTGCCAGCAAACCAATAACAGCATAAACACTAAGCAGGTGCACGTTGCTGTGGCTATTATACAGACAAAAACAGAAAAGTGCAACAGCAACCTGCAAGTGCTAAGACTAAGACTTACTGTATATACTTCCCCTTCATACACAAGATAAAAACGGCTCTAAAGATTTTTCTTTTAAAATCATGTTCTTATCAAACAATCTTATCAAATAGAGTGTACCCTCTAACCATGTTAAGGTGACATCAGAGAGATGGTTCCTACACTGATACTGACCTCTCTTGGACTTGGACTGTTTTACACCAACAGGATATGGGTGGAGTTCAAGCCAACAGGAGGTAGCCAGGGTAAGTAGTATAAATGGTATATGCGGTAAGTTCTAGCCCTTGCAGGTTGCTGTTGCACTTTTCTGTTTTTGTCTGTATATTAGCATGGTGTGAAGAGTGTTATTGGTGTGCTGGCCATTTTTTTTTCTTTTCATGTTATATGTGGGGTTTGTGGCTACCTCCTTTTGGCTTGCACTCCACCCATCTACTGTGGGTGTTTTAAACAGGGTATGTTGGATCCTTAATACCCAGTTTGTAGGCCTAATGTGAGCCCAAAAAAAGGCCAGTGTCAGTGTAGGAACCCTCTCTTGTAGGTCACCTTAAAGTGGTGAGATGGTACACTCTATTTGATCAAATAGTTTGCTAAGAACATTATTTACAAAATAAAAAATTTTTAGAGCAGGTTTTAATCATTTGTATCATGGGGGAGTTTATACGGTAAGTCCTAGCACTTGCAGGTTGCTATTGCAGTTTTCTGTTTTTTTATCATTAGGCCTGTCAAAAGTTATTGATCACAGCGAGTCTCCCTACTGAGACCCAAAGTGATCAGAAGCTATAGCCAGAGAGAGAGCATGGCGGGCAGTGATATCCACTCTCTAGCTGCTCACTCGTTCTGGCACTTTAGCCCCCTTATATCTTATAGCAAATGTTTCAGAATTAGTGAGCAGCTGGGGGGTGGATCGTTCTGCTGCTGCAATCCCTCTCTACAGCTCTATCTTTGTATCTCAGCAGGTCTTTGCAGTGAGACTCGCTGCAATCAATAACTTTTGACATTCCTACTGACATAGAAGAAGTTCAATCCAACAGCATCCAAAGTTAAGAGAAATCTTCAAATCTTTATTGGCTCACAAGTAAAAATACTTAATAAAAATACTTAATAAGATTACAAGCTTGTCCACAGCGTGACTGCCCATTACAGTGAATGGCTTTGTATTCCGATATGATTTACACTACAGGTCCACGTTCCTTCTTATTCTTTCCATCTCTGCTCCCTTCTTACTGCACTGGTTCCTCTACTTATCTCATCCCGAGCTGCGATTGATGTCCATTAGATTGCCCACACCGGTGCCACCCGTTAACAGCACCCAGGCTGTTGCCATGGACAAGTGTCTGTGTCTCCTTGACTGCATCACGGAGTCCGTCCTGTAGGGCCACCCCCCATACATAGCGAGATGTCACTTCCGGCGTCCCCACCACGTGCGGGTAAGCCCGTCTGACGTCACAGCCGGCTCTTCTCCATACCACCGTAGCGGATGACACTGATACAGTCGGCCATATTCTCTGGCATGGACCTCCTGCATCCACCTCCTATGATACCTAATTGACACAGGTATGGACCCCGATACAGTGAGAACAGGGATTACTCAGTGGGCTATTCCTATGCTCCTTTTCCCTCATGCTATGATGCCACTGTATACTTTATGAGGTCTGATTTGCTTTCATTTGCATATTACATGCCCCATAAGGAGATTACTGTGATTTACATGTCTCTCTATGTGTCAACCTTACTGTGATGGTTTTATGGAACATGGTCATGCCAGGTCTTACATGCCACTAATGTGTTACATGTTTACCACTGCTTGTACTTTGGTTATGTATACTTGACAAAGACTCATTGAGAATTGAAACGTCATATTGTATTTTTACCTGTGATACAATAAAGTTTTGAAGATTTCTCTCAACTTTGGATGCTGTTGGATTCAACTTCTTCTAGTCTACGTACCCACCAACCAGGGATAGTGGGTTCCAGCGTGCATCTCCATTCGTGTATATCAGGGAATTGACCAGTGCTGCTGGATTCTACACATATACATTCCTACTGACATGTCAAAAGGTACTTATAATGACAGGTACTCTTTAAGGTGTTCCGGTGAGGCTATACAATACTTGTAATATCAAAGTTAATGTATAATGTAGCAGATGAAACATAACAAAATGCACCATACTGGTTTTCCACATACAAGTCAATTAGAGTGTCGAGTTAAATGCGTCATTGTAATCATGTTAACCCTGGCTACATCTGTATATCACCAGAAATCACTCACTTAATTTCCCAGTGACTTGACCACCTACTTATAGCATCAAACACTCTGTGAATTACTTTCATCTCTTAAATCTTAAGGTAATAGACTGGACCATGCGACAAGGACTATTTAGTAGGTTATTTCCACTTGTGAATACTAATCAAAAACGAATAGTCTTTCAATATCGGTAGAAAGCTAAAAAATATTTACAAGATTAATACTTTTTGACATTTATCTGAAATTAATCAAAATGTGAAATTGCAAAGATTTCACTGGGAACCTTTTGCAATTTGTTCTCTTATCCTTGCATTTCAGTCTTTTCATTGAAAAATGACGGATCAGGCAGAACCGCAAAGCTATCAGGTCATTTTCTGAAGATTAACACGTTGTTTTAGCCGCAAGTCCAATAAAAATGACTAAAAAGATAGATAGCATGCAATTATCCTAAATGAAGGCAGTTTTATTTTATGGAGGTGACGCCTGGAGTCTGTGGTCTGGGTAGAAATGAAGGCGAGGTGTCCGTTTAGGTTATGGTTGTAGGTGAGACGATAAAATGCTTTACAGATCAATGTTCTACTGATTTGTATTTATTAATCTCATAATCAATTCAGATTGTTATTTACTGTTGTCTGAGCTGGGTGAATACTGAAGAAGACACGTAATAAAGAACCTCACAACATAATGTCTCATTTACAGCATGAGCTGGGAGACAAGTCAGAGGTTACCGGTAGGACTAGTAGAGGGGCATATTATAAAGATGTGGAGGGTAAGAATATTAATCCTGCCTATAAATTGTGTTCATAAAAAGTTTGAAGAAGCTATAAACAGCTAATACAGTGGTGACTTGGATTACAAGCATAATACGTTCCGGGACCGTGCTTGTAATTTAAATCGATTCTTAAACCGAAGCAAATTCTCCCAAGAAATCACTGAAATGCAGACAATTGGTTTCACACCCCAAAAATAATGATTTTTTATTCTGAATAACATGTATAACAGATGAAACTAACAATCAGAAAAAGCTGAATATGTGATATTGTAAGTGACTGTACAGTATAGCAATCAGCATCAGTACTATAATGTATAGTAAATGCATAGGTATAAAAAAAACAGCAGCAGTTTGTAGATACAGGATGGAACTGCAGATCCCCATAATGCAGTAGCATAGTACAACAGGCTAGAATAGAGAAGCAGGGCTGCTGTCAGAGGTCTGTGTGGACAGAGTGACAGGTGCTAAGCATGGACCAATCAGGAAGTGATAATCACAGAGCTGTGCAGGAGGACAGAGAAAGAAACTTTTCTATACAGCAGTGTGAATGGCTGAGTGTAAGTGCAGGCACATGATAGCAGTATATCAGCACTGTGTATAGCTGAGTGTGAGTGCAGGCACATTATAGCAGGAATGGAGAGGATGGAAAACACAAGGGCTGACAGAGACTTCAGGGAGCATGAAGTAGGAAGGAAGTGGATCTGCCATGATTTGGAAGGTGAAGGAGACTTCCTGGGTCAGGATATAGAGCTGTAGACCACCTATGCAGACCTGGCCCCTCACCCACTCCCCCTCCCACCCAATACAGGGAGCTCTTAAACCAAAGCAATGCTCTTAAACCAAGTTACAATTTGGAATTTTACAAAATGGGACCTAATCCCCCAATAGTTCAGTGAATTTGTGGTTGGTGAAAGATAGATATCAGAGGGTTGTTTTTTATTATGTATATTTCAAGCAGAGACTGTTTACAAATGGTGGCCACAAGTGTCTGCTCTGGGTCTTGTTTTTTTTTTTTTTTTTAATATACAGTATATGTTTTTAAGTGACATAGGAGAAGGTCTGGTAAGTAAGGTACTGTAAGTGACATAGGAGAAGGTCTGGTAAGTAAGGTAAGTGACATAGGAGAAGGTTTGGTAGGTAAGGATAGTGACATAGGAGAAGGTTTGGTAGGTAAGATTAGTGACATAGGAGAAGGTTTGGTAGGTAAGGATAGTGACATAGGAGAAGGTTTGGTAAGTAAGGATAGTGACATAGGAGAAGGTTTTGCAGGTAAGATTGGTGACATAGGAGAAGGTTTGGTAGGTAAGGATAGGGACATAGGAGAAGGTTTGGTAGGTAAGGTTATTGATATAGGAGAAGGTTTGGTAGGTAAGGATAGAGACATAGAAGAAGGTTTGGTAGGTAAGGTTAGTGACATAGGAGAAGGTTTAGTAGGGAAGGTTTGTCTGCTGCTGATGACACAAAAGTGTGAAATAGGGTTGATATTCCTGGAGTAGTCAGTAATATGGAAAATGATTTAGCTTTACCAGGTAAGTGGTCCAAACAATAGAAGCTGCAATGTTTCCAAATGTAAAAAATTGCACTAAGGGAGGTGAAATCCTCTATCTGATTATCTTATTGGCAGTTCTATGTTGGCAAAGACTTATGAAGAGAAGAATTAAGGGATAGTGATTTCTGAAAGTCATAAAATGAGTCACCAGTGCAACCAGGTGGTAGGGAAAGCTAATGGTATGCTGGTTTGTATAGCTATAGCATAGTATTATCAGTAGGAAGAGGAAGATTGTGATCCCTCTGTATAGAGCTCTAGACATCACATCTGAAATACTGTGTCCAGTTCTGGAGACCTCACCTACATAAAGGTTCTAATAAACTTGAACAGGTGTAAAGATGGGCTGCAAAACTGGTGAACGGTCTAAAGCATGAAACATATCAGGAAAGACTGAAGGATTTAAATCTGTATAGTCTGGAAGAAAGAAGGGCGGGGGGGGCATGATTGAAACATTTAAATATGTTAAAGGACTAAATAAGGTTCAAGAGGAAAGTGTTTTTAATAAGAAATTGAACATAAGAAGAAGGTGACGAAATCTGAGGTTACTTGGGGGAAAGAGAAGAAACAATACAATAAAATATTATTTAACTGAAAGAGTAGTAGATGCTTGGAACAAACTTCCAGCAGATGTGGTCCTGTAGGTAAATCTACAATAACAGAACTTAAACCTGCCTGGGACAAACATATATCTATCCTTAGATAAGAAAAAAAAGAAAAAAAAGTACTTGGGCAATTTTCTTTTTAAGCTTAATTAACACATATTATGAAGTTATATAACGTAATGTGTGTTAATAAGCTATCTGGCACCGTTCCCCCCCTTTGACCCCCCCCCCCCCCGTCCTCTTCTCCCAATGTGTCGATGTCATCAGAGCAGGGGGCGGGCTTGGTCTTCTTCCTCTTCAGCGTTTCCACAGCAGTGAACAGGATAGGAAAAGGCTGCTGGTGCACTTGCGCGCCAGCAACCCTTTCATTGGCTGGAGCGCATCACATGGCTTCCAGCTTGCTCATCCCTGATTGGCTAAGCAAGCTGGAAGCCATGTGATGCGCTCCAGCCGATGAAAAGGCTCCAGCTCACCAGCAGCCTTTTCTCTCCCATTCATTGCTCCGCAACCCAGAAATGAGGGGGATCTGATGACGGCGGACGGAGATGACGGGAATGTGGCCCGCGGGAGAATCAGTCGACGATCATCACCAAAAGGATGGTAAATATATAAGCTTTGTGTCTGCGTTTTTTTTTTTTTTTTGTCCCCAGGAGTTCTCCTTTAGTAATTTACCAGGCTACACAATTTGCTGACAATCTCCTCTGTTTCTGTGTTTCTATATTAATGTGAGTTAGATTTTTCTCTGTTTATACATTTTGTATTGTTGTTAACTGGTAAAATTAAACTAAAGTAATACTGTTCTCTAACTTAATCTGGAAGGCTGTTCCAGAACCGAGCGGTTTGAGAACTGAGCTGTGTGTTCCCATAGGGAACAATATAAATGTCTTTAATTGGCTTTTATACTCCATCGGTCAGGTGCTTGGCACCTGGCCCACAGAGTATACAGACTATCAGTAAGTAGCGATGCATCTTGCACCACTACTTACTGTAAAGGAGCGGGGAACACCCGTTTAAAGCAGGGTTTCCCATCATCCTTCACAGTGTGTTTCCCACAGTGGAGGTGGGTGGCTGCTTGAGGTTGCCGTGCAGCCCTTGCTTCTCCTTGCTGTGGGTAACAGCTCCTCCAACCTGCTTCAGCTGCCAGCACCCATTTTCAAGCCGTCAGTACCTGTGCTTCAGCCCTGGCGGCCCAGAGAAGAGTCCAGGGAGGTGGGGCAGGCTAGAGGAGTTGTTCCCTGCAGCGGGGAGAAGTAAGGGCTGCACGGCAACTTCAAACAGTCACCCACTCCTGCTTTTCTCTCTCTCTGCCTCCGCTGCTGGGAACACCCCTTTATGATTATGAATGGAATCCCTGCTCCTGTAACGTTAGTGTTCCCGAACACCTCAATAAGTGATAAATTAGTTATCTCCCCTTATTTTGTTCAGATACCGAACAATATTCGAGGACCAAACAAAACTTCTAGGGAAATTTTGAATACCGAAGTGTTCAAACACCAAGGTGTTTGGAAACGAAGGTAAAAAAAAAAAAAAAAAGAAAAAAAGAAAAGAAAGGGATCAACTTAAAAGATGAAAATGATAATTATAAAGCATAGGTCGTAGTTCAGGCACAAAATTCAATTGGAACTCATTTAGTGCAGGATTAAAATAAATCAGAACCTGGACTGGATACATCTTGTGTGCCAGCTGTGCAACTGCGCATGGGGCCAGTAGATAAAGGGGCCTAATCCCAACATAAAAGAAATACTTAAATACCTATTTTTCTTAAGGCCACAGCTCACAGCTAATGGAAAGATTCAGACCCAATACAGATATGAAAATCACTAAAAGCAGCAATAAAAAAAATCTCCTTAATATAATAAGGCTCTTGGTTACCATTTGCAAATAGTGCAAACCATCCCACCATGTGGCCTCATGCCGGGATGATTTGGGGTCTGGATCTTGTCATTAGTGGTGAGCTGTTGCATTTAGCATTTTTTTGTGTTTTTGTTTTTTCCCATTTCTCCATAGGGCTGTTAGGATTGCCTCTGACACAGCGTGCATCCATTCTACTTATATCCTAAAAAGGACTGAAGTAATAGAGTACTGTTGTACGCTTTGTATGGCTTTTGTTGACATGTCAAAAAGTTATTTGCAATGGCAATGACTCTTTAACATGTAATTTTACCAGAACTTAAAAAAAAAAAAAAAAAAACACAAAAAAAAATCCCAATAAGATAATGGGTGCCATTAAAGCAATGTACCATCAAGTACATTCGCTTTAAGTGTTGCCCATGGATAGAATGGTGCTGGCACCGTGGTCTTTTTCTTTGAACCGTGACTTGATTCTAATGGAGCCGTGTCATAGAGGGGCAGGGGTTTCCTCCCACTGGGGGCTGGCCGTCCCGCCTCCGGGGCTTCACCTCTGGTCTGGTGCCCGTGAATAGACGGAAACAAGGCTGCTGCACCAGCTTCCCTGCGCCGACGCTGTTCTATCCATGGGCAAAACTCAAAGCCAATGTACCTGATGTTATTTCCCTTTTAAAAACACAAATTGTCCCGCAAAAAGAAAAAGTCCACATATGGTTCAATTGATGTAAAAATTAAAATTTTATGGATCTTAGAATGTGACGAAGAAAGGAAAGCCAAAGAATGAAACTCACTGTGAGGGGAAGGGGTAACAATGGCGATTCAATATATACAATTTCCCTGTTACAAATGGAAAATCATAAGAAATGGAAGAAAGCGAAGGAGAAAGTAACCTATTAGAATTCCCACAATACAGAAAAAGAACTGATATATATTTTTTAAAGGACTTTAATGATTTTAAAGTACTGGATTATGAGCATAATCTTAATTTATAATCTTTCTATACATTTCCTTATTCTCACATATAATGTAATTGCTTTTAGTTCTCCTCTTTCCCTGACAGTTTTACAGTTTTTATCATATATATTATTTAAATAATACGCTGACAAAAGGAACTATAGACTTGTATTATGTCTCTGTCCTTGATAATTTCCCATATAATGTGTCGTAGTGGAGCTGGAGTAATATAGTCATGCATCATTTCTGCTCACTTTCAAAAGATGAAAGCCTAAGAAATTGTTGAAATATCTTTCTATTCCATTTCATTATACTGCTAAGATGTTCAATGGGAAAGATCCACATTATTTATTATATTCATGTTCTATGGTGGATTGTACAGATTGCACAAAGTACAATTTACTTGTAATAAGATTTCTCAGTGAGATCGTAGCATATATTTTCAGTAATGCAAAATTATGTTTGGAATACTTCAACCCTGTATATTTAATAAAAATTGAAAGTGCAAAGATGTTTTAAAAGAGATGTCAACTGCATAGAACAATATGTGTTCCATATTGACAGCTTTCTATTCAAATCTTTTCGCAAGGAAAAATCTCTAATCTGATAATATCATTGTAAGAGTCTGCAAGACGTAAGAATGCATTGTATTGCATTGTAAGAATGCAAGACGGCTCTATAATACAATGTCCTACCTACCTGTAGGAAAAGAAATACAATTACTTGCCGTAAAAAAAAAAAAAAAAAAATATATATACTAGAAAATGTACCCGGCGCTGCCCGGGTATAAAGTGTCAGTGTGTATAGAGGGTCCTGTATACCTGTAGTATAGAATTGGTTGAGGTGCTGTATACCTGTAGTATAGAGTTGGTCGAGGTCTTGTATACCTGAAGTATATAGTTCGGGGGTCCTGTATACCTGTAGTGTATGGAGGTGCTGTGGCAGTGTTATCCAGTCAGAGTATGGTGGTATTGGTCAGGTCTAGTATGGCGGTGTTATCCAGTCACAGTATGGCGGTATTGGTAAGGTCTGGTATGGTGGTGTCATCCAGTCACAGTATGGCGGTATTGGTCAGGTCTGGTGTGGCGGTGTTATCCAGTCACAGTATGGAGGTATTGGTCAGGTCTGGTATGGTATGGCAGTGTTATCCAGTCACAGTATGGCGGTATTGGTCAGGTCTGGTATGGCGGTGTTATCCAGTCACAGTATGGCGGTATTGGTAAGGTCTGGTATGGTGGTGTCATCCAGTCACAGTATGGCGGTATTGGTCAGGTCTGGTGTGGCGGTGTTATCCATTCACAGTATGGCGGTCTTGGTCAGGTCTGGTATGGCAGTGTTATCCAGTCACAATGTGGCGGTATTGGTCAGGTCTGGTGTGGCGGTCTTATTTGGTATGGTATGACAGTGTTATCCAGTCACAGTATGGCGGTATTGGTCAGGTCTTGTATGGCAGTGTTATCCAGTCACAGTATGGCAGTATTGGTCAGGTCTGGTGTGGCAGTGTTATCCAGTCACAGTATGGTGGTATTGGTCAGGTCTGGTATAGAGTTGTTATCCAGTCACAGTATGACGGTATTGGTCAGGTCTGGTATGGAGTTGTTATCCAGTCACAATGTGGTCGTATTGGTCAGGTCTGGTGTGGCGGTCTTATTTGGTAAGGTATGACAGTGTTATCCAGTCACAGTATGGCGGTATTGGTCAGGTCTTGTATGGCAGTGTTATCCAGTCACAGTATGGCAGTATTGGTCAGGTCTGGTGTGGCAGTGTTATCCAGTCACAGTATGGCGGTATTGGTCAGGTCTGGTATGGAGTTGTTATCCAGTCACAGTGTGGCGGTATTGGTCAGGTCTGGTGTGGCAGTGTTATCCAGTCACAGTATGGCGGTATTGGTCAGGTCTGGTATGGAGTTGTTATCCAGTCACAGTATGGCGGTATTGGTCAGGTCTGGTATGGCAGTGTTATCCAGCCACAGTATGGCGATATTGGTCAGGTCTGGTATGGCAGTGTTATCCAGTCACAGTATGGCGGTATTAGTCAGGTCTGGTGTGGTGGTTTTGGTCAGGTCTGGTGTGGTGGTGTTATCCAGTCACAGTATGGCGGTATTGGTCAGGTCTGGTGTGGCGGTGTTAAATGTGATGTGTGGAGCTATTACCTACCAGTCCTGATGCTAATTGGTGAGTGAGCATGGGGCATCCTCAGGTTTAGTGCTAAGGGCAGCAGCAGCTGGTAATACTGCCCTGTATACCTGTATACATGGAGTAGGGGGTCCTGTATACATGTACTGTATAGATGGAGTAGGGGGTCCTGTATACAGTACATATACTGTATAGATTGAGTAGGAGGTCCTATATAAAAATCAGACCCTGTTCAAACTAAAGAAACAAATGACAATTCTAGTTGTTGGGCAGCACATAATTAGTAAGGCAGGACCTCAAGTGATGATTCCTTTGCATGAGACAATTGCCAGATCCTCAAGGATTTAAAACCAGGATGCCTGAGCCACACCAGTTCTGCAGTTGTCTTGAGTATTGTGCTGAGACAGCAATACCGCATGAACATCACATGATGCAGGGAATGTTACTCAAACTGCTACAGTTAAAACCAAACTCAAAATCAAAACAGCCATAGGGGGAGAGGTGGTGAGTTACATAATGCAGTGAATGTTACCCCAAATGCTACAGTCAAATTCAAAGTCAAATTCAAACTCAAAACAACGGTGGGGGGAGAGGTGGTGAGTCACATGATGCAGGGAATGTTACCCCAACTGCTATAGTCAAATTCAAAGTCAAATTCAAACTCAAAACAGCAGTGGGGGGGGGGAAAGTTGTGAGTCACATGATGCAGGGAATGTTACCCCAACTGCTACAGTCAAATTTCATTGTTGGTTCATCATATACTACCTTTGTTTCAATTGTTCCCTGTGTTCTCACTGCCATGCTGTGTCAGGCTAAATTTTGGGGTGGTTCATATGCTTTCTCTGTTTTAATCCTTCACTGTGTGATCACTGCCATACTGTTGCCATACTGTAATTTGGCGTAATAGTGCGATTAGGCAGCCTCAGAGGCATCCATGCATGCTGTCCCTGCTGTGTTCCTGTCCTTTTCTGTGGTGTTTCCATGATTTTCTGAGGTTGACAGGTTTTCACACGACCTTCCCTCTACCCAACTTGGGTCCCCTGCAAAAATGCTCGAGTTTCCCATAGACTTCAATGGGGTTTGTTACTCGAAACGAGCACTTGAGTATCGGGAGATATTCTTCTTGAGTAACGAGCACCCGAGCATTTTAGTACTCGCTCATCACCAGTGATAACTGTCTGCCGGTGGTGTGGTCTACCTGCTGAGGCAGCCTGCAATCTAAAGAATGTTGATCCGCTTCCATGAAGCATAATGCATTGGGTGTTCTCTGGGCACAGTGTTGCTCTATTCTGACCAGAGAAATGTGCCATCATTCTTGAAGGGGTCTCACTAGAGATGAGATTTATTTATTTTTTTAAATAAAAAAAACAAACATGTATGGTTTCCCCTATTTTCATAACCTGCTGGGTTAAAAACCAAGCAACAGCAGCCTTGTAACACCAGGGTGGGAAGGGCCATTGTTTTTGGCCCTCCTCAGCCTTAATATTACCAGCCTGCTGCCGCCCAGTCCATTTTGACGCTCCACGACCACTGGCACCCGGCTCTTCCCAGTACCCCTGGTGGCATTGGGTACTGGGGTAATAATGGGGGGTTAGCTTTAGCCATTTTATACCCGCTAACACTAAGCCCTGACTTAGTAATGGATTCCCACTATTAGACGGCTTCCACTACTAAGTCTATTTTGTAAAGGAATAAAAACACGACACAAGTGAAAAATATTTTACCCCCACACCCCTTGTTGACCATTTTATTTAAAAAAAAATCCCAACAACCGCTGGTCATCGACGTAGTCCATCGAATCCGCCATAATCCACAGGATACCCATATCTGAAAAACAAAAAGGTAGAAACACACAAAAAAACACAAACAGGAGCACAACACCCATCATTGTGAGCAATGTTGTGCACCTTACAGTATGCAGCATCTTTACAGATTACTACTTACAGTGTGGCACCCAAGGGGTTAAGGGAGGATGCATTGCATCCCCCTTAACCCTTTGGGTGCCATACTGAACAATCTGGCCCCCAGGGGGGTTAAGTAAAGGTCCCCACTTAACCCCTTGGGGGCCAGACTGATGTCAGACTGCACCCATACCAGCAAGGAAGGGGTTAAGTGACCCCTTCCTTGCTGGGATGGGTGTAGTGCATGGGGGGGAAGAGCTTCTACTCACCCTCCGATGTCTTCTATCTTCTGTCTCCTATCTTCTCTCTTCGCCAGTCCCCGACACACTGAGCTTAGTGTGACGGGACCGGCTCTTTATATGTCCGCTGAGCCGACATATAAATCTTAATGTTTCTTTTAATGGTGCTATTGTGGTAAAAAAAATTGCATCATTGGAAGAAACATTGTAATTAGTACATTCAGCTGTATTACCGGCAATATGTATTGCCGGCAATAGAGCTTTTTGTAGTAGTTAATATTTAATTAATAAAACACATTTTCATTCTAATACATTTATTTATATATTTTTTTTTTATTAACAGTATATTTAATTGCAAAAGCATGGATTCGTTTTAATTAAGCTATTGAACAAGAAAATAACTTTTTTAGAATTAAACTTTGTTTTATTAATTAAATATTAACCATTACAGGAATCAGCATTATTGTCGGGGATCGCTAACCTTGGTAATACCATGCCCTAAAATACTGATTCCCTGCTTTCCCAGATGTATTCCAGAGGTGTTTGCTTCACTTTCTAAAGATGGCTTGGAGTTGGTGACCTCCAATTAATCGAATCTTGATTTCCAGGTCCCAAGGATTTTTCTCCCATAGACTATAATGAGATTCGATATTCCATCGAATAGTCGAATATCCGGAGCTATTCGAATTGAATCCAATCGAATCGAATATTTCACTATTCGCTCATCTCTAGGATTTACTAATCAGAGCCCCTACAATTAGACAGTCATCCCCTTTTCTGTATGGGTAATGGTGGGACAACCATTTTAATGGCGATTGGGCTTCCTCTCCAGCACCATCACAGGGCTTAGAACTGTAGTGATGGAAAAAAGGGATCCGTGGAACCTTAATTGCGAGTTTCAAAACACAGGAGTAGTCAGAACTTCCTCTAAGGAAGGGAAAACCTGGTATTTCCCTATTTGTGTTCCAATACTTGCAACCGAGTGGGACATAAAGAGCTATGTATTTTGGTGGCTTGGTGATCCCCCCACTGGGAGGCACCCCTCAGCAACAGGTTTTCCTTACCTGGAGAGATATCTGGCTATTCTTGTGTTTGAAGACTCGCAACTGAGGCTCCACAGACCCCTTTTTTGCATATTTAAATTTATTGGGGGAAATGTATCAATGGAGACTCTTGAGTGAGTACTTTATTGGATTTTTTTCACTAATCTGCTTGGCCTCAGTGATTGCTGTGTCTTGTTGATCTACTTTTGATCGCCCGTTAACCCGAATCCTGCTCCACACCGATGAAGGGCAAATAGACCGAAACAGCTGTCTGTGGATGAATGCCTTGCTTTGGTAAACCCTTGTCAAGTTGCAATACTCACAACTGAGTTAAACTTTGACACAAAAGGGTCACCCTGGTATTTCTTTATTTGTATTCTAATGCTTGCAATCGAGTGGGACTTAAGGGGTTATTTGTCAGGGTGGTTTGGTCATCTCCCCATTGGGGGGCACCTCTTGGCAACAGGTTTCCTTCCCTGGAGGGATATCTTGCTACTCCCATGTTTTGAGACTCGCAATAGAGGCTCCACAGGCCCCTTTTTTGCATATTCAAATTTATAGGGGGCAATATATCAATGGAGACTCTAGAGTGAGTACTTCATTGGATTTTTTTCAATGAGCTCAGTGATTGCTGTGTTTTCTTATCGTGCGTTTACACAGAATGGTTAGCGTTCTAATTTTCGCGATAACAATCGCATTTAAACCATAATCAGCTTGTGTAAACACAGCGAACGATCAAGCGACGAGCGAGAAATTGTTAATTTTCATCTTTCAACGTGTTCTCAAATCGTCGTTGGTCATTCGCTAGAAATTCACAGATCGCTTTGTGTAAACAGTCTTTCACCGATTCACCCTATGTGTGATATAGGCTTAAGTGATCTTAAAACGATCGCAGTAATTTTCCAAACGATATATCGTTCCGTCAAAATGCCGATCGTTATAAAAAACACATTGTTACTTTGAAATCGTTAATCATTCGATTGGGCAAATTATCGCTCCGTGTAAACACGGCATTAGTACTTTCTATAGTACAGATCTATATCAGATCAGATTTTTCAATCTATCCCCATTCTCACACTGCTCACACCTAAAAGACATTAACATATAAAAAATTTCTTGCAAAGAAAGCAATATTGGTTAATAGTGAACAAGAGGCTGCCGTAGTGTCTGAAATAAATGAATATAAATGTCATCCTCTGCTAAATGTACTTCATTGACTGATTAATGTAGGAAATAAATTTGATATTTTCTGTGTTTCATTTGAGTGCTCTAATCTCTTCTAAATCATTTTCACCAGGTGACACCACCAAGGCACTGATTAATGACATACTAATAAAGCTCCCTTTGGCAGCCTGAAACTAAAATGTCATCTGAATTGGGCATGAATAATTTCCCGTTAAATAGAGTCTTCTATCAGCACCATAATGTTCTTGTTCCCTAATGTTCAAGGACTTTATTTTTGAAGCATTTTCAAAATAACTCAAAGCAGAAGAATGGCGCATTTAAATCTAATATTTAACATTTTATTTGGATCACGTTGTCCTGTTGTGCTGAGAGAATGTACAGTTCTGTATCCAACACCTCTGAAAAATACAAGAATGTACTGCAGCGCTAAAAAGATATTGAAAATTGTAAAAGATTTTCTGCTGCTGATTTAACCACTCAATGTTATATTGCATCTACTATAATATGAGCACAAAAAAAATGTTTACCCTTTAAAGGGCAACTCTGGCTTTTTTAAACTCGTACCAAAAAGTTAGATAGATTTGTAAAGTACTTTTATTTAAAAATCTGAAGCCTTCCAATACCTATCAGCTGCTGTAAGCCCTGCAGGAAGTGTAGAGGTGGCAGCAAGGAGGACTGTGTCAGACTGGAAAAAATACACCACTTGCTGCAGGACATTGAGTAGCTGATAAGTACTAGAAGACTTTAGGTTTATATTAATTTATATTAATGTTTTGGCACCAGCTGAGGAAAACCAACAGAACACAGTGATCACTGAACTCAAGGGGGGAGATTTATGAAAGGGTGTAAATATACACCTGGTATAAACTGCCCACAGCAGCCAATCACAACTCAGCTTTTAGCTCTTGTAAAATATAAGAGGAGCTGTGATTGGTTGTTGTGGGCAGTTTACACCAGGTGTATATTTACACCCTTTCATAAATCTCCCCCAAGGAGATCAGTGAAAAAAATCCCAATGAAGTACTCAATCAAGAGTCTCCACTGATACCCCCAAAAATTTTAATATGCAAAACAAGATTCCGTGGAGCTTCAGTTGCGAGTCTCAAAACATGGGATAGCCAGATATCCCTAGCCTGTTGCCACAGGGTGCCTCCATGATGGGGAGAGCACCACTCCACCTTGATAGGGGCCACCCTGTTGTTTGCCTATTTATGTTCCAATTCTCGCAACTGAGTGGGACTTAAGTGGTTATCTATGAGGATGGTGTGGTGCTCTCCCCTATCATGGAGGCACCCCGTGGCAACAGGCTAGGGATATCTGGCTATCCCCTGTTTTTAGACTCGCAACCGAGACTCCACGGACTCTTGTTTTGCATACCAGCTGAGAAAACAAAAATACTTTTTTGATGGAGAACCCCTTTTACCATGACAGATGATAGATTTTTAGTGATTTTGTAAATGATTCTGGTATTTTAACAATCACAAGTGGGTAGGCCACCAGCAATTTTTTGTCTGTATATGATGTATAAGACTTTTTTTTGGTAAATAAAAGGTTTATTGCACAATAAGCAATCATTCCTGTATAACAGGCGGGACAGTATCATAATACAAAGTATACAGTTTTATATGTCGCCATCTCTAGGAGACCATAACCCGAGACAGTCAAGAAAATATAGATTATGTTTCATAAGATATAAAATTCTCCCAGGAAGGTAACAGCACAAAGTAAGGCACACATGTACTAAAGCATGACATCAAAAATCCCATATCCCTGACTGGGAAAAGTAACAAGAAAAAACTGAAATAGAAATACAAGGAGAAAAAGGAGAGAGAGACAGAGGACAAAGGAGAGAAAAGGGGAATGAAGGGGAAGGGAAACAAACACGAGGAAAAGGGGAAGGGCTAGGACAGGGTGTAAGAGCTCTTACTATACCAAATGATATCATGGGGATCATTTTAACACAGAATCCTATCTCCAATGATTTGAGATCCACACAGATAGATCTCCAGAGTCCTTAAATACATCCCAACAAAACCAAACTTTGGTAAAATTTCTTTTCTCTTTTTCTGAGTGAGCAGAAAGGTCCTCCATACGTCTAAGAAAAGAGAGGGAGTCCAAGAAGTCTCCTGAAGAGGGAGGAGTTATAGCCTTCCACTTTCGTGGGATCGCTTGTCTCACTGCATGCATAAAATGGCGCATGAGTCCTCTACGGAAGGACTTGTCAGGCCCACTGGATAAAGATAACAATGCTAGGTCTGATGTGGGTTGGGTCGTAGTGGAACACACCTTGTCATACAAGGCGAACACCGCCCTCCAGAAACTCCTAATGACCGGGCAAGACCACCAAATATGTTCCAGGCTACCAGAACTCGCACCACAACTGAGAGGAAGAGCCTGTGGTGTCGCTCTGGGTAATAGTACCAATGTGTTAATATTTAACATTTTTTCTCCTGTGCATAACTAGAGAGGGAAGACTTATGTACACGGAGAAAAATAGATCTCCAGTCTGCCTCCGAAATAGAATGGCCGAGATCCCTCTCCCACTTGGAAAAATATGAAGGAATATAATTCTCATCCCTAGTTTCCAGAAACGTACTATATAACAATGAGATAGCATGCCCAGGATGGGAGGGAGCGGCACAGAAACGCTCAAAATCCGACAATTCATCCATCGTTGCCCAGCTATCTTTAATAGTAAGGAAGAGGGGCTTGAGTTGATCATAAACTAGCCATTCAGAGGATTGCAGAGCTGTAGCCTCCACCGGTTCGGAGAAGGGGCGAACTCCCCTACTTGTGCAGAAATGTCTGAATTGCAAATCTGAGGTCCCGTCTCCCACCTGTCGGAACCGGGCAGCTAAGTCTGGTGGGACAATGAGGCTTCCCATAAAGGGTGTCAGAGAGCCGGGGCGTGCCCATAACTTCCAAGACCGTGCCATCCAATCACTGAAGGACATCAGGACCTTAACCCCTTAGTGACCGCCGATTTGGCTTTTTACGGCGGTCACTAAGGGTCCTTATTCTGCTGCCATCAGCTTTTTACGCCGATGGCAGAGAATAAGATAGCGGGGGCCCCCCCCCCCGTACCGATGATCGCCGCTATTAACGTTATAGCGGCGGCCGCCGGTAAAGGGGATTACCGGGGCCGCCGCTGCCTTTCATCTCCCCCCCCCCGTGAATCTACGGCGGGGGAGATGAAATAAGTGTCCCCCAGACCTCAGATCAGCCCCCTCTAGTAGGGCGATCACTAACCCCCCTCCCCCGGCGGCCATCATTTCCAAGATGGCCGCTGCCATCGCTGTGAACAGACTAATGTCTGTTCACAGTGATGGAAAAGTTAAAATGAATGAAAGCCCCATGCTTTCCGCCACCGGAGGTAGCGGAGAGCATGGGGCAGTGATCGGGGACCCCCCTGTGGGGTTCCGGGACAAGCGATCAGCGGTATATACTATATACCGCTGATCGTTTGTGCCACGTGCATCCCGGCACTTTTTATCCCCTGTCACTATAAATGATTGGTGACAGGGGATAAAAAGTGATGTGTCCGTCCCCCCAAAGTCATGCCCCACCTGGCGTCCTGGCTGGTTATGAAGTGCGCATGCGCTCCACAACCAGCCAACTCTGAAAATTTAAAGTGACAGAGACCAATTTGGTCTCTGTCACTGAACTATGATTACTGTGATAGAAAATATCACAGTAATCATAGTAATACAGTGAAAATGAATGTATAAAGTACAAAAAGTGACAAACATACAGAAAAATTAAACACACACTTTTTATTATAGTAATAATTGTAGTTTACTCCCAAATTACCCCTAACTCCCCCCCAGATTACCAGTAACCACTGCACGTTGCCCGTAACCACCGCACGTTGCCCGTAACCTATGCACGTTGCCCGTAACCTACGCACATTGCCCGTAACCACCGCACGTTGCCCGTAACCACCGCACATTGCCCGTAACCACCCCAAATTGCCAGTGACCCCCTCCAGATTGCCCGTAACCACCCCAAATTACATGTACTCACCCCAGATTACCTATAAGCACTTCAGTTTATCAGTAACAATCCCAGATTGTCTGTAACCTTCCAGGTTGCACATAACCCTCCCAGGTTGCCCATAATCACGCCAGATTACATGTAACCCCCCAGATTGCACGTAACCACCACACGTTGCCTCTGACCATGCCACGATGCCTCTGACCACCGCACCTTGCCTCTGACCACCACACGTCGCCTCTGACCACCACACGTCGCCTCTGACCATGCCACGTCGCTTCTGACCATGCCACGGCGCCTCTGACCACGCCACGTTGCCTCTGACCACCCCAAATTGCCAATGACCCCCTCCAGATTGCGGTGCCCATGCCAGATTACAGGTACCCACCCCAGATTGCCTATAAGAACTTCCGTTTATCCGTAACCACCCCACATTGCCCGTAACCACCCCACGTTGCCCGTAACCACCCCAAATTGTCTGTAAGCACTGCAGGTTGCCTTTAACCACCCCACGTTGCTCGTATCCACCCCAGATTGTTTGTAAGCACTGCAGGTTGCCCGTAACCACCCCATATTGTCTGTAAGAACAGCAGGTTGCCCGTAACCAGCCCGCGTTGCTGACCACGCCACATCGCCTCTGACCACGCCACGTCGCCTCAGACCACCGCAGGTTGCCTCTGACCACCGCAGGTTGCCTCTGACCACCCCAAATTGCCAATGACCCCCTCCACATTACGGTAACCATGCCAGATTACAGGTACCCACCCGAGATTACCTATAAGCACTTTAGTTTATCCGTAACCACCCCACATTGCCTGTAACCACCACACGTTGCCCGTAACCACCCCAGATTGTCTGTAAGCACTGCAGGTTGCCCGTAACCACCACACGTTGCCCGTAACAACCACACGTTGCCCTTTATCACCCCACGTTGCCTGTAACCACCCCAGGTTGCCGTAACCACAGCAGGTTGCCCGTGACCACCCCATGTTGTCCGTAACCACGCCAGATTACCTGTAACCACCTCAGGTTGCCCATAACAACCCCAGACTGTCCGTAACCACCCCACATTACCTGTAATCTCATTTTTTAAAAATTTTATTTTAGTAACTGCGCTAGTCTAATAACCATTACTAGCTGCGGTTTTGCTCCAGTAAATTGGCACTCCTTCCCTTCTGAGCCCTGCTGTGTGCCCATGCAGTGGTTTATGCCCACATATGAGGTACCGTTTTACTCAGAAGAACCTGGGTTACAGATTTAGGGGTACGTTTTCTCTTCTGTTCCTTGTCAAATTGAGAAATTTCAAACTAAACCAACATATTATTGGAAAAATTCGAGTTTTTCATTTTTACTGGCCAATTTTGAATACTTTCCTCTAATACCTATGGGGTAAAAATGGTCACCATACCCCAAGATGAATTCCTTGAGGGGTGCACTTTCCAAAATGGGGTGACTTTTGGGGGGAATCTATTCTGCTGACACTACAGGGGTGCTGCAAACGCACCTGGCGCTCAGAAACTTCTTCAGAAAAATCTGGACTGAAAATGCTAATTGGCGCTCCTTCCCTTCTGAGCCCAGCTGTGTGCCCATGCAGTGGTTTATGCCCACATATGGGGTACCGTTCTACTCAGGAGAACCTGTTTTACATATATTGAGGTGACATTTCTCTCCTGTTCCTCGTGAAATTGAGAAATTTCAAACTAAAGGAACATATTATTGGAAATATTCGAGTATTTCATTTTTACTGTCTACTTTTGATTACTTTCCTCTAATACCTGTGGGGTCAAAATGGTCACCACACCCCAAAATGAATTCTTTGAGGGGTGTACTTTCCAAAATGGAGTTACTTATTTGGAGATTTTACTCCGCTGGCACTACAGGGGCACTGCAAACGCACCTGGCACTCGGAAACTTCTTCAGCAAAATCTGCATTGAAAAAGCTAATTGGCGCTCCTTTCCTTCTGAGCCCTCCTGTGTGCCCATGCAGTGGTTTATGCCCACATATGAGGTACCATTTCACTCAGGAGAACCTGCGTTACAAATTTTGGGGTACGTTTTTTCTCTTGTTCCTCATAAAATTGAGAAATTTCAAACTAAAAGAACATAATATTGGAAAAATTTGAGTTTTTCATTTTTACTGTCTAATTTTGAATACTTTTCTCTAATACCTGTGGGGTCAAAATGGTCACCACACCCCAAGATGAATTCCTTGAGGGGTGCACTTTCCAAAATGGGGTGACTTTTGGGGGGAATCTATTCTGCTGACACTACAGGGGCGCTGCAAACGCACCTGGCGCTCAGAAACTTCTTCAGAAAAATCTGGACTGAAAATGCTAATTGGCGCTCCTTCCGTTCTGAGCCCAGCTGTGTGCCCATGCACTGGTTTATGCCCACATATGGGGTACTGTTCTACTCAGGAGAACCTGTGTTATATATATTGAGGTGACATTTCTCTCCTGTTCCTCGTGAAATTGAGAAATTTCAAACTAAAGGAACATATTATTGGAAATATTCGAGTATTTCATTTTTACTGTCTACTTTTGATTACTTTCCTCTAATACCTGTGGGGTCAAAATGGTCACCACACCCCAAAATGAATTCTTTGAGGGGTGTACTTTCCAAAATGGAGTTACTTATTTGGAGATTTTACTCCGCTGGCACTACAGGGGCACTGCAAACGCACCTGGCGCTCAGAAACTTCTTCAGCAAAATCTGCATTGGAAAAGCTAATTGGCGCTCCCTTCCTTCTGAGCCCGGCTGTGTGCCCATACAGTGGTTTACGCCCACATATGGGGTACCGTTGTACTCAAAAGAACCTGCGTTAAAAATTTTGGGGTGCTTTTTCTCTCATGTTACTTTTGAAAATGAGAAACTTTAATCTAAACGTATATATTATTGGAAAATTTTAATTTTCCATTTATTTACTGCCTTATTGTGAATACTTTCCTCCAGCCCCTGTAGGGTTAAAATGCTAATTATACCCCTAGATTAATACTTTAAGGTGTGTAGTTTCCAAAATGGGGTCACTTATGGGGGTTTTCAGGATACCAGACTTCTACATCCATTTAAAAAAAGAACTGGTCCCTAAAAAAATCAGTTTTGGAAACTTTCACGAAAATGTGATAATTTGCTGATAAATTTCTAAGCCCCATAACACCCTAAAAAAGTAAAAAATGTTTACTAAATTATGCCAGAATAAAGAATACATATTGGTAATGTGACTTAGTAACTAATTTATGTTCTACGACTTTCTTTTTTTAGAAGCAGAGAATTTCAAAGTTCATAAAATGCTAATTTTTTAAATTTTTCATGATATTTTGATGTTTTTCACAAAAAACACACAAAGTAGTGACCAAATTTTGCCACTAACATAAAGTGCCATATGTGACGAAAAAACATTCTCAGAATCGTTAGCATACGTTAAAGTATCACTGAGCTATAAGAGCATAAAGTCAGATTTTGAAAAATTAGCCTGGTCATTAAGGCCCAAACTAGCTGCAGCACGAAGCGGTTAACAAGAGCAAGAGTATTGCCTAATGTAGACCTACTCCCCGATTCACTCCACAATAGTGAGACTGGCGAGCAAGTCGACAGGTCTCCAACAAGAGAGACCCAATGCTTAGTATGTTTACTATGAAAAAGATCTAGAATACAAGCCCCCGTGACCGCAGCATGGTACACTTTGAAATCAGGGAGGCCTGTTCCCCCCTTCAATTTCGGCCGGGCCATGAGTCTATACGGGAGTCTAGCCCTCTTACGTCGCCAGATAAATCTAGTTAACAGTGTCTTTAGTTTCCTCAGAAAGGGTCTGGAAATAGTATAGCACACAGGGTAAGATATTCATTTTTATTGCCGCAAGTCGGCCAAATAGAGACAAATTCAGGTGTAACCAGTTATCAATCTCTTTCTCAAGGTCACTAAGCAATGGCGCAAAATTCACCTCATAGAGTGCCCCCATATCAGGTACAAGCTGCACCCCAAGTATTTAAGTGAGCGCGATTGCCACCTAAAGGGGAAGGCCGATTTCAACTGGGACACGACAGGGCCAGGAAGGGAAATGTTCAACAATACAGATTTGGTGGTATTAATTTTAAAGTTACTAAGCTCTCCATACTGTCTTATCTTATCTAGTACATTAGGTATGCTTACCGATGGTTGGGAAAGGTATAGCAGAACATTGTCAGCATACATAGCCAGTTTATGGGACCTGCCATTTACCACCAGACCCTTGATAGAGTCATTGTCCCCTATGGCTGCGGCCAAAAACTCCATCACTATGATGTATAATAGGGGGGAAAAGGGGCAACCCTGTCGTGCCCCATTCAAAATCGGGAAGGTCTCTGATAAGACGCCATTAACCTGTGCAGTTGGGCCCTCATATAAAGCCATAACCCCACCCGCCATTATCGGACCGAGTCCCATAAAACCCAATGCGGCCCTAAGGAACCCCCAGTGCACCCTGTCGAACGCTTTTTCAGCGTCGAGAGACAGGATGCACAGGGGGGCCCCAATAGCTCTGGCCCTTTCCATTAAGGTCAGGGTCCTAATCGTGTTGTCCCGTGCCTCTCTCTGTTTTATGAAACGAACTTGATCTTTATATATGATATAATGGAGATGTGTGCTAAGCCGCATAACCAGAATCTTGGAATATAATTTCCCATCTAGGTTTATCAGTGAAATGGGCCTAAAGTTGGCACAGACATCCGCCGGTTTCCCTGGCTTAGGGAGCACGGTAATATGAGCTAAAAGAGCAGATGCAGGAAACGACCCACCTTGTAATACTTTATTGAAAGCAGAGAGAAGCACAGGAGACAGAGGGCCAGCCAACAATTTACAGAACCTGGCCGTGTAGCCGTCCGGGCCAGGGCTCTTACCAAGCTTGGTCTCCTTTATGACAGCAGTCAGTTCAGTTACTGATATCTCACTCTCCATAGCGTCCCTTACCTCAGGAGAAAGGGAGGGAATGGGGTGTTTGGACATATAGTCCTGAATCCTACCCTGCAAGTCATCCGGTGAGAGGTGAGCCAGGGCACCCTTGATGGAGTATAAAGAGGCATAATAATTTATGAACAATTTCAGAATATCACGTGTGGCATAGGCCTTACTCCTATCCGGACGCCGCATAGAGGGGACAAAGGTATTCTGTAATCTGGGATGTATGGCTTTCGAGAGTAGGCGGCAACTTTTGTCCCCAAATTCATAATACCTTGCGCGCAGTTTCGCTCTGAAACATGCAGATCGTTGGTCTAGAATTCGTAGGAGAATAGTACGTGTTGTGGTAAGTTCTGCATATGTGCCAGGTGAAAGAGACCGCTTGTGACTAATTTCCAAAGAGGCTATCTTGTCTGCTAATTTCTTAATGGTTGCTCCCCTTTCTTTCTTAAGGCGAAAGCCATGAGATATCAAAACGCCCCTCAGGACTGCCTTAAGAGCCTCCCACTTCATGGGTGCAGCAGTATGATCCGATTCATGTGCCCCCTTGAAATTATCTATTGCTTTCTGAAGATCAGCTACACATAGAGCATCGTCTAGCAGGTTTTCATTCAGACGCCAGCTAAAGGTTTTACCAACCCCCTGCTGGAGACATAGGGAGACATGAACCGGGGCATGATCTGACCATAAAATAGGAGAAATTGAGGTTGTGGGAAAAAGGTCTAACAGAGAATGGGATATTAATAATACATCAATTCTAATTTATGAGGAGTGAACCGGTGAGTAAAAGCTATAGTCCCTGACACCAGGATGGAGCGTGCGCCAAAGATCAACTAATCGCATATTATGAAATAGAGTCTGTATTTTCCTAATTGCCAAGCGGAGGAAGAATCCAGTTTGGGATCCAAGACCATGTTTAAATCTCTACCTAATACCACAGGTAGCGACTCCGCAAACCTCTCCAATGTCCTCAGGACCTGTCCGGAGAACTGTACCTGACCTTGGTTGGGAAAATACACATTAGCCAGTACATATTGGCGGTCCTGCCAGGAAACCCGGAGAAACAAGAACCGGCCCTGTTAGTCTGCAAGAGAAGAAAGAGCAGTAGGATTAAACCTCCTATGGAAGGCAATGGAGACTCCCTTGGACTTCCCCTGTGGATTCGTACTATGATGCCACACCGGGTAATAAAATAAAGTGCACCGCGGCACATGGTAAGATTTAAAATGCATCTCCTGTAGAAACGCAACCATAACCCGTTGCTTATGTTGGGGATATGCAATTTGCCTCCTACGTTCCGGGATGTTTAGCCCCTTCACATTAAGGCTATGTTCACACACAGTATTTTTGCTCAGTATTTTTCAACCAAAACCAGAGGTGGATTGAAAAGGCTATGGTCACACACTGTTGAAATTGAGTGGATGGCCGCCATTTAATCGCAAATAATTGCATTTATTTAAAAAAAAACAATGGCCATCCACGCCATTTAAACAGTGTTGAACATGTTCAGTATTACCGGCTGTTAAAAAATTGAACATGTGTGAACATAGCCTTTCTGTGTTTTCAATCCACTCCTGGTTTTGGTTGCAAAATACTGACCAAAATACTGAGCAAAAATACTGTGTGTGAACATAGACTTAATCACTCCCATGATTTTTACAGTAAAACAGCAGGTCGATGATTCTAGTAAGAGCACCCAAGGATGGGGAGGGGAAGGGAGGGGTAGGGGATGAAAGAAGGGTAAGGAGAAGACAGACAGACAGGAGAGGGAAGGGAAGGGAAGGGGAGGAGAGTAAAAGAAACCAAAGAAAGAATAACAGAAAAAGACAAAAGCACACATGGCTAACTGTAGAACAGCGCAGAGCCAAAAGGCCCTGCACCACACTCGTCCAGAGAACCAGTGAGCCCTGAGGTTCGTGTAAGCCTAAACCACCCAGCTCACCTCTCTGGTGCTACGACCTAGAGGGATCCAACTCCTCAACAGCAGTAGATAATGAAAAAAAGTAATGGTCGGCATTTCCAAGAGTAAAAGGTTTCTTTATTTCTTCGCTTTAAAATCCATGTCACAATTCCAATAAATATACAAGGCACGATCTGACGCGTTTCTGGCACTCAGCCCTTAGTCATAGATAATGTGCATAAGACAACCATGTTACTTATGTAGGGAGCCAGAGTCCTGGATCCTCCCCCACACACACATGCAGGTTAATTAGCTAATACAAGTTTCCCACTAGCTGCATGCAACAGATGTAACTACATCAAAATACATAGTTTAAATTAAAACTGAATAAAATACATTACAGATCAGCAATTTAATAACAGGTCTAGTCTATGATTAAGTCCTGCAGGAAAGGATGTGCCCATCATAAGTATCCAAAAACCTTCTCGGTTCAGGAGCTTCTGTTTCCTATCTCCTCCCCGATCAGGGTTAAACACCCTTTCTATGCCAGTGATGGTAAGCGTGGATACGTCCCCTGCATGAACTAAAAAAAAATGTTAAGATACATTAGAGGGTTACGTACTGTAATATGTTTGGCACCATATATATGTTCCCTCAATCTATCCTTTAGGCGATGGCTTGTGCAACCCACACACCCTATATTACATGAGGTACATTTAATGTAATAAATAACCCATGTAATATTACAGTTAATGTATGATCCAATTTTATGTATTTTATTGTGTATGGATTTATGAATAGTTTTATCGCTAGTAATGAAGTCACAACATCCACATCTAATGCCATTGCACGTATAATTACCTTTATAATGCAACCAAGTTGTTGATCTTGATGTGGCTATATGGGAGGGTGATAGTAACGTCCCTATTGTGGGAGGTCGTTTTGTGGAAAATCTACACCCCTTTTCTAGAATACTTTTTAATTTTTCATCCTGGTATAAAACCGGAAGATATTTACTCACGATATTACGTATAGCATTAAACTGTTTAGAGTATGTGGTGACAAATGTTGGAATATTATAAGATTTATTATTTGGCATTGTTACAGATGTTTTGGGTAAGAGTAATTCTGTTCTATCTCTATTTCTGACCTTTTCAAATGCCCGTTCAATATTTATGTTGCAGTAGCCGCGTCTTTTTAATCTGTATCTGTATGGATGTGAGCTGCTCCGCTTCTTGTGTGAACGCCTCCATAGTGGAGCAACTCCTCCGAATTCGGACAAATTCCCCCACTGGGAGGCCTTTCTTAGTTTGTTCAGGATGGCATGAATCTGCCCACAGTAACGTGTTCCCTGCTGTTGTTGCAATATAAGATAAAGTCTGGTATGGCCGTCACATCAGATGCCCACACAATGATGACGTCATCTATGCAACGGCCATACCAGACGATATCTGAAATGAAAGGATTGGAAACATCAAAAATAAATTGTTCCTCCCACCATGCAACAACAACGCACCCAAAAATCAAGTGTCAAAAAACGGAAAAAACGACCGAGAAGAGCAGGACGTAAACATTGCAAGACGCTATCCACAGCGCGAGAGAATTCGGATATCATTTCGGATATCGTCTGGTATGGCCGTTACATAGATGACGTCATCATTGTGTGGGCATCTGATGTGGCGGCCATATCAGACTTTATCTCATATTGCAACAACAATCCTTTTTCTTTGAGGTTCACTTATGAGTGGAATCATCATCAAATACCTTTTTTGGACATTCAGTTGATCGGACATGAGAATAAAATAACTACAACAAATTACAGAAAGCCTACAGCAGGGAACACGTTACTGTGGGCAGATTCATGCCATCCTGAACAAACTAAGAAAGGCCTCCCAGTGGGGGAATTCGTCTGAATTCGGAGGAATTGCTCCACTATGGAGGCGTTCATACAAGAAGCGGAGCAGCTCACATCCAGATTAAAAAGACGCGGCTACTGCAACATAAATATTGAACGAGCATTTGAAAAGGTTAGAAATAGAGATAGAACAGAATTACTCTTACCCAAAACATCTGTAACAATGCCAAATAATAAATCTAATAATATTCCAACATTTGTAACCACATACTCTAAACAGTTTAATGCTATACGTAATATCGTGAGTAAATATCTTCCGGTTTTATACCAGGATGAAAAATTAAAAAGTATTCTAGAAAAGGGGTGTAGATTTTCTACAAAACGACCTCCCACAATAGGGACGTTACTATCACCCTCCCATATAGCCACATCAAGATCAACAACTTGGTTGCATTATTATACGTGCAATGGCATTAGATGTGGATGTTGTGACTTCATTACTAGCGATAAAACTATTCATAAATCCATAGACAATAAAATACATAAAATTGGATCATACATTAACTGTAATACTACATGGGTTATTTATTACATTAAATGTACCTCATGTAATATAGGGTATGTGGGTTGCACAAGGGGTCGCCTAAAGGAAAGATTGAGGAAACATATATATGGTGCCAAACATATTACAGTATGTAACCCCTCTAATGTATCTTAACATTTTTTTTTTTTTAGTTCATGCAGGGGACGTATCCACGCTTACCATCACTGCCATAGAAAGGGTGTTTAACCTTGATCGGGGAGGAGATAGGAAACAGAAGCTCCTGAACCGAGAAGGTTTTTGGATACTTATGATGGGCACATCCTTTCCTGCAGGACTTAATCATAGACTAGACCTGTTATTAAATTGCTGATCTGTAATGTATTTTATTCAGTTTTAATTTAAACTATGTATTTTGATGTAGTTACATCTGTTGCATGCAGCTAGTGGGAAACTTGTATTAGCTAATTAACCTGCATGTGTGTGTGGGGGAGGATCCAAGGCTCTGGCTCCCTACATAAGTAACATGGTTGTCTTATGCACGTTATCTATGACTAAGGGCTGAGTGCCAGAAACGCGTCAGTTCGTGCCTTGTATATTTATTGGAATTGTGACATGGATTTTAAAGCAAAGAAATTAAGAAACCTTTTACTCCTAAACCAACCACCCACTATCGAGCTCGACCGGATCCTCCTAGATGGGCGGGAGTAGCTTGGTAAAGATTGCCTGAGCTGCAGCGTCTAGGTCTGTGACCGTCTCATGTAGGCCCCGAAGCCTCAGATTATTTCTTCGGTTGCGATTTTCGGCATCCTCTTGGCGCCCTATAAGCTCCTCAATCTTCACTGACTGATATTGAATCACCTCTTGGTGTGCTAGCAGTTGCGCTTTTACGCCATAATGTACCCTGTCGATGTCATCAAACCTGGAGCTGATATCGTGCTTCAAGGTGCGCAACTCCTTCTTATAAGTCGCCTCAATACGGCTGACGCATTTCTCAAAGTCCTGCTTTGTTGGTAGTGACCGTATATATCTCCCCAGGTCTCTCAGACTCCAATCTTCCTCCTCCGAGTCATGGTATGCCTCTCTGCTGTCGGCATCTCTGCTGGGAGAACGCTGGCTTTCTGTGGCGTGTGGTGAGGCCGCGCGCGCAGTCCGCGTCGCCATCTTGGATCCCCGCTTGGAGCCTTTGCTTTGCTGTGAAGCGGTGAAAAACTGCTTAATCCCTGGGGTTTCGGGGCCAAGAGGAGCCGGAGTCCTGCCCAAACGTCCCCTCATGAAATAAGGTAAGTGGGTACTCAGAGGACCAGGAGCTCAAATGTCGTGCTGCTCACTCCTCCATAGGCAAACCAGGCAATACTTTTTTTTTTTAATGGGCATGGTGGGGGAGGGGGGATTAACATTACCTAGGTCAGTCTAAAAAAAAAACAGCCAGCACACAGTCTCACAGGAGTTATGTAGAATTCACTCACAAAGACAGTGCCCTCTCCCAGTCTGTCTGGTATGAACGGTGAAGAGGGCAATTATGTGCATAGTTTATCAAATCAAGCGGTTAAGAATAAATTATATGAATGATTGCATACTTGCTTGTGCACTGTACAAAAAATATGTTCTATAGACATTGTGGCCACTAGGCCTAAACTTAAGCTCAGACTTCCTGTTCAGTACAGGATATTTCTAATTTCTTAACACAGATCGGAGTACAGTGACAGGTGACACCAGTATATAGATAACAAAGGTACTCATAATAGCTGTTGCTCATACTCCTGCATACTACTCCCTGTAGAATAACCACTATAAAGGTCACTGAGCATGCCCAGAAGCCTTTCCAATCTTTTCGAAGGTTCTTGATTGTTATGTCCTGTGGTTCAAGAGGCTTGCTGTAAAGCATGTCTTTAAATGCTGTTAAAATAACAAAATGGTCGCCCCCATAATTATATTTTTAATCTTAATTACAGCCATATTGGGGATCTGTTTTATTGTGTGTGAGCATAGCCTAAAAAGTACAAAGTAAAAAAACCATTCATTCAAAGGTGTCCATAGCCTTTAATAAGTATGTGGATTTTGAAAAATTGTGAACATTTTATTCCAATTGTATAGCTGGTGTATGGAATTCCAGTCTTAATAAATGGGGGACTTTGTCTCTGCAGGGAACTTGAAGCTCTATATCACAAAAAGGAGCTCCGTCTGCTGTGAAGAGAAGTTAAGACATAAATCTGAACAGAATGCTGGACCTGAAACAACATGATGATAAAAGGCGAACATTTACTTTAATGTCTGAGACCTCAGCGAAGACAAAGAGAAGTGGTGGTTGATGGTATGAAGAAAGTACAAGCAAAACATTAGATGAATAAAAACAAGATTATACAAACATGGCTGCTGTCGTGTGCAAAAACAGAGCCACACTTGTTTATATAGTATGTTGTCTCTGGTATATAAGCTCAGCGTTTACTGCAGGGGAACTGTGCCTTAATCCTAGACAGATCTTGTGAAGACATGTGACACTACTAGCCATCCTGTACAAGACACAAGTATATCGTAAAATTATAATTTAAAGAGTACCTGTCATTACAAAAAACCTTTGACATGTGACAAAGACATCAAGGAAATTAAAAGTCCAAAAACATCCATGGTGTAACAAATGGAACAGGCATGAGAAGGTAGATCCCCTGGATTACCAAGGAATTCTGATGTACCTTCTCCAAGGAGCAGAGTCTAAGGAGCCCTAGGTTTTCACCAGAATCCGCTCGAGGCAGGATGGGCTCCTAGGTCGCTACTCTCAGAGAAGGACCCTGGGGAAATGAAGGAGTACTAAGGCCAGGGGCCAGATGCTCTTCTTCTGCGGTAGAACTCTCAAAAGCAATGTGAAGACATTGTTTAGACTGGAGCTGAGCAGAGAACTAGGGATGGATTAAGACTAGAGATGAGCGAACCTCGAGCATGCTCGAGTCCTTCCGAACCCAAACTTTGGGCATTTGATTAGCGGTGGCGGCTGAAGTTGGATAAAGTTATCACCGGCGTACAAGGACCACTTAGGGACTAACTAATACTTAACTTTTAATAGTTCATTAAAAACATGGTCCACACAAACAAACATAAACACCCAATCGTATACTCTATATACAGTGTAGTTTCCTGAAGAGCACTAGGAACTGGGGAAGTTGTTAATCCCACACATTACGGGGGTACTGATAGATTAAGACTGTAGGCCGGACGCTATGAAGAAGGAGATAGAGTTAGAGACGGAAAGGGGAAAGAAGAGGGGTAATGGCGTACCCTGCTCTAAACCCAGATAACCTCTTGCCCTGCCTTTTGGGGAACCCACCTCCTTAATAGGGTGGCCCCAACCATGAGGACAGTCCCTCTCCTGTAACAAGTGCCCAGGAGGAAACAAAGAGGAAAAGACAGAAGACAGAAAAGAGTGCATAAACGTGCCAACTCAAACCACCTAAAAATAAAAATAACAGCAAGAGATATATTTATATACAGGTACAGCACATGTTTCATAAACAGTGCTTGTTCCGACGCGTTTCCACCGTCCCAATTGTGGACGGATTCATCAGGGAACACACAATGCACTCCAAGGGATGTGCTTAAACAAATTTCTGCTGTAAAGATATCCTCTCATCAAAAAAAGTTTTTTTGTGGACCTCTTTCAATATGGTATAACTCAATAATACAATAAATAGCTCATGGTAGATATGGTGACAAAGATCAGGTAAACAACCCCAGATAAATGTAGATAATCATCCACAAAACATAAGCCAATGTAGCAAAATAAATAAACAACTTGATAAAGCAGACTGTCTGCTACTGGTTATACTTAGCTTAGCGGATGTTGGGTAGAGTAGTAGTGCCGATAGACATGATGGTTATCACAGAGATCCATGATCACCCCACGATGAGAGGGAGATACTGGCTAGTGATAATGCCGGGCTCTTATACCGGCCGTTGCGCTATTACTTCCGGGTACCCAGGTCACGTGACGTGCGGTCACGTGTTAACCCCACATGATTCATGACCTGGCCTAATCCCCATAAGTGATGCCAGTGGGGATAGTACAACGCCTATAAATTAATTACCTTACAGCAGTAGAGTACCCTGTACAATTCCTGCTGTCGGTAGGTGTATTTCTCTACCCAACATCCGCTAAGCTAAGTATAACCAGTAGCAGACAGTCTGCTTTATCAAGTTGGTTATTTATTTTGCTACATTGGCTTATGTTTTGTGGATGATTATCTACATTTATCTGGGGTTGTTTACCTGATCTTTGTCACCATATCTACCATGAGCTATTTATTGTATTATTGAGTTATACCATATTGAAAGAGGTCCACAAAAAAACTTTTTTTGATGAGAGGATATCTTTACAGCAGAAATTTGTTTAAGCACATCCCTTGGAGTGCATTGTGTGTTCCCTGATGAATCCGTCCACAATTGGGACGGTGGAAACGCGTCGGAACAAGCACTGTTTATGAAACATGTGCTGTACCTGTATATAAATATATCTCTTGCTGTTATTTTTATTTTTAGGTGGTTTGAGTTGGCACGTTTATGCACTCTTTTCTGTCTTCTGTCTTTTCCTCTTTGTTTCCTCCTGGGCACTTGTTACAGGAGAGGGACTGTCATCATGGTTGGGGTCACCCTATTAAGGAGGTGGGTTCCCCAAAAGGCAGGGCAAGAGGTTATCTGGGTTTAGAGCAGGGTATGCCATTACCCCTCTTCTTTCCCCTTTCCGTCTCTAACTCTATCTCCTTCTTCATAGCGTCCGGCCTACAGTCTTAATCTATCAGTACCCCCTTAATGTGTGGGATTAACAACTTCCCAGTTCCTAGTGCCCTTCAGGAAACTACACTGTATATAGAGTATACGATTGGGTGTTTATGTTTGTTTGTGTGGACCATGTTTTTAATGAACTATTAAAAGTTAAGTATTAGTTAGTCCCTAAGTGGTCCTTGTACGCCGGTGATAACCTTATAGTTTTTCTGACCACTGGACCTGATTCCATTAGTGTGAGACGGCACCTCTATCTCCGTTAGTTGGATTTTGAAGTTGGATAAAGCCCTAAGGCTATGTGGAAAACATGGATATAGTCATCGGCTGTATCCATTTTTTCCAGACAACCTTAGAGCTTTATCCAAGTTCAGCAGCCGCCACTAATTAAATGCCGATCGTTCGGGTTCGGATGGACTCAAACCCGAACCCAGTTCACTCATCTCTAATTAAGATCCAATCGGCTAGAAGGTCGCTAGGAAGTGAGGAAGTGGTAGATAGTGGTAGCCAGGAAGCACAGACTTAGTTTGCTGACTGGAACACACCAAAAACTGAGCATAGAAAACTTCAGAGGTAGATTTGAGGAGATAGTGATAGGAGAGAGAGTGAAGACTTGTCTTGAGAGAGAGTGGTGTAGGGTCTGGGTAGGAGTCTCTGCCTAATTAGCACAATACTCAAGCCGAGATGTGTGTGAAGAAAGATACTTGAATCTTTAGATAAGTCCCAGTTATCTTATCTGACCACCTTCTGCCTTCTAGTATCAGTGACTGCCTTGGAAGGTGTAACGCCCGGAGTAGTGGATCCACTGGACCGGCACCAGCGATGGCACAAACCTCACCAGGGAGCGGAGTCTAAGGGGCCGCTGGTTTTCACCAGAGCCCGCCGCAAGGCGGGATGGACTTGCTGCGGCAGGCGACCCCCAGGTCGCTACCCCTGGCTTGGTTGCTGGTGTCGGCAGGCGAGGCGTGGCAGGAGCAGTAGGCAGGAGATGGCACTGGCAATGGTCTGCAGGTGAGAGCGCACGTGACAGGCTGAACGCAGGAACAGATGGAGTGACAGGGAAACAGGAACCAGGAACAGGGACTAGGGACCGGGTAACGGATAGGACTCAGGAACAGGGACTTGGGACCAGGTAACGGATAGGACTCAGGAACAACAGGGGGCTGGGCCAACGCTATGGGAAGCATGTAGAGGCTCCAACCCTAAGGACAGGGCATGCTGGGATTTATAGGGGAGTGATTGGTGACACTAACCAATTAGGAGCGCACTGCCCCTTTAAATCTGAGACAGCCGGTGCGCGCGCGCCCTAGGAGGCGGGGACGCGCGCGCCGGCCGGCACAGACCGCGACATGCACGGAGGAGAGGTGAGGCGCCCCAGGGGCCGAAGCAGCAGCAGCGCCGGGTCCCTACACAAGGACCCCGGCGGCTGCACGGGACAGGAGGCGGTCGCGGCGGCAACCCGGAACGCGGGAAGCCGCCGCGGCCGTGACGGTACCCCCCCCCTTTGGCCTCCCCCTCTTTCTTGCCTGCAAATGGCACAGGAAGCCACAAAGTCTTTGACATCTTGGGATAGGCTGGGCCACCAGTAGTGGCGAGAGATCCGTTGGCCGGTCTTACGGACTCCAGGGTGCCCGGCCTCCAACGAGGAATGTCCCCACTTCAAAATACCTCTTCGAAGCGCAGGGTGAACATGAGTCTTTCCGGGGGGTACTCTCTGAAGAGTGGAGGTGACGACTGGTACTAGGCGATCAGGCGGTATAACGTGGCAAGGGACTGTGGGTCTGTGGACGAGGACCTTCTGTAAGTTCTTCCGGTGGTGAGAGGACACGACCTTAGTCTTGGGTACGGGGAGAGGGTACACCTCGGCAGAGAAGGCATCCGCCGAGTCTTGGTCTTCTGCCGGTAGGCCGGATAGAGGCTTGGCCGGGACAGGAAATGACATAATACACTTGGTCTGAGGTGACTTGAGACACTGGTGGGAACAGTCCTGACCCCAACTGAGAATCTCCCCGGTTCTCCAGTCCAGCTGAGGGGCATGTTCTTGTAGCCACGGGAGTCCCAGGAGGACCGCGGGGGAAGAATGGGGCAGGACGTAGAAGGATATCTCTTCTTGATGTAAAGGACCCACCTGGAGGACTAAAGATGCGGTCTGGTAGTACACACGGTCGGTAAGAATTTCGCCCGTGACCGAGGAGATAGTCAGGGGCCTGGCTAGTCGGGTCACGGGTAGCCGCCATCTTTGGACCAATGTTGCCGCAATAAAACTGCCTGCTGAGCCAGAATCGAGGAAGGCAGTAGTCTGATGATTTTGTCCTGAGGGAGTCCGGATGGAAACTGGCATAGACAGACTTGGAATGGTGGCATTCGCACCTAGGGACACCTGTCCCACCGGACCTAGGTGCGAGCATCCTCCGGATGTTTGGGGACGTAGGGGACATCCCAGCCGGAAGTGATCGGAACCACCGCAATAGAGACAGAGATTCTGCTCCAGGCGCCGGATTCTTTCATCAGGCGTCAGGTGAGCCCGTTCCACCTGCATAGGAATCTCAGGAGAGGGTTGGGACATCGAAAGGTCAGGATTCTGGAAAACCGGCGCCAGCTGGGGATGGCGACGGGAATGGGTTAGTAAATGTTCATGCCGAACCTCCTCCTCCCTCTCCGAAAAACGAGTATCAACTCGGGTGGCCAGTAGAATGAGTTCGTTCAGGGAGGTAGGCAGGTCTCGGGCAGCGAGCACGTCTCTCACTCGACTAGACAGGCCCTTCTTGAAGGTGGCCAATAGGGCGGCCTCGTTCCAGTCCAATTCAGCTGCCAGGGTGCAGAACTGGATGGCGTAGTCACCAACAGAGGAGCTGCCTTGAGAGAGGTTGAGGAGAGCAGTCTCGGCTGAAGAAGCACGGGCAGGTTCCTCAAAGACGGAGCGAAACTCGAATAGGAAGGCCCGGAGATTGGCAGCAACAGGGTCATCTCGGTCCCACAGCGGCGTGGCCCAGGCCAGAGCTCTACCCTCCAATAGGCTAATGATGAAAGCCACTTTAGAGCGCTCGGTGGGAAACTGACTACTTAAAAGTTCAATATGCATGGTGCACTGAGCCAGGAATCCCCTGCACAACTTGGGATCGCCTCCATATTTAGTCGGGAGGGCCAGTCGAAGTCTCGAGGTGGCTGCTGGTGGTGGTGAGCGCTGGGCTGTAGCATGCTGCTGTAGGGCGGCAGTCAATTGCTGGATTTGCTGCGACTGTTGCTGGATTTGTTGAGCCTGTTGCGCGACCACTCTGGCGACGTCACGGAGATCAGGCACCTCGCCGGGATCCATGGTTGGAGCCTACTGTAACGCCCGGAGTAGTGGATCCACTGGACCGGCACCAGCGATGGCACAAACCTCACCAGGGAGCGGAGTCTAAGGGGCCGCTGGTTTTCACCAGAGCCCGCCGCAAGGCGGGATGGACTTGCTGCGGCAGGCGACCCCCAGGTCGCTACCCCTGGCTTGGTTGCTGGTGTCGGCAGGCGAGGCGTGGCAGGAGCAGTAGGCAGGAGATGGCACTGGCAATGGTCTGCAGGTGAGAGCGCACGTGACAGGCTGAACGCAGGAACAGATGGAGTGACAGGGAAACAGGAACCAGGAACAGGGACTAGGGACCGGGTAACGGATAGGACTCAGGAACAGGGACTTGGGACCAGGTAACGGATAGGACTCAGGAACAACAGGGGGCTGGGCCAACGCTATGGGAAGCATGTAGAGGCTCCAACCCTAAGGACAGGGCATGCTGGGATTTATAGGGGAGTGATTGGTGACACTAACCAATTAGGAGCGCACTGCCCCTTTAAATCTGAGACAGCCGGCGCGCGCGCGCCCTAGGAGGCGGGGACGCGCGCGCCGGCCGGCACAGACCGCGACATGCACGGAGGAGAGGTGAGGCGCCCCAGGGGCCGAAGCAGCAGCAGCGCCGGGTCCCTACACAAGGACCCCGGCGGCTGCACGGGACAGGAGGCGGTCGCGGCGGCAACCCGGAACGCGGGAAGCCGCCGCGGCCGTGACAGAAGGTAGTACAAGTCCTAGGTCTTTGTCTCTAGGTGTAGCTCCCACTGAAGCCTAACCCCAAGTGGATGAGCATCTGTCAGTAAAGTACGTCGGCTTAGTCACTGCTTTGCTTTACTGGGGATCAGTCCCACCCCCTTTTCCTTAGGGGGTGACTGTCATGACTGAAGAATCCTTGGTGTAGGCAAGGTGGTCTCTCCTGTGTTCCCAGTTACATCACCTCTTGGTTTAACACTGCACCTAGCTACAGTAGTTACTTGCTCCCAGCCAGAAAAAGAGATATAGTCCCTGTCAAGGCACTGGCCTAAGCCAGGCCTGCTTAAGTCACCGTAGCAGGAACCTGTGGCTTGTCCTACCCACTCTACAAAGAAACTGACTAACAACTACGCCTCCCTGGGGCGCGCGCGCTGGCTGTCTCGGATTTAAAGGGGCAGTGCGCTCCTAATTGGCTTGTATGTTAATCACTCCCCTATAAGTTCCAGCCCTGCCCCCTTCCAGGTGTTGGAGCCTCTACTTGCTTCCCATAGCGTTTGGCCCAGCTCCCTGTTGTTCCTGATTCCTGTCCGCTACCTGGTCCCTAGTCCTTGTTCCTGTTTCCTGTCCGCTACCTGGTCCCCAGTCCTTGTTCCTGGTTCCTGCTCCTCTGTCACCCTATCGCTCCTGTGTTCAGCTTGTTACCTGCGGTTACGCCTACAGACCTCTGCCAGCACCATCTCCTGCCTACTGCTCCTGCCTCGCCTCGCCTGCTGTCACTAGCAACCAAACCAGGGATAGCGACCTGGGGGTCGCCTGCCGCAGCAAGCCCGTCCCGCCTTGCGGCGGGCTCTGGTGAAAACCAGCGGCCCCTTAGACTCCGCTCCCTGGTGCGGTTTTGTGCCATCGCTGGTGTCGGCTCAGTGGATCCACTACTCCAGGTGTTACAGTAGGCTCCAACCATGGATCCCGGCGAGGTGCCTGATATCCGTGAAGTAGCCCGAGTGGTCGCCCTACAGGCTCAACAGATCCAGCAACAGTCACAGCTGATCCAACAACTGACTGCAGCCGTACAGCAGCATACCACAGCTCAGCAGTCATCACCTCCTACAGCCGCTTCAAAACTATGACTGGCTCTCCCAAGTAAATATGGAGGTGACCCCAAGTTGTGCAGAGGATTCCTGACTCAATGCACTATGCATATTGAACTTCTAAGCAGTCAGTTTGCCACCGAGCGCTCTAAGCAGCCGAGTTCCGCTCTGTCTTTGAGGAACCTGCCCGTGCGTCTTAGGCTGAGAATGCTCTCCTCAATCTATCGCAAGGAACATCCTCCGTTGGTGATTACGCCATCCAGTTCCGCACCCTGGCTGCAGAACTAGACTGGAATGAGGCCGCCCTAATTGCCACCTTTAGAAAGGGCCTGTCCAGTCGAGCGAAAGATGTGCTCGCTGCCCAAGACCTTCCTACCTCCTTGAACGAACTCATACTACTGGCTACCAGAGTCTACACCAGGTTTTCCGAGAGAGAGGAGGAGGCCCGGCAAGAACGGCGTTTGAGTCTGCCCCGTCGCCATCCCCGGCTGGCACCGGTGTTCCAGAATCCCGTTGCTCCTATGCCCCAGTCGTCTCCAGAAGTTCCTATGCAGGTGGAATGAGCTCGCCTGACGACTGATGAGAGGGCCCGTCGACTTGAGCTGAATCTCTGCCTCTATTGTGGTGGCGCTGATCACTATCGGCAGAGATGTCCCCAACGTCCTCAGCGTCCGGGAAATGCTCGCACCTAGGTCCGGTGGGAGAGGCCTCCCTAGGTGTGAATGCCACCTCTCCAAGGTTGACTATGCCAGTCTCCATCCAGACCCCCTCAGGGCAAGTTCTCCAGACTACTGCCCTCATCGACTCTGGTGCTGCTGGCAGTTTCATTTCTGCTTCGTTGGTCCAAAGATGGCGGCTACCCGTGATCCGGCTAGCCCAACCCCGGTCTATCTCTTCGGTCACGGGCGAGATTCTTACTGAAGCTGTGCACTGCCAGACTGCACCTCTAGTCCTCCAGGTGGGCGCCTTACATCAGGAGAGGATCTCCTTCTACGTCTTGCGCCATTCCTCTTCCAACATCTTGCTGGGTCTCCCTTGGCTGCAATTACATACCCCTAAGCTGGACTGGAGAACTGGGGAGGTTCTCAGCTGGGGTCAGGACTGTCCAAATCGGTGTCTGAGGTCTCCTCAACCCAAGTGCTCTACGAGGTCACCTGCTTACGCCAAGCCTCTATCCGAACTACCGGAGGAATACCAGGACTTCGTTGATGTCTTATCGGCCAAGGAGGCGGACTCTCTACCACCTCATCGGCCCTATGATTGCCCTATAGACCTTCTTCCAGGAACTTCTCCTCCACGTGGTCGAGTATACCCTCTCTCTGTGCCCGAGACTGAAGCCATGTCCTCCTACATCCGGGAGAACTTACAGAAGGGCTTCATCCGTAAATCCACGCCTCCCGCTGGCGCTGGATTTTTCTTTGTGCAGAAGAAGGACAGTTCCCTCCCCCCATGCATAGACTACCGGGGCCTAAATAAGGTGACTGTCAAGAACCGCTATCCTCTTCCGCTAATCCCCGAACTATTTGACCGTCTCCGTGGAGCTAGGATCTTCTCCAAGCTGGATCTCAGGGGAGCGTATAACTTTATCCGTATTCGTGAAGGAGACGAGTGGAAGACCGCTTTCAACACCTGAGATGGGCACTACGAATATCTGGTCATGCCATTCGGCCTATGCAACGCCCCAGCGGTCTTCCAGGAATTCGTGAATGATATATTCCGCGATCTCCTCTATGTCTGCGTCATTGTCTATCTTGAAGACATCCTGGTCTTCTCCCACGACCAGCAAACCCACGTGTCCCATGTACGGCAGGTTCTACGAAGACTACGGGCCAACCATTTGTATGCCAAGCTGGAGAAGTGCGTTTTCCATCAGCGCAGCCTGCCGTTTCTTGGATACATTGTCTCCGACCAGGGCCTACAGATGGATCCAGCCAAGCTCTCAGCTGTTCTCCAGTGGCCACGTCCTGTGGGACTTAGAGCTATCCAACGTTTCCTTGGATTTGCCAACTACTATTGGCAGTTCATCCCTCACTTTTCTACCCTGGTCGCACCCATAGTGGCTCTCACCAAGAAGAAGGCGGATCCCAGACGTTGGCCTCCAGAGGCCGAACAAGCCTTCAATAGCCTAAAGTCTGCCTTTGCCTCTGCTCCTGCTCTAGACCGTCCGGATGTCTCCAAGCCATTTTCTCTTGAAGTCGATGCATTTTCTGTGGGCGCAGGAGCCATCCTCTTGCAAAGGGACACATCAGGCAAGACCAGAACCTGCGGGTTCTTTTCTAAGACCTTCTCCCCTGCCGAGAGGAACTATACGATTGGAGACCGTGAACTCCTGGCTATTAAGTTGGCACTGGAGGAGTGGCGTCATCTCCTAGAGGGGGCTAGACATCCCGTTAACATCTACACGGACCACAAGAACCTCCTCTACCTCCAATCGGCTCAACGCCTCAATCCCCGGCAGGCCAGGTGGTCCCTCTTCTTCTCACGGTTCAACTTTACTATTTATTTCCGTCCAGCCGAGAAGAATATAAAAGCCGATGCATTATCCCGAGCATCCGATGTCATGGGGCAAGAGGAATCCCCTCGTCACATAATACCTCCCGATCGCCTAGTACCAGTTGCCGCTTCTACTCTGCAGAGACTGCCTCCCGGTAAGACTTATGTGCGCCCCGCACTCTGAAAACGCATCTTGAAGTGGGGTCATTCCTCTTTGGTGGCCGGGCATCTGGGAGCTCAAAAGACCGGGCAATTGATCTCCCGTTACTACTGGTGGCCCAATCTCCTTCAGGATGTCAAGTGACCTGCCGGCCTACTTTTGACCTTGCCAGTCCCGGACTGTCCCTGGCACCACATAGGGATGGACTTCATCACGGACCTACCTCCATCCGCAAGTAATACAGTCATTTGGGTGGTGACTGACCGCTTCTCTAAAATGGCTCACTTCGTGGCCCTTCCTGGACTACCCTCTGCTCCCTGGCTGGCTCAGTTGTTCTTCCGACACATCTTCCGCCTGCATGGACTTCCTCATCACATTGTGTCCGACCGAGGCTCTCAATTTGTCTCCAAGTTTTGGCGTGCCCTCTGCTCGCAGCTCCAAGTGAAGCTGGACTTCTCATCTGCCTATCATCCCCAGACCAACGGACAAGTGGAGAGAGTCAATCAGATCCTGGGTAACTACCTACGTCATTTTGTTTCCAGCCACCAAGACAACTGGTCCGATCTACTTCCATGGGCAGAGTTTTCTTATAACCATCTGGACTCGAGTTCCACAGGCAAGTCTCCTTTCTATGTGGTCTACGGGCATCCCCCTCGTCCTCCTCTGCCTCTCTCTCCATCATCTGGGGTTCCTGCCGTGGAGGAATTGATCTCTGACCTTCAGTCGATCTGGGAACAGACTCGACAGTCCTTACTCAAAGCCTCTGAACGCATGAAGGACCAGGCAGATAAGAAGAGGAGACCTGCCACAAACCTTCTCCCAGGTGACAAAGTCTGGCTCTCGGCCAAGTATGTCCGTCTCAAGATTCCCAGCTACAAGTTGGGTCCTCGATTTCTTGGTCCTTTCTCAGTGCTAAAACGCATTAACCCAGTCACCTACAAACTCCATCTACCCCCTACTATGCGAATCCCGAACTTCTTCCATGTCTCCCTCTTGAAGCCAGTGGTCCGAAACCGATTCTCCAGTAAAGCTTCGTCCTCCACTCCACAAGCCGTCTCTGACGACGTATACATTGTTGAAGACATCCTAGCGATGAAAACTGTCAGAGGAAGACGTTTCTTCCTAGTGGACTGGAGAGGTTTTGGTCCTGAGGAGAGATCCTGGGAACCCGAATCTAATATCCTGAATCGGGATCTCATCAAGGAATTTATGCAGACCAGAAAGAGGGTGATGCCAAAGGGGGGGGTACTGTTAGGGCCACGGCGGCGTCCCGTGCTCTGGACCGCCGCCGCACCCTCTCTCCCACTTCTGCAGCAGCCGGTGTCCATATGCAGGGACCCGGCGTTGCTGTTGCTTCGGCCCCCGGGGGGCGCCTCACCTCACCGCGCTCCTGCCCGTCGATGTGCCGGCGTGCGTGTCCCCGCCTCCTAGGGCGCGCGCGCTGGCTGTCTCGGATTTAAAGGGGCAGTGCGCTCCTAATTGGCTTGTATGTTAATCACTCCCCTATAAGTTCCAGCCCTGCCCCCTTCCAGGTGTAGGAGCCTCTACTTGCTTCCCATAGCGTTTGGCCCAGCTCCCTGTTGTTCCTGATTCCTGTCCGCTACCTGGTCCCTAGTCCTTGTTCCTGTTTCCTGTCCACTACCTGGTCCCCAGTCCTTGTTCCTGGTTCCTGCTCCTCTGTCACCCTATCGCTCCTGTGTTCAGCCTGTTACCTGCGGTTACGCCTACAGACCTCTGCCAGCACCATCTCCTGCCTACTACTCCTGCCTCGCCTCGCCTGCTGTCACTAGCAACCAAACCAGGGATAGCGACCTGGGGGTCGCCTGCCGCAGCAAGCCCATCCCGCCTTGCGGCGGGCTCTGGTGAAAACCAGCGGCCCCTTAGACTCCGCTCCCTGGTGCGGTTTTGTGCCATCGCTAGTGTCGGCTCAGTGGATCCACTACTCCAGGCGTTACAACAGTATAAAGAAAAAAGTACAAATAATGATTAAAAGAAATACAAATTAGAATGGCTTGATACCTATTATTATTAAATGAATGTTCCTATGAAATCTGATTTTTTTTCAAGTGAATATACAATTTACCAGGGAAACAAAACAAACAAACAAACAAAAAAAAAAAAAAAAAAAAAAAAAAAAAAATATATATATATATATATATATATATATATATATATATATATATATATATACAGTGGATTCCGGAAATTAAAACTCGTTGAGGACAATTTTTCTAAGTTGTCCTCAACGAGTTTTAATTTCCGGAATCCACTGTATATATATATATATATATATATATATATATATATTTTTATTTTTTTTTTATTTTTTTTTTTTTGTTTACTGACTGTACAGTTTCCAAAAGAAGAAGATGCATCTTCATTTAGCAAACCCTATGCATTCACTGTGTTACGATTAAAGGGGTTATCCAGTGCTACAAAAACATGGCCACTTTCTTCCAGAGACAGCACCACCATTGTCTCCAGTTTGGGTGGGGTTTTGCTACTCAGTTCCATTGAAGTGAATGGAGCTTAATTGCAAATTACACCTGAACTAGAGGCAAGAGTCGTGTTGTCTCAGGAAGAAAGGGGCCATGTTTTTGTAGCGCTGGATAAACCCTTTAAGAAGTCATGGTGTCTTTGTTGATCATAGTCTAAATTTTGAAGAACCCATTCAGTAAACAGTACAATATATGTGTAGTATCTATATATAAAATGTAAAAAAGGTAGAAAGGTTAAAAGGGTTTGTCTGGTTAAGAAACCACCTCAAATCTGCCATCAAGGAAATTAATAGAGAGGGTCCTGTTTTCAAACTCCTAAGTTCCTATAGTCGGAATCAACTACCAACCATTCTTGGGCTGAATGTTTTACGTGAATCGCAGGCAAAATTTATAGACAATTCTGTTTTGGGTGACGACCTGCACACCATGAATTATGGGGGGGGGGGGGGGATAAATGTAAATTGTAAAATTTTATATACAAACATTACACTCAAAAACTAAAACCAATGTAAGGCTGCAAAAAAAAAAAAAAAAAAAAAAAGTTCCTGACCTTGATGAACAGTGGAGAAGAATTCTTGCCTCACCTCCAAAGATTATGCATATTATACACACAAAGTCTCTGTGGAATACAACTCATATGCTTTATTATACACTGAAAAATTGGATAGATTTAGAGGTGAAAAGATATACAAATGTCCGAGGTGTTCTTGTCACAATCCTGACATAATTCACATGTTTTGGAAATTCTCCAAGCTTTTTCAATATTGGAGATAAATTATCAACACCTTGAATTCTATTTTCCAAATTAATAAACCTTGTTGGTTAAGAATTTTATATTGGGAAGTGATGAAAATATTATGACTAATTTTCCGATATGTCTCATTGTGTTTAGCGCTTTATTCTTTGCTTAAAGAGTTATTGTATTATTATTATTATTATTATTATTATTATTATTATTATTATTATTATTTTAAAGTGGAATGGACTTCCCAAATCAAGATTCTGGCTCCTGACGAAGCTGCAGCATATCGGGGATACGCCTGGGGTATCATCTTCTCAAAGCCACTCAGGAACTTGAAACAGGAGGTGGTGTGGCCCATATTCCAGGATGTTGCCGTTCTTTGTGATTAAGTGTTTTTAATTGTTCTAGCCAGTGTAATAAAGCTATTTTACATTATTTTGGAGTGCACTTATTTATTGTTATACCCAATTTTCTACTGTCTTTTTGCTTTTTGTACTGTTGGTATTATTGGGTTTTCAGTAACACCCTTTATTATAATTGTTACTTGCGGTGTCCACTACAGTTCCAAATCAAGATTCTGGACTTTGCAAAAAAAAAAAAAAACTGATTCAGGAACAAACCAAATGTTTCAAAAGTTTATACTGAACTTTGTCTAAAATGGTAGCTGCACATGTTGTAGTACAGTGTAGTGAAAGGGCGGATGCAAGGGATTAACCATAATCCCCGAACTCACCCTACCCCTGGATACAGCCCCCCATACTTTCCCCCATCTGCTGGTCCCGCTCCTGATGCCGGTCGCACTCATCTGATGCCGCCCACTTTTCTTCTCATGTAAGTATGGGGGGCTGTATCCAGGGGTAGGGAGGGTTTGGGGGGCCGTCCAGGGGTAACAGGTTGTCCCATTAGCTTGGACTCTTTTATGGGGCCCCAGAGGCAGCGGGAGGTGCCCAGCGCACGAAGTGTATGGTGGTGTCACTGCGTTGCAAACGTCGGGACACCACTCACATACTCCAGGGCCACAAGCTAAAAACTGCCTGTGGCCTATAAGATTGGAATATGGACGGTCCGAGCAGCTGTCCAGACCACCAATATTATAATCTAACGCGATGGTCGGCCAGATGTAATTCAAACTGTGAATTGCCTGGCGGACCAAAAATGTTGGCACCGCGGGCCAGAGTTAGACATAACTGGTCTAGCACATTAGTTTTTGCCGTAAAAATAACACAAAACAATTTTCTCAACATGCAGTATGCTCATAATTTATCTTGTGAACCATATCATAGTAAAAGAATTCAACTTGTTTGGTGATTGAATATTACAGATGCAGCTTGTCTCATGATTATTATTTTTTTTGTATTTGAAATCCCAGTCTGTAGTAATGCTACCATGGTAACAACCTGACCTTTGATTTCCTGACGATTTTATCATTTTAGATTCTTTTCACAGCACTATATTTATTTTTAGTTTAATAGAAATATCACACAAAGTCTCTTTTGACAGATAGATGGGCATTTAGAAATATTCAGGTTTTTAAAGCTTAGTATAAAAATATGGACAAGATATGCATCTACTTATAAACAATTCCACACTTGTTTCGAACAAAGGAGACAAGGGGAGGGGGGGATTGAAAAAGATGCACTTTTTACCTTTTGTTAAGCTTTTTTTGCTTGTACTTTGAAAAGTATGTTTCCTTGTGAATCACATAGTTAAGCAAAAGCCTTTATAGCTTTTAATGCTTTTAATGTTCTTTTTCACTGTTTGTCGATGACACATCTACTAGTATTGTGTGGAGGACAATACTAGAAGCCGAGATGAGTGGATCACTCAGAAATTTGTGTCACAAAGTTCGCAAATATTCACGCTAGTTTGGGAATTGCAAACAAACAAATCTCATTAAAGTAGGCAAACTATAGTAGCTACAATAGTGGGACTATTACAGAGTAGTAATTTTTTTTCAACAGCCGTTGCTGGGACAGTGTCAAAAATTGGAAAATGTCATTAAAAAATAAAAAATGTCAATGAGCCTGTCAATGGCTGCCATGGACAGTAGGGGAGGTTGGTAGATCAGCGGCGTAATATCAATTTTCTCCTAGGACAGCAGTGGCCTTTGGTAAATGAGCACCCAGTGAGGTACGGTATTAAGATGGACACCATGCTCACTTTGACTTCCTCTAATGCACACTCAGCACCCAGTGACTTGGTATAATGAACAACCGTCACCCAGTGACTTGGTATACTGGACAATGGCTTTACTGCTCCCACAGAAAACCACCCATAATCCACCCTCCTCTCCTCTCTGACCCTATCTCTCTGCATTTTTCTCCCTGCTCTAACTGCTTGCTGCAACCTGTTCTCTACTATACACAGCTGACTGGCCACCTCCAGGAAGCCAATCACCTTATATAGAGGGAAAGGGGGGGGGGGTGCTGACATCACAGTGGGGTTTGCCGCTGATTGGATGAGAGCAAGAGATTATGAATAATCCCTTGGTCACGCCAAAAGACAGTTCTGTAAGCAAATTTTCCCATAAGAAATCATAGAAATGCAGACAATTGGTTCCACACCCCAAAATAATTATTTTTCATTCTGAATAAGATGTAAAACAGATGAAACAAACATTCAGAAACAGCAAAATATGTGATATCATATTATAAGTTACTGTACATTAATGGAGAAGATGGGAAACACAAGGGCTGACAGAGAGAGCAGGAAGCACGAAGGAATGAGCAGGGCAGATGTGGGCACATACATGCAGCACTCTCTGTCTGGGGAGAGAGGGGTTACAGCTATGGAGAGATTACCTCCACAGTCCTGTCCCCTGATGCAAGCCCCAGCCTGAAGTGGATCTGCTATGATTTGGAAGGTGAGGGAGACTTCCTGGGTCAGAGTAAAGGGCTGTAGACCCCGCTATGCAGACCATGCCCCTCCTCCACTCGCGCTCCCACCCAGTACAGGGAGCTCTTAAACCAAGTCACAATTTTGGAAAACTGTGAGCTCTTAAACCAAAGTGCTCTTAAACCAAGGTACATATATATATATATATATATATATATATATATATATATATATATGTATATATATATATATATCCTTTATATATATATCCTTTATACTTTGGTCTTGCATTCGGATTTTATTTATTGTTTCGTTTAGTGTTGTACTTTAGTAGATCAGGGACTGCCGTCCAGTTGTCCTTTTGCCACCTAGGGCATCTGGGGCAAGCAGGTAGGGCCAGTGGGGCGGGTGCCAGCTTCAGGGCTCACCTGTCCTTGTATCTCCCTGTCCCTATCCTGACACAAGAATTCCTCAATGTGAACCCACCTCTATCTAGCAATAGGTGGGGGACTCTGATCAATATTTTTTTTTCTTTTTATATTAATGCTTTATTGTTTGCTCCCCTGAAAAGATGATCTAATTTTTTTAAAACTATTTATTTATGTACCTAGTCTAGAAGCACATGATTCTGTTTAGTGTACTGTACAGACAATAAGTGGGATGCCCTCCAGTGAATATGGTAGACAGAGCAATCAATTGTACTGTAGCCTTGGATAAACATGTTTACAGAAATACTTTCATTGTACAAACATATCATTTCAGTCCTCTAAGCTACTCTGTTGCTCTTGCAATTTCAGCCTTGAAATATTTTTGCAAGACTAAAGCATCACACTCTGATGTATTACAAGCTTTTGGGTCAATAAGAGACAATGCATAGAAAGGACAATAGACAGACATAAGCACAATGGGGATTTAACATTTGACATTGATGCTGATAATGTGAAAACAGACTTTTTCAGATCATTAGCAGTAAGCCCAGTAAGAACAAGTAATTGTATGCAGCTCATACAACACAAGACACCTGCCGAAAGCCAGAATAATACTTTTCTAAAACTCCCGCTGAAGTGCTTCACATTTCTCCTTGGATCTTCCTTATCTTTTAATTTCTTCTGATTCTGTCAACTGGAGAGTGTAGAAAAAGTATATGGATTTATAACATTTATATGATTTTTCACACATTAGGGGGTGATGTTTATGTTACGATGATGAAGGAGTCCTCCATACAGTGGACAATAAAATACTTTCAATCAGCTTTATAGGTACATCTGGCTTCCAGCATTGCTTTTGGACTAGAATAGCATTCTATATTTGTCTCTCTGACTTAACCCACTCACCATCACTATTTTTATTTCGGTTCAGGGAAGAAACAGAGTGCTGCACCTCACACCTATGGCTGATACTAGTGCCGCTTGGCTAAATAAAAAACACATCAGAATTTTGTGTATGAATTGATCAAGCCATACTGCCCCATGTACCTCGTGCCGGTATCTGATACACATGGGTCCCTACACTAAGTCCACACCGTGCCAGTCAGTGGCCACCAACCCCGCAGGCGTGCACAGTCAGGGAACGGGGGCCATGGGACGGCCCTGCGACCCCCATGCCACAGGACCAGACCCAAAAACACCACACCAGAACCCGGCCAGCACCGCCGGCGGAGAAGGTCGCCCCCAAGCAGCACAAGTCTGGATAAGGTATTGCGCTCACCATAGCTGCAGCAAACAGAATGGGAAAAAACAGGAGGGATTAAAACCATGTGCACTCAGGTGTCTCCTGCTAATTGCGGTCATGTGGGTCTCACCAGGAGGAGTGCAATACACGGAGAAAAGAGAGAAACAAAATGCGGTTCAGGGAAGAAACAGAGTGCTGCACCTCACACCTATGGCTGATACTAGTGCCGCTTGGCTAAATAAAAAACACATCAGAATTTTGTGTATGAATTGATCAAGCCATACTGCCCCATGTACCTCGTGCCGGTATCTGATACACATGGGTCCCTACACTAAGTCCACACCGTGCCAGTCAGTGGCCACCAACCCCGCAGGCGTGCACAGCCAGGGAACGGGGGCCATGGGACGGCCCTGCGACCCCCATGCCACAGGACCAGACCCAAAAACACCACACCAGAACCCGGCCAGCACCGCCGGCGGAGAAGGTCGCCCCCAAGCAGCACAAGTCTGGATAAGGTATTGCGCTCACCATAGCTGCAGCAAACAGAATGGGAAAAAACAGGAGGGATTAAAACCATGTGCACTCAGGTGTCTCCCGCCAATTGCGGTCATGTGGGTCTCACCAGGAGGAGTGCAATACACGGAGAAAAGAGAGAAACAAAATGCGGTTCAGGGAAGAAACAGAGTGCTGCACCTCACACCTATGGCTGATACTAGTGCCGCTTGGCTAAATAAAAAACACATCAGAATTTTGTGTATGAATTGATCAAGCCATACTGCCCCATGTACCTCGTGCCGGTATCTGATACACATGGGTCCCTACACTAAGTCCACACCGTGCCAGTCAGTGGCCACCAACCCCGCAGGCGTGCACAGTCAGGGAACGGGGGCCATGGGACGGCCCTGCGACCCCCATGCCACAGGACCAGACCCAAAAACACCACACCAGAACCCGGCCAGCACCGCCGGCGGAGAAGGTCGCCCCCAAGCAGCACAAGTCTGGATAAGGTATTGCGCTCACCATAGCTGCAGCAAACAGAATGGGAAAAAACAGGAGGGATTAAAACCATGTGCACTCAGGTGTCTCCTGCTAATTGCGGTCATGTGGGTCTCACCAGGAGGAGTGCAATACACGGAGAAAAGAGAGAAACAAAATGCGGTTCAGGGAAGAAACAGAGTGCTGCACCTCACACCTATGGCTGATACTAGTGCCGCTTGGCTAAATAAAAAACACATCAGAATTTTGTGTATGAATTGATCAAGCCATACTGCCCCATGTACCTCGTGCCGGTATCTGATACACATGGGTCCCTACACTAAGTCCACACCGTGCCAGTCAGTGGCCACCAACCCCGCAGGCGTGCACAGCCAGGGAACGGGGGCCATGGGACGGCCCTGCGACCCCCATGCCACAGGACCAGACCCAAAAACACCACACCAGAACCCGGCCAGCACCGCCGGCGGAGAAGGTCGCCCCCAAGCAGCACAAGTCTGGATAAGGTATTGCGCTCACCATAGCTGCAGCAAACAGAATGGGAAAAAACAGGAGGGATTAAAACCATGTGCACTCAGGTGTCTCCTGCTAATTGCGGTCATGTGGGTCTCACCAGGAGGAGTGCAATACACGGAGAAAAGAGAGAAACAAAATGCGGTTCAGGGAAGAAACAGAGTGCTGCACCTCACACCTATGGCTGATACTAGTGCCGCTTGGCTAAATAAAAAACACATCAGAATTTTGTGTATGAATTGATCAAGCCATACTGCCCCATGTACCTCGTGCCGGTATCTGATACACATGGGTCCCTACACTAAGTCCACACCGTGCCAGTCAGTGGCCACCAACCCCGCAGGCGTGCACAGCCAGGGAACGGGGGCCATGGGACGGCCCTGCGACCCCCATGCCACAGGACCAGACCCAAAAACACCACACCAGAACCCGGCCAGCACCGCCGGCGGAGAAGGTCGCCCCCAAGCAGCACAAGTCTGGATAAGGTATTGCGCTCACCATAGCTGCAGCAAACAGAATGGGAAAAAACAGGAGGGATTAAAACCATGTGCACTCAGGTGTCTCCTGCTAATTGCGGTCATGTGGGTCTCACCAGGAGGAGTGCAATACACGGAGAAAAGAGAGAAACAAAATGCGGTTCAGGGAAGAAACAGAGTGCTGCACCTCACACCTATGGCTGATACTAGTGCCGCTTGGCTAAATAAAAAACACATCAGAATTTTGTGTATGAATTGATCAAGCCATACTGCCCCATGTACCTCGTGCCGGTATCTGATACACATGGGTCCCTACACTAAGTCCACACCGTGCCAGTCAGTGGCCACCAACCCCGCAGGCGTGCACAGCCAGGGAACGGGGGCCATGGGACGGCCCTGCGACCCCCATGCCACAGGACCAGACCCAAAAACACCACACCAGAACCCGGCCAGCACCGCCGGCGGAGAAGGTCGCCCCCAAGCAGCACAAGTCTGGATAAGGTATTGCGCTCACCATAGCTGCAGCAAACAGAATGGGAAAAAACAGGAGGGATTAAAACCATGTGCACTCAGGTGTCTCCTGCTAATTGCGGTCATGTGGGTCTCACCAGGAGGAGTGCAATACACGGAGAAAAGAGAGAAACAAAATGCGGTTCAGGGAAGAAACAGAGTGCTGCACCTCACACCTATGGCTGATACTAGTGCCGCTTGGCTAAATAAAAAACACATCAGAATTTTGTGTATGAATTGATCAAGCCATACTGCCCCATGTACCTCGTGCCGGTATCTGATACACATGGGTCCCTACACTAAGTCCACACCGTGCCAGTCAGTGGCCACCAACCCCGCAGGCGTGCACAGCCAGGGAACGGGGGCCATGGGACGGCCCTGCGACCCCCATGCCACAGGACCAGACCCAAAAACACCACACCAGAACCCGGCCAGCACCGCCGGCGGAGAAGGTCGCCCCCAAGCAGCACAAGTCTGGATACGGTATTGCGCTCACCATAGCTGCAGCAAACAGAATGGGAAAAAACAGGAGGGATTAAAACCATGTACCTTATCCAGACTTGTGCTGCTTGGGGGCGACCTTCTCCGCCGGCGGTGCTGGCCGGGTTCTGGTGTGGTGTTTTTGGGTCTGGTCCTGTGGCATGGGGGTCGCAGGGCCGTCCCATGGCCCCCGTTCCCTGGCTGTGCACGCCTGCGGGGTTGGTGGCCACTGACTGGCACGGTGTGGACTTAGTGTAGGGACCCATGTGTATCAGATACCGGCACGAGGTACATGGGGCAGTATGGCTTGATCAATTCATACACAAAATTCTGATGTGTTTTATATTTAGCCAAGCGGCACTAGTATCAGCCATAGGTGTGAGCTGCAGCACTCTGTTTCTTCCCTGAACCGCATTTTGTTTCTCTCTTTTCTCCGTGTTTTGCACTCCTCCTGGTGAGACCCACATGACCGCAATTAGCAGGAGACACCTGAGTGCACATGGTTTTAATCCCTCCTGTTTTTTTCCCATTCTGTTTGCTGCAGCTATGGTGAGCGCAATACCTTATCCAGACTTGTGCTGCTTGGGGGCGACCTTCTCCGCCGGCGGTGCTGGCCGGGTTCTGGTGTGGTGTTTTTGGGTCTGGTCCTGTGGCATGGGGGTCGCAGGGCCGTCCCATGGCCCCCGTTCCCTGGCTGTGCACGCCTGCGGGGTTGGTGGCCACTGACTGGCACGGTGTGGACTTAGTGTAGGGACCCATGTGTATCAGATACCGGCACGAGGTACATGGGGCAGTATGGCTTGATCAATTCATACACAAAATTCTGATGTGTTTTATATTTAGCCAAGCGGCACTAGTATCAGCCATAGGTGTGAGGTGCAGCACTCTGTTTCTTCCCTGAACCGCATTTTGTTTCTCTCTTTTCTCCGTGTTTTGCACTCCTCCTGGTGAGACCCACATGACCGCAATTAGCAGGAGACACCTGAGTGCACATGGTTTTAATCCCTCCTGTTTTTTCCCATTCTGTTTGCTGCAGCTATGGTGAGCGCAATACCTTATCCAGACTTGTGCTGCTTGGGGGCGACCTTCTCCGCCGGCGGTGCTGGCCGGGTTCTGGTGTGGTGTTTTTGGGTCTGGTCCTGTGGCATGGGGGTCGCAGGGCCGTCCCATGGCCCCCGTTCCCTGGCTGTGCACGCCTGCGGGGTTGGTGGCCACTGACTGGCACGGTGTGGACTTAGTGTAGGGACCCATGTGTATCAGATACCGGCACGAGGTACATGGGGCAGTATGGCTTGATCAATTCATACACAAAATTCTGATGTGTTTTATATTTAGCCAAGCGGCACTAGTATCAGCCATAGGTGTGAGGTGCAGCACTCTGTTTCTTCCCTGAACCACTATTTTTATTTCATATTCAAAGCTTTTATTGAATCAAAAAGTAAGAACAGAGTTAAGAGATGAAAAAAAGGAGTAAGGGTAATCGCAATCAAGAAACATAGAAACATAGAAACATAGAAGATTGTCGGCAGAAAAAGACCACTGGGTCCATCTAGTCCGCCCTTTTAGTATTTTCTTCCTTATTATCTTAGGATATATAAAGAGGCGATGTCACCAAAAAAAAAAAAAGACTAAGATGTCAGAGAGATGTCAAAAGTTTTGATTGGTCGAAGTCTGAGTGTTCAGACCGCAACCGATTGGGAGAATGAGCCAGGAAAAGTCCCCATGTCTCTTCTTACTGACACAATGGTGGGAGAGGATCACGGGACACTGCAGACCTTTCCCCCACTCATTCTACTGATTGGTCACAGTCTGAACACTCAGACCCGGACCAATAAAAACTTTAAAAGACACTTTAAATATAACAAAGTATGGATACAGTGAAAAGTTGCAAAGTATGAAGTGTATATATATAAGATGTAGCTGTTGATTAATTAATAAATAGTAAGGAGTTAAAGTAACAATAACAAAATATTAAATCCAGTATTTGGCACCGGACAGTGTGTTGTCTCTTACCAGTTCCATGCCCTGCTGTGTGCCCCTGACTGCTGCCATTCTCCCGTTCCTCCTGCAGTTTGTAACCTCATCACTTCTGTAAAGAACCTATGTTGCTCATTATAGTGTCTAATCAAAATGAGATGGTAGGATCTGCAACCTAACTCTTATGTATCACCATCCAGGAAGGTATACACAAACATAAGGAAGGAATAGTTCCAGTATGTGGCACACCACTTGTAACAAGTCTCTGCTCGGAATATACACGCATTAACAACAACCCTCTGATATCTATCCTTCAGCCAACCCCAAATCCACTGAACGATCCAGGGATTAAAGTCCAATTTTTAGTCATTTCTCTATCAGCTCTTTATGGGGAACTGTATCAAAGGCTTTGCTGAAGTCCAGAAAGGCCATATCCACGGCACCATCTTTATCTACCACTTTAGTGACATTGTCAAATAAATCAATAAGATAATTCTGACATGATCGTCCGGCAGTAAAACCATGCTGGTTTGGATCCATGAGGTTGTTGGTTTTTAGATGGCAATCATTCTTTTAACCCCTTGCCACAAAATGACGTTTGGGAAACGTCATGTAAAGCAGGTAGTTCCTGCAACATGACGTTTCCTAAACGTCATGGCTTCCCTGCCTCCCCCCACTGTACCTAAGTGAGATCGTGCAGCAGGAGGAGGCTGTGTCACACAGCATCCTCCTGCTGCCTCTGCCCGATGGGGAGCCGCGCTCCCCCCGGGCAGTTAACCCCATAAACGCTGCGGTCAATGCGACTGCAGCGTCTATGGGGAGTTTTAAAAGAAGGCCTGTGATCGGGCGGCGGGAGGGGGCTGTGGCATGTTGCCTCCTCCCGCCGCCACTGCTGATCCCCCCCTGGCCCTTCTGTGCCCCCTCCGGTGCTGGCGGATCACCGCTATTACCGTTTTAGCGGCGATCCGCAGTGATCGGGGACCCCCCTGGGGGTCCTGGAGCAGGCGATCGCCGGTATATATACTATATACCGCTGATCGCCTGTTCCCAGTGCTGCCCGACACTTTTTATCCCCTGTCACCATAAATCATTGGTGACAGGGGATAAAAAGTCTCAGTGTCCCCCACCCCAATTCGGCCCCCACCCCCCCAGTCACCCCCGTCCCCCAGTCACCCCCCCCCCCCTTCCCCATATACGTTACCTGATCCTGGAGCTCCGTCCTCCTCGACGTCCTGACTGCTTCTGATGTGCGCATGTGCGTCAGAAGCAGTTGGCTCTGAAAATTTAAAGTGACAGAGACCAATTTGGTCTCTGTCACTAAACTATGATTACTGTGATAGAAAATATCACAGTAATCATAGAAATACAGTGAAAATGAATGTGAAAAAGTGAAAAACATACAATAAAACACACTTTTTATTATAGTAATAATTGCGGTTTACTCCCAGATTACCCGTAACCACCGCAGGTTGCCCGTATTCGCCCCAGGTTGCACGTAACCACTGCACGTTGACCCTAACCACGCCAAATTTCCAGTGACCCCCTGCAGATTGTCCGTAATCACCCCAATTTGCCCGTAACCGCCACAGGTTGCCCGTAATCACGCCAGATTACATGTAACTACCGCACGTTGCCTATAACCACCGCACGTTGCCCATAACCACCGCACCTTGACCATAACCACCCCAAATTTCCAATGACTCCCTCCAGATTGTCCGTAACTACCGCACGCTGCCTCTGACCACCGCATGTTGCCTCTGACCACCGCACGTCGCCTCTGACCACCGCACGTCGCCTGTAACCACCGCACGTCGCCTGTAACCACCGCACGTCACCTGTAACCACCGCACGTTGCCTCTGACCACCGCACGTTGCCTCTGACCACTGCACGTTGCCCGTAACCACCCCAAATTGCCAGTGACCCTCTCCAGATTGGCTGTAACCACCCCAAATTACATGTACCCATCCCAGATTACCTATAAGAACTTCAGTTTATCCGTTACCACCCCATGTTGCCCGTTACCACCCCACGTTGCCCTTTACCACCCCACATTGCTCGTTACCACCCTACGTTGCCCTTTACCACCCCACGTTGCTTGTTACCACCCCACGTTGCCCGTTACCACCCCACGTTGCCCGTTACCACCCCAGATTGTCTGTAACCACCCCAGGTTGCCCGTAACCACCCCAGGTTGCCCGTAACCCCCCACATTACCTGTAATCTAATTTTTTATTGTATTTTAGTAACTGCGCTATTCTAATAACTATTACTAGCTGCGGTTTTGCTGAAGCAAATTGGCGCTCCCTTCCCTTCTGAGCTCTGCTGTGTGCCCATACAGTGGTTTATGCCCACATATGGGGTACCATTCTACTCAGGAGAACCTGCGTTACAGATTTTAGGGTACATTTTTTCTCCTGTTCCTTGTGAAATTTAGAAATTTTAAACTAGACGAACATATTATTGGAAAAATTTTAGTTTTTCATTTTTACTGTCTTTTTTTGAATACTTTCCTCCAATACCTGTGGGGTCAAAATGCTCACCACACCCCAAGATGAATTTTTTAAGGGGTGAACTTTTCTAAATGGGGTGACTTTTGGGGGGGGTTCTCTTCTGCAGACACTACAGGGGCACTGCAAACGCACCTGGCGCTCAGAAACTTCTTCAGCAAAATCTGCATTAAAAAATCTAATTGGCGCTCCTTCCCTTCTGAGCCCCGCTGTGTGCCCATACAGTGGTTTATGCCCACATATGAGGTACCGTTCTACTCAGGAGAACCTGCGTTACAGATTTTGGCATGCAGCTTCTCCCCTGTTCATAGTCAAATTGAGAAATTTCAAACTAAACGAACATATTATTGGAAAAATTCTAGTTTTTCAATTTTACTGTCTTATTTTGAATACTTTCCTCTAATACCTGTGGGGTCAAAATGGTCACTGCACCCCAAGATGAATTCTTTGAGGGGTGTACTTTCAAAAATGGGGTTACTTTTGGGGGGGTTTACTTCTGCGGACACTACAGGGGCGCTGCAAACGCACCTGGCGCTCAGAAACTTCTTCAGAAAAATCTGCACTGAAAATGCTAATTGGCGCTGCTTCCATTCTGAGCCCAGCTGTGTGCCCATACAGTGGTTTATGCCCACATATGGGGTACCTTTCTACTCAGGAGAACCTTCGTTACAAATTTTGGGGTGTGGATTCTCTCATGTTCCTCATGAAATTGAGAAATTTCAAACTAAACGAACATATTATTGGAAAAATTCGAGTTTTTCATTTTTACTGTCTAATTTTAAATACTTTCCTCTAATACTTGTGGGGTCAAAGTGGTCACCACACCCCAAGATGAATTCTCTGAGGGGTGCACTTTCCAAAATGGGGTGACTTATGGGGGTTTTTCTCTCTGCTGACACTACAGGGGCTTTGCAAACGCATCTGGTGCTCAGAAACTTCGGCAAAATCTGCATTAAAAAAGCTAATTGGCGCTCCCTTCCTTCTAAGCCCCGCTGTGTGCCCATACAGTGGTTTACGCCCACATATGGGGTACCGTTGTACTCAGGAGAACCTGTGTTACAGATTTTGGCATACTTTTTTTTCTCATGTTCCTTTTGAAAATGAGAAACTTTAATCTAAACGTATATATTATTGGAAAATTTAAATTTTCAATTTTTTTATGGCCTAATTGTGAATACTTTCCTCCAGCCCCTGTAGGGTTAAAATGCTCATTATACCCCTAGATTAATTCTTTAAGGTGTGTAGTTTCCAAAACCTAATGGACGTTTCCAGGATACAAGCCTTCTAAATCCATTTAAAAAAAGGACTTGTCCCTAAAAAATCAGTTTTGGAAATTTCATGAAAATTTGATAATTTGCTGATACATTTCTAAGCTCCATAACACCCTAAAAAAGTAAAATATGTTTACCAAATTATGCCAGAATAAAGAAGACATATTGGTAATATGATTTAGTAACTAATTTATGTGCTATGACTTCCTCTTTTAAAATCAGAGAATTTCAGAAGTTCATAAAATGCAAAATTTTCAAATTTTTCATGATATTTTGATGTTTTTCACAAAAAACACACAAAGTAGTGACCAAATTTTGCCACTAATATAAAGTGCCATATGTGATGAAAACACAATCTCAGAATCGCTAGCATACGTTAAAGCATCACTGAGCTATAAGCGCATACAGTGAGACAGGTCAGATTTTGAAAAATAAGCCTGGTCATTAAGGCCAAAACAGGCTGCGGAGGCAAGGGGTTAAGCAGTGTTTCCATCATTTTATAAGGAGCCCTTACAATGATCTTTTGGTACTAAGCATCCTTTTGCTTTTAAAAATAGCCCTGCGGTTAAAAGCAAGCCTTTTACTTATGACCTTGTTGAAGTGGGTTATAAAGTGCATCACACATAACACAGCACCTAAGGGAATAGTCCAGCAACACCTCTGGGGTCTCTGCTTACTTTTAAATGGTCTAGAAGAAGTCAACAATACTCAAGAAATTACAAATGCAATTATTTATTTATTCCGTGTTTCAAATTTTTTTTTTTTGTGCAAGTGCAAGACCTTTAGCTGGAAATTTTTTTTTAATGCTGTACATTTTGTTTATTCCAGACCTACGGGATTGCTGTAAAAAATAAAAACAGATAAAAAACAATAAGAGTTAAAGCTACCAAAAATCACAAAACCAAGAACAAAGGGCAAAGTACTGTTAAAAAAAAAAAAAAAGAAAGAAAACAAGTAAAAGCTCTGGCCTTCGACTTTGGACATGGTTGGATTCTACTCTGGCTAAGGTAATTGATTCATGTTAAATCCCATTCATTCTCTGGAAAGATTTTTTTCCACCATATATACGGTTAACACCCTGCTTTGCATAGTGATTGACAGCGTGGTCCTCCAATCATCTATGTGACTGGAACTTTGTATCATTTCAAGTGTTACTGTTGTTACAAAAAACTTTCGATCAAGAGAATGAGCCGGGAGAAGACGGGTTGTAATGTATCCAGTCTCCGCTCTGAGTTAATGAAAGGGTTGGGCTTATAATGGAGCTCTATAGAGCCAGACTCTTTTTTCTACCAGGAGAGGACGTGCTGCCTACTCATTCTCCTGATCAACACGGATCTGAACATTCAGACCTAGACCTTTTAAAATTTTAACATGTCTCTATGACATAAAAAAAGGAAAAATTGGCAGCACGTCTATGCCTCTGTTCACACTGTAGGTTGCACGCTGCATGTGGCTTAAGTACAGACCAAAACAGAAAGTGCAACAGCAACCTACAGGTGCAAGTGCTTACCGTATATACTCCCCCTGGTGTACACACAGTAAAAACCTGCTCTATAGATATTTAAAAAATATCAAACTATTTGATCAAACAGAGTGTACTGTACTTAAGCCAAAAATTGTTGTAGTTGTTTGTTGTTGTGCATTTTTTATGTGTTGTTTGTTCTCCTTTTTTTCCTGAAACATTCATAATGTGTTTGGTCTACCCATAGGCTTTACCTTTAAAACCTTCCCATTTTCTTTACACGAGTACCAAATGCCTCACACAACTGACTGTGAACAACAAACATATTTTGCTACACTTTGGGGGAGATTTATGAAAGGGTGTAAATAAACACCTGGTGTAAACTGCCCACAGCAACCAATCACGGCTCAGCTTTTAGCTCTGGTAACATATAAAAGGAGATGTGATTGGCTGCTGTGGGCAGTTTACACCAGGTGTATTTTTACATCCTTTCATAAATCTCCCCCTTTGTGTTTGATTTTCTTCTTCAAGGAATTTTATAATCCTATTCATTAGGAAAGGTCCTACCTTTTCTGCTCTGCAGCAAGAAACTTCTGCAGACAGGAGGACAGTGGGAGCATGGTGCGGGGGCTGCAGGCATTGTATGCGGATAAAATCATGCCCACACGCAATGTCCAGTAGGTGACCAATGTCGCCACAACATCGGCAACATCAAGCAGCTATTGGTCACTGTCTGCAACATCCTGGCTCTCCCTCTCGCCTGCAGAAGTTACTTGCAAGGAAAGACAGAGAGGAGAAGTGGAGCGGCTAAAGAGCATAAAAGGTGATACCATTCCTGCTCTCCAAATATTCCCTTTAAGTCTTTAACTCTTTGTTAGAGCTAGTGTCTACATAAAGGACACCAGGCCCCATTTAAAAATAAGGTACAGCAAGGGGAAGGAGGAATAATAAACAATCTATATTTACTTATTCCCATGCCTCATTAGCACCACGTCAACAGCTCACTAACAGCTTAATACATTGTCACACACCAGCGGTGGGAAGTACCTGCTCAGCCAGTCAGTAATGTTGCAAAAGCAGAAGCTGCAGGAGGCTGATGGAGACCAGGACACAGCACCGCGGGGGCGTAGGAACAGGTAAGTATAGGTTTTATATTATAATACAAATATAGATATACAGTGCTTCAGCACTATTAACAGTGGAATCCTGGCGCTAACACTGGGTCAAGCCTTAACAACATATAATAGCTCCACTGGACAAGAAATTGGGCAACCCCGGTGGTGCTCAGGTCCTGTAACACCAATTATGCACAGATCGCATTTGTAGATATGAATAAGTACTCCCCATAAGTTTCAAAGGTCAACTATTACATAACTGCAAATAACGGTGTACAGCCAGGAATCAGTTCCACTAAAGCAATAGCCATTTCATGCTAGCGTGCTTCTTCCGGCCGTTTCTTCATATCTAAATTATATTTAAATACACCTGCTTTAACCCCTTGCCTCCGCAGCCTGTTTTGGCCTTAATGACCAGGCTCATTTTTCAAAATCTGACCTGTCTCACTTTATGCGCTTATAGCTCAGTGATGCTTTAACGTATGCTAGCGATTCTGAGATTGTTTTTTTGTCACATATGGCACTTTATATTAGTGGCAAAATTTGGTCACTACTTTGTGTGTTTTTTGTGAAAAACATCAAAATATCATGAAAAATTTGAAAATTTTGCATTTTATGAACTTTTGAAATTCTCTGCTTCTAAAAAAGGAAGTCATAGCACATAAATTAGTTACTAAATCACATTACCAATATGTCCTCTTTATTCTGGCATAATTTGGGAAACATATTTTACTTTTTTAGGCTGTTATGGGGCTTAGAAATTTATTAGCAAATTATCACATTTTGTGAAAGTTTCCAAAACTGATTTTTTTAGGGACCAGTTCTTTTTTTAAGTTGATTTAGGAGGCTTGTATACTGGAAACCCCCATAAATGACCCCATTTTGGAAACTAGACACCTTAAAGAATTAATCTAGGGGTATAATGAGCATTTTAACCCTACAGGGGCTGGAGGAAAGTATTCACAATTAGGCCTTAAAGAAATCGAAAATTTTAATTTTCCAATAATATATATGTTTAGATTAAAGTTTCTCCTTTCCAAAAGGAACATGAGAGAATCTGCACCCCAAAATTTGTAAAACAGGTTCTCTTGAGTACAACGGTACCCCATATGTGGGCGTAAACCACTGTATGGGCACACAGCCGGGCTCAGAAGGGAAGGAGCGCCAATTAGCTTTTTTAATGCAGATTTTTCTGAAAAAGTTTGAGCGCCAGGTGCGTTTGCAGTGCCCCTGTAGTGTCAGCAGAATAGAATCCCCCCAAAAGTCACCCCATTTTCGAAAGTACACCCCTCAAAGAATTCATCTTGGGGTAGGATGAGCATTTTGACCCCACATGCATTAGAGGAAAGTATTCAAAATTAGACAGTAAAAATGAAAAACACGAATTTTTCCAATAATATGTTCGTTTAGTTTGAAATTTCTCAATTTCACAAGGAACATGAGAGAATCCGCACCCCAAAATTTGTAAAGCAGGTTCTCCTGAGTACAACGGTACCCCATATGTGGGCATAAACCACTGTATGGGCACACAGCGGGGCTCAGAAGGGAAGGAGCGCCAATTAGCATTTTCAGTTCAGATTTTGCTGAAGAAGTTTCTGAGCCCCAGGTGTGTTTGCAGTGCCCCTGTAGTGTCCGCAGAAGAGAACCCCCCCAAAAAATCACCCCATTTTGGAAAGTGAACCCCTCAAAGAATTCATCTTGGGGTGTGGTGACCATTTTGACCCCACAGGTATTAGAGGAAAGTATTCAAAATAAGACAGTAAAATTGAAAAACTTGAATTTTTCCAATAATATGTTTGTTTAGTTTGAAATTTCTCAATTTCCCGAGAAACAGGAGAGAAGCTGCATGCCAAAATCTGTAGTGCAGGTTCCCCTGAGTAGAACGGTACCCCATATGTGGGCATAAACCACTGTATGGGCACACAGCGGGGCTCAGAAGGGAAGGAGCGCCAATTAGCATTTTCAGAGCAGATTTTCCCGAAAGAAGTTTCTGAGCGCCAGGTGCGTTTGCAGTGCCCCTGTAGTGTCAGCAGAAGAGAACCCCCCCCAAAAGTCACCCCATTTAGGAAAGTATACCGTTCAAAGAATTCATCTTGGGGTGCAGTGAGCGGTTTGACCCCACAGGTATTAGAGGAAAGTATTCAAAATAAGACAGTAAAAATGAAAAACTCGAATTTTTCCAATATATGTTCGTTTAGTTTAGAATTTCTCAATTTCACGAGGAATGGGAGAAAAAATGTACCCCAAAATCTGTAACGCAGGTTCTCCTGAGTACAACGGTACCCCATATGTGGGCATAAACCACTGTATGGGCACACAGCAGGGCTCAGAAGGAAGGGAGCGCCAATTTGCTGGAGCAAAACCGCAGCTAGTAATGGTTATTAGAATAGCGCAGTTACTAAAATACAATAAAAAAATGAGATTACAGGTAATGTGGGGTGGTTACGGATAATCTGGGGTGGTTATGGGCAACCTGCGGTGGTTACAGGCAACCTGTGGTAACGAGCAACGTGGGGTGGTTACGGATAAACTGAAGTGCTTATAGGTAATCTGGGATGGGAACCTGTAACGTGCGGTGGTCGTGGGGCAACGTGCGGTGGTCGGAGGCAACGTGCGGTGGTCGGAGGCAACATGCGGTGGTCGGGGGCAATGTGCGGTGGTCGGGGGCAACGTGCGGTGGTCAGAGGCAATCTGGGGGGAATTACATGTGATTAGGGGCAACCTGGGGGGGTTACAGACAATCTGCGGTGGTTATGGGTAACATGGGGTGGTTACAGACAATCTGCAGTGGTTACGGGCAACATGGGGTGGTTACAGACAATCTGGGGTGGTTACGGATAAACTGAAGTGCTTATAGGTAATCAGGGGTGGGTACATGTAATTTTGGGTGGTTACGGCAAACTGGTGTGGTTACGGGCAATCTGGAGGGGGTCACTGGCAACGTGTGTGAGTTAGAGGCAACGTGCAGTGGTTATGTGCAATATGGGGGGGTTACGGGCAATCGGGGCTGATTACGGACCATCTGGAGGGGCTCACTGGCAATTTGGGGTGGTTACAGGCAACGTGCGGTGGTTATGGGCAACGTGCGGTGGTTATGGGCAACGTGCGGTGGTTATGGGCAACGTGCGGTGGTTATAGGCAATGTGCGGTGGTTATAGGCAACGTGCGGTGGTTATGGGCAACGTGCGGTGGTTATAGGCAATGTGCGGTGGTTATAGGCAACGTGCGGTGGTTATGGGCAACGTGCGGTGGTTAGTGGCAAAGTGCGGTGGTTAGTGGCAACGTGCGGTGGTTATGGGCAACGTGCGGTGGTTAGTGGCAACGTGCGGTGGTTAGTGGCAACGTGCGGTGGTTATAGGCAATGTGCGGTGGTTATAGGCAACGTGCGGTGGTTATGGGCAACGTGCGGTGGTTATAGGCAATGTGCGGTGGTTATAGGCAACGTGCGGTGGTTATGGGCAACGTGCGGTGGTTAGTGGCAAAGTGCGGTGGTTAGTGGCAATGTGCGGTGGTTATGGGCAACGTGCGGTGGTTATGGGCAACGTGCGGTGATTACGTGCAATCTGGGGCGGATACGGGCAATCTGGGGCGGATATGGGCAACCTGCGGTGGTTACGGGTAATTTGGGGGGGCTAGGGGTAATCTGGGAGTAAACTGCAATTATTACTATAATAAAAAGTGTGTGTTTTATTTTTTTGTATGTTTGTCACTTTTTGTACTTTATACATTAATTTTCACTGTATTACTATGATTACTGTGATATTTTCTATCACAGTAATCATAGTTCAGTGACAGAGACCAAATTGGTCTCTGTCACTTAAAATTTTCTGAGATAACTGATTCTGGAGCGCATGCGCACTTCAGAATCAGCCTGGACGTCGAGGAGGACGGAGCTCCGTGGATCAGGTAACGTATGTGGGGAAGGGGGGGTGACTGGGGGACGGGGGTGACTGGGGGGGTGGGGGGTGACTTGGGGGGGGGCACGGTGACACTTTTTATCCCCTGTCACCAATGATTTATGATGACAGGGGATAAAAAGTGCTGATCAGCACTGGGAACAGGCGATCGGCGGTATATAGTATATACCGCCGATCGCCTGCTCCGGGACCACACGGGGGGGTCCCCAATCACTGCCCCATGCTCTCCGCTACCTCCGGTGGCGGAGAGCATGGGGCTTTGATCACTAATCCATTTCCATCCCTGCGAACAAACATCGTTTGTTCGCAGGGATGGGGGCGGCCATCTTGGACCTGATGGCCGCCCGGGTAGGGTGATCGGGGGGCTGATCTGGGGTCTGAGGGGACATTTTTCATCTCCCCCCACCGTGGATTCACGGTGGGGGGAGATGAAAGCTATCGGCGGCGCCGGTAATGCCCGGTACCGGCGGATCGCCGCTAAAACGGTAGTAGCGGCGATCCGCCGGTATCGGAGGACGAGGGGAGGGGTCCGGGGGACACACTGTTAGTGGCGGTGGGGGGAGGCAGCGTTCTGCAGCCTCCCCCCGCCGCCCGATTGGCGGGGGACACTGAATCTCCCCATAGACGCTGCGGTCGCATTGACCGCGGCGTTTATGGGGTTAACTGCCCGGGGGGGAGTGCGGCTCCCCTCTGGGCAGTGGCAGCAGGAGGATGCTGTGTGACATAGCCTCCTCCTGCTGCCCGATCTCACCTAGGGACAGAGGGGGAAGGCAGGGAAAGCATGACGTCCAGGGACGTCATGATGCGTTCTGCCACTGCTTTTCATGACGTCCCTGGACGTCATATTGGGGGAAGGGGTTAATATTATGGAATGCACCTGCTGTCCTGATTCCCTGCTTTACATCCCCTGCCTGTACCAGATTTTTAGATGGGGTCTGGAGTTCTCCTTAACCTGGATAAAATATACCATTATTAAAAATCTTTTACTTTCATTTGTATTAGGTATGTTATCACGACATCAGGTTTTTCAGCTATTATAGAAGCATTCTTTTGTGTCAAACTTTGGTTTAAAATGAAAAAGCCAGGCATGTTGATTCCATCAATTTTGCCAGTGATTGATATTGCAAATTAAAATAATACCAAAATAGAACTTATACCATTTATTTTACTAGCTAAAATATCCTGACAGGTATTCTTTAAGTATAACAGCAAGTAAGAGGATAATGCAAGTAATAAAATACACATTCTCAAAATCCCTAAAGGGACGTGCTGAAATAATTGGCATGCTAAGTTCCCATGTGATGTTACTAAAAAATGTCATGGGGCTGAAAATTACATAGAATAACAAACTACCTCACTTTATTTTAACAAATTAATTTTTTTCCAGAGAATATATATATAGATTTTTTTTACTACAACACATTTTTACAATTTCTTCACTTAGTGTAAGTCAATTATATCTTTAATTAGGATATTAAATTACCTTAGAGTATTTCTATTGTAAAATAACAGAAACATAAATTAACTTTGTTCATTTCACTACAAATCACTAAGTAGTAACAACAATTTAACACAAAACGCCTAATAAGTAGAATGGATGCAATAAATTCACTAATTTGCACTGATGAGAATACAAGTCTTGTTTTGTGTACTAAAACATATTAGAATATACATTGATGTTGTCATAGATGCGCAATTTAGGTTTTACTAAGTGATTACAAGTTGTTTAGTTACTCTGAAAATAAATTTCATGTCATTATCTTTTCCGACTTTTTTCCCAATTTTTTTATGGTGTTATTTTTTATTGTCATCAGAAATAATGGGATTTATGTTGGCCAAAAAATGTTATATAAAACTAATAATTTTACTTTTTTTTTTTTTAGCTTAGCTGACATCTTGCCATGCAGTCACCAGTAATGATCATCTGAGTTTAAAGGGAACCAATCAGCCTGATTGGGCTGATATGGTTCCCTGGAGCAATTTATAAAGCTCCTGCCGGAGCTTTATACCGGTTAGAAATGACTTTTATTCCCCCGGCTCGTGACAGACACGGGCAGGGAAGTAGTCATCTAGGCAGCTGCCCGTCCGTGTCTAGTCACAGCTCTCTGCCTGTCAGCATGCTCGGAGGGGAAGGCTGACAGGCAGAGAGGTCCGTTACTGGCCTCTCTGCCTGGCAATCATCCCTGCTGAGTGCGCTGACAGAGCGCGGTGACTAGACAAGGGCGGGGAGACGCATAGATGACTACTTTCCTGGCTGTATCTGTCACGGGCCTAGGGAATAAAAGTCATTTTTCCCTGGTATAAGCGCGGGCGGTACATGCCGTGGCTGCTGCAGGAGCTAATTGGGCCAATTGGGCTGATTGGTTCCCTTTAACTAGATTCTTCTTCTAAGATTTATTAGATGAGTTCTTACTTAATCTACGTAGTCTTTAACGCCTTAGCGACCCATGACCTACCTGATACGTCATGGTGCCGCGGGGGGCATTTAGAGAGGGGTCCCGCCGGGACCCCTCTCTGAATGGCGTTGCTCCCGGCTGTAATCTGTAGCCAGGGAGCCAGGGAGCCCCTATATTAGCCGGCATGGGTCCCGTTGCCGCGCCGGCTAATTAAGCCTATTAATGCAGCTGTCAAACCTGACAGCTGCATTTAGAGGCATTGCGCCGCATGTCCCTGGTGTCTAGTGGGACGGATCTCCCCCCCGTCCTTCTGCCCGTGCCGGGCCTCAGTGTTGCAAAGACGCTTATCTCGGCTCGGCAATACATTGCACTGGCCTGAAGCAGGCCAAAGCAATCTATCACCGATCTAATGGATCTTTGGTGTGTATATACATGTTACATATCGTTGTAATTGTAAAAACTTGAGGAACATGCATAACAAGTCAGTTTTATGCCAGGGTGAACGGCGTAAACACGAAACTCCCTGAAATGAAAACAAATTCCTTTTTATTTTTCAATTTGACAGCGCAAATTATTTTTTTTTCTGGTTCCGCAGCATATTTTATGGGGAAATAAAGCCTGTCATTGCAAAGCACAATTTTTGTTGCAAAAAATAAGGTATCATGTGGGTCTCTAGGTGAAAAAATGCAAGTACTATGGCCTTTTAAACATAAAGTGGAAAAAGCAAAAGCGCAAAAACGAAAATTGGCTTTGACCTTAAGGGGATAGGGTCTTCTCATTTTGAGGGACATGTATCAAGACTGAGTATGAGAACACCAGTCTTAAACAAAGTCCTGCCCCTTCTTGCCTGGCTTGTATAACCAAGATAAGCCTTGTGCCCGCCGCAGCCATTGCACAAAAATTTACACCTGCTCTGAAGCACTTAGAAGGACTGCACTGTAGATTTACATGGTGTGCATTGATCCAGTAAGTGCCAGATTTTATACACAAGTGACAATGGAATGAATGACAGACCTGTCCATATAGTGTATCTTTTTCATTACGCAGATGTTTCCTGTTAATATTAGAAGGAAAATTTGAGGTCTACAATACACAATGAAATACCCCATTCATTTTTTTCTTTTTACAACTCAGCATGTTGCTATTAGTGATGAGCCAACATCCCGTTGGTCGGTTCGGATCCCAAACACGAACATAAAAAAAATTATTGTGATCGGTTTGTGTTTGCCAAACATTCGCGAACAAATAACGAGCGCACAGTAGAAGCGAACACTTTGGTCTACCAAAGCGTAAATGACGTATTTATGCAATCGTGTACAAATTGCGTATGTTTCGGTCTAGAGTTACGCACATGCGTATAGATTATCAGATGCAAAGTGTAAATAACACAGTTGCATATGTTTTGGTCTACACACATGCGTACAGATTATCAGATGCAAAGTGTAAATAACACAGTTGCATATGTTTTGGTCTACACACATGCGTACAGATTGTCAGATGCAAAGTGTAAATTGCGCAGTTGCATATATTTTGAGATTATGTTTGAAAATTATCGGTATAAAGAATCTGATCATCAAAAAAATTGTTCGTGATCGGCAAACGTGAAAAATTAGCGCCATGTTGGTACGAACATGGGAACATTTACGTACATGTTCGCTCATCACTAGTTGCTATGTCTTTTTTTGTTTGATTGCCACCTAAAGATGTCAGCTTGTGAAAATTTGCATCTCCTAAGTGACCCATAGTTAGAAGCAGAGCAGTTTCTAGCCCACTTTGGCAACAGGGCAAAACTTTAAAGAACCCCCCCTAAATCTCTCAGTCCGCTGTTATCAATAGGTGTGAAGGAGGGGCGGATCTTTCAGATTCACTATCAATCAGCTATCAGTCACCGCTGAGTGAGGTGTGAAGTCTAAGGGGGAACCCAGACTGCACAGTGGCCCTATCTGGAACATGTGTCCTGGATTCCTGGGAGGGCTGATGCTGGGGGACACTTCCAGAAGGAACCAGTGAGAAGAGACATGCTGACCTGCTCCCAATCTCCCATCCTGGACTGATCTGTATTTGTGACCACAGCTCCCTTGTGAATGACAACTACAACTCTTAGAATGCCCTACACTTATAAAGCTCTCAGGGTATGCTGGGAGATGTAGTTTGTGAGGGGACAACCCCATGAGGTGTCTGTTCATTTGTACTTCAACTCCCAGCATATTCTGAGGGCTGTGGACTTTCAGTAAATGCTGGGAGTTGTAGTGTTTGCAGCTGTTGCAGTTGGAGGGTCCTGGGTGCATTGATTTATGATGCTTTACACCTGCCAACAGGTGTAAATCTTGGCAAAAATCTACAGGAGCAAGTGCAGGTCTCGCTGAATTTACGTACGGTGTGTTTACACAGAGAGATTTATCTGACAGATTATTGAAGCCAAAGCCAGGAATGGATTTAATAAGATGAGAAATCTCAATCTTTCCTGTATGATCTCTTTCCTGTTTATAGTCTGTTCCTGGCTTTAGAATAAAAAACCTTTCAGATAAATCTCTCTGTCTAGACGCACAATAAGAGATGTGTGATTATCATTAATGAGTATTCCTATGGGCTTATGCCCACGTCCCGTAAATTACTGTTGCTATGGATGGGGAAGCCCTGTATTGGAGCATGGCACAGAGCCACGCGGCTGCGTCATTCACACTGTTTCCCTGCCCCATATCAACATCATGCCAGGCGGGGAAACGGTCCATCACAGGGGTTCACTGTCCATAGGGCCTGTAATTTACAGGATGTGGGAATAAGTCCATAGAATGCGCATTCCCCTATAGCCATATAAAAGGGCCAGCAATCAGCTGACAGATGAGCACACTTCAATAGTCAGGAGACCACCAAGTGCCAATCCTCCAACTGGTATTGACACAGGGGCTTGTAAACCCTGTTCACAGTCCAATAATCACTTCATACCAGTATATCCTTCAATATTGCAATTTTACTTTTTAGAAAAAATACAAGAAAAACTTGTTTTCCAAAGGTTACATACTCATCCTTTGTGCACAGTTCAGACAGTTGCGATGAAGTGCGGAGGCGGTACAGTCTTTTTCGCTCAGCCGAGCTCCACATGGGACAATCCACCGGGATGATCAGCGTTGGAAAAACGCTGCTAGTCTGCGACTTTTCGTGAGTCCAATCTCTTTGTCTTTGCTTGACATATCACAAAAGTGCATGTGCAAAGGCTTATCCCTAATCCCTTGCAGCCAGCCAATCTGTTTGGTTCTTTTAAGATTCGGTTTGGATGAACCTGAGCTTTGAAGCTCATCTCTTGTAGTGATCCCTAGTTATTAGTTTTAAAACAGATTTTTTTAAAGAGTTTATCCAAGTTTACAAAAACATAGCTGTTTCATTCCAGAAACAGCATGACAACACATGTCTCCAGTATGGGTGTTTTTGGCAATTCAGCTCCATTCACTTCAATAAAACTGAGTTGCAAAACCACATCCAAACTGGAGACAAAAGTCATCCTGTTTCTGGAAGAAAGCCACCATTGTCCTAAGCCTGGATAACCCCTTTAACCCCTAGACGACCCTGGACACACAGTTACGCCATGGAAGTCTGTCACCAGACGACCCTGGGCGTAACTGTATGCCCAGGGTGTTTCTCCTGCTATGAAGCGCGCTCTGGAGCGGGGCGCTCTTCATAAGAGGTGGGGGTCGGCTGCAGTGAGAAGCCGGCACCTCATTGTTAATGACAGGCTGCAGCGATTGCCCTGCAGTGTGTTATTAACTCCTTAAACGGCTGCGGCATTTTAGTGTAAGTGACAAGGGGAGTCCCCTGTCAGGGGGAGTCCCCTGTCACTTACCGATCGGGACCCCCGCAGTGTGACTGCCAAGGTCACGATCGTTGAAAGAGACTGCCGGAGGTCTCTTACCTTCCTCCGTGCGGTCCGATCGGCAATCTGCTTACTGAGCCTGCACTATGGCATAGCAATGATCAGTGTGTGTAATCACACAAGTGTATTAAAATGTGTTAAATGTGTAAAAAAAAAAAAAAAGTTAAAATCTCTAGTACACTACCACAAAGCCCCTCCCCCAATATAAGTTTAAATCACCCCCCTTTCCTATTATATAAATAAACATATAATATACCATAGCCTGCATAATTGTCCAATCTATTAAAATATATCAAGCGTCATTGCGAACTGCCAACAGCGTACACGAAATGAGGGAAAAAAGTGAGCGCATTACCGATTTGATGTTACATTATATATAAAAAAAATAATAAAAAGTGATCAAAACGTCAGATCTTTACAAATATGGTATTAATAAAAAGTAGAGATCATAGCGGAAAAAAATGACATCTCATACAGCCCCATAGGTAAAAAAATAAAACTGTTATATGTGTCACAATAGGCCCATTTTATTAATAATTAATTGCCAAAAAAAGGATTTCATTAATATATAACATTAAAGAATCTGTGTAAACCTGAATATGATTGTGTTTGGACTGACCTATAAAATAATGGTATCATGTCACTTTTACCACATGACACAGGAACTCCCCAAAAGTTACCATATTGCATTCTTTTTTTACGATTTCACCAATTTATATCTTCATAAATAATAATTTTAGGATTCCGTCATACATGTTATGGTAAAATTACAAAGTACAACTATTCCTGTAAAAAACAAGCCCTTACATGGCATTGTAGATAGAAAACTGAAAGTGCTAGAGCTCTTAGAAGGGGAGGAGGGAAAAAACGAAAACACTAAGATCAAAATTTGCGCGGTCCACTGGGTCATTTTGGGCCTGGTCCTCAAAGGGTTAAGGTATATTTGGTTATGGTTTTCTAATCCATGGCATTGTTGCGTGAGCTCCCACATAGAATTTTACAACTTTAAGAAGTTTGCTTTTTAGTTTTCTTGCTCTTTGTATGCTGTCACAGAAAATATATGACAAAATTTCTATTACCGTTAATTTCCCATCTGTAGGCTGACACTAAAAATCTCAAATGAGATACTATAATTTGAAAGGTATTTTAACCCCCAAGGCTTTTATTTTAATGGAGGTGTCTGACGGTGTTAAATGTAATTATTTTCAGTCATTTACTTTTCATATTAAAATTAAATAGAATTTAGTTTTATCCATTTTGACTTGCATTTAATTAAAGTGACCCTTAATTCTTGATATTGTTTAGTGTGGTTGCTGAAGTTACAGTAGTTTGCTTTTAAAGTTGCAAAATGTATCCTAGACAGATTAGTACCTCATGTGCTCGGAATTTAATTACAGTTTTTAAAGGAGATACTGAGCTGATTAAGCTGAAACGTTTTAAGCACTGTAATATTAAATTACAATTTCTGTTTTACAACAGTGGGGTTATACTTTAACATGGCCTGCATCTCTCAGCTGCCAGACTTTGGGCAATGACTGATTGTCCAATCTCTACAATTCTGGCACATCAGTAAGTTTTTATGTATGAACAGTTTGTTTCTGACCTTGGCACAGCAGTTCTACTGAGGTCAAGTAACAAAATTGGACAGACCAGTCCAAAACCTTAAAAAAGTCCTATTACTTCCTGGGAAATAATTATGAATAATTAGGGGAATTGAATATAAAACCTTTCTCATATGTAAAACTAGGAATATTAGAGCATTTCCTCTCTAATTTAAACTTAACACTAGAGTTAATTGATCCCTTAAAAACTTGAGTGCTTGTTACTGAAGGTGAGCTTTTTTTAGTGCTCGACTTGAGTAACAAGCCCTATTGAAAACAATGGCAGACTCGAGTATTTAAAGCGACTCTGTATCCACAATCTGACCCCCAAAACCACTTGTACCTTCGGATAGCTGCTTTTAATCCAAGATCTGTCCTGGGGTCCGTTCGGCAGGTGATGCAGTTATTGTCCTAAAAAACAACTATTAAACGTGCCCAACGGCCGGGGCTTAGAGTATCTGTCCCCTAACTTTGCACCACGCCTCCGTCCCTCCTCCCCATCCTCTTTATCATTAGGAATGCCACTGGAACATGTTCTCCTGTCTGAACATTGCAGAGGTGCCTTAATGATCCAGCCCATGTTCAGTATTCACACAGCTGATGAATAGGAGACAATCTGTATACACCAATCTGTATACACCAACCCACCCCACCAAACCACTAGTACCATCTGTTAAATGAGAGTAAATCCTTACAGGTCATGTCTTAAAAAATGTGCCCGGTGCTTTGGTTATAGCAAAAAATTATCTTTTAAACTTGCAGTACTGTGTCATACTGACACATACTGTCTCCCTTTGGCACATGAGCACTATTTAGACAGGTGATGAATAGAATTACTGCCCGGGGGCGTTCCTACTTTTAAAGAGGGTGGGGACGAAGAAAGCAGAGGCGTCACAGACACTCTAGGCAACGCCAGTATGACACAGTGCTGCAAGTTTAAAAAATAATTCTTTGCTCTGGCATTCCACTGATTCAGTGCCCATTGGGATGCATTAGTAAATAACTTCACCAGCTTCCATTAAGAAACATCCGCTAATAATGCTGTAAGACTTTAACTCTTTTATATAGATGTAATTTACAAATCTATACATCTTTTTGGCAACAGTTGATTGGAAAACATTTTTTTTCTTCTGGAAATCCCCCTTTACAGTGTACCTGCCGTTTTATGGCAGATTGGAGTCTGAGTGTTAAGAAGCAGCCAAGCTTCTATTGTTTCCAATAGAAGCAGAAATTTAAAGGGGTGTTGTCACAACCATTTTGTTTCTATATGCATCTGATTACTTCCTGGTTTCCTCCCTGTGACCCTGCTGTTTCCATGCAACAGTGCAGACACTTTCCCACCATCCTCCTTGCCCACATGTGAAGTGAAAACCAAGTGCCAGTACTAATGGGACAGATCATGTGACTGTGAACTAAGCATGAGTAATCCAACCTAGTGAATTCCGGGCAGTCCTTAAAGAGATGCTAAACAGATCTGCATATTACTTGTATAATTCTCTTTAGCCCTTCTAATTATAGAGGTGAATAGGATTCTTGCTACACCTCTCCCCCGCGCCCTTCAGCTGCTGATTGACAGTTGACTGCCTATAGCATGGATAGATAACTGCCTATCAGCAGGTGATGGGCAGAGTTTTCTGCTTCTCATGAATATCCAGGACTACTGGGCTCATGCACATAATGGGGAGGACTACTTATTGCCCATGCTATTCAGAAGGATATCTCTGGATCAGCTGCACAGAACAATGTAAGTGATACATCATTCTGTTCAGCTTCTCTGTCATTAGTTTATGCTACCCTGAGATAGGATGGCATAAACCTGCTAGCAAAGTCTCTTTAACCAAGAGCAACAGGCTATGAAACAAAGCAGCACATAGGGGATTAATGAGTCTATACATTTAAAGAAATGCTTATAAATTAAAAATATATATTTCATTTAACGTAATGCATTACTGTAGACCAAGTTTTCTTTGTGACACCACCCCTTTAACTAATATCGTAGACCAATTCTAATATCGTAGAACAATTTGGCCCAATAAGCTGCAACAGGGTCTACAGATTTTATTGCACTACAAGCCCCAGAATACACAGTAATTCATTTGGTGGCTTACGTAAGCCTTTACACATGTCATGCATTGAAAACTTTTACATATTTACTTCTCTGGAATTGTACTTATGTTAATAAGCTTAGCTTAGCATTACACAGTAAAAGATTTGCATATTCAGTTAAATTCCTTGCTATGTAATATAAATGGCTGTAATCTGAGCTTTTGTTCCCTGTATGCACTGACTGCATCAAAGCACATTGGAAATCTGTTATGCCTTTGTGTTCTGACTTTTAGGTTATGGTTGATTTGCATGCATTCTCTTTTTGCTACATAAAAAGGGTAGATCTACATATTCAGTTATATTACTCTTATGGAAATTAACAGAATGCTTATTATGGATTCACTTGATGTGGTATTTGTACAGGCTAAACTATGTACATATTAATATTCTTCTTCGAGATTGGATGCAGCAATGGAGAAGAAGAAAACCGAACATTTAACTGGAACTCAGAACTTTCATTAAACTATTGCGCAGGTGTTTACTTCATTATTACTTATTGTGTACATTTGTATATCTGTGCAACTCTCTTCATGGGCATGTGCAGGGCCCTATTTACCACTAGGCACCTGTGGTCCGGTGACTAGATCAGAACCTTGCAGGGGGCAGCATCAGGGAGCATGGGGAAGGAAACAACTTTTTCTTGTCTCCCACCTCCTGTTCTGACTTGCCAGTAAATCTGGTCTCTTTTTTTTTTTTTGGGGGGGGGGGGGAGTGGTATTGGTCAGGTCTAGCACTGCAGAGGTATCCAGTCACAGTATGATGGTATTGGTCTGGTGTAGTGGTGTTATCCAGTCACAGTGTGGTGGTATTGGTCTGGTGTAGTGGTGTTATCCAGTCACAGTGTGGTGGTATTGGTCAGGTCTGGTGTGGCGGTGTTATCCAGTCACAGTATGGCGGTATTGGTCAGGTCTGGTGTAGCAGTGTTATCCAGTAACAGTATGGTGGTATTGGTCAGGTCTGATATGGCGGTGTTACCCAGTCACAGTATGGTGGTATTGATCAGGTCTTGTATAGCTGGGTTATCAAGTTACAATATGGCGGTGTTATTCAGTCACAGTATGGTGGTATTGGTCAGGTCTGGTATGGCGGTGTTATCCAGTCACAGTATGGTGATATTGTTCGGGTCTCGTATGGTGGTTTTATCCAGTCACAGTATGGTGGTATTGTTCAGGTCTGGTATGGTGGTGTTATCCAGTCACAGTATGGCGTTATTGGTCAGGTCTAGGGTGGCAGTGTTATCCAGTCACAGTATGGCAGTGTTGGTCAAGTCTGGTGTGGTGGTGTTATACAGTCACAGTATGGTGGTGTTGTTCAGGTCTGGTGTGCCGGTGGTAAATGTAACACCTGAAGCTATTACCTACCAAATCTACCAATCCTGTGGTGAGAATTCCTTCAGACAACATACAGACGGCTCTAATCATTGATTTCAATGTGGAAATTTGTTTATGTTTTAAGCTGTTAAAAACCATGAAAAACGCGATTCAGACAATGTTTCTACATGTAGAGGAATGTAAGTGAACAAACCACTCTCACATTTCTTCATGTCATGTGCTGTTACCAGGATTATTGGCCATACGCCTATTGGTTACAGCATGAGGGTCTGGTTTCAGATGCATATGACGACTTACAGTAAATGTGAAACTAGGAAATCCTGATGCTAATTGGTGAGTGAGGATGGGGCGTCTTCAGGCTTAGTGCCTAGGGCAGCAGCAGCTATTAATATAGCCCTGGGTATGCGTTTTGTTATAGAATTGTATAGAACTCTTTATTACAAGTTTACAGAATGAACATATGTTTACATGCCTTTGAAAATCTATTGTTCTGCTTATCTGTACTGTTTTGGAGTTATACACATGGATACATGTATTAAAGTATCTTGTTATCCAGAGCTGTATTCTAAATTCTGGTTGTCACCACTGAACTGATCGGTCTAACTGATGAATTCTTCTGTTATTGTCATTTGAGCTCCCAGGACTCTATGCTCCAAGAATTAAACTTTTGTATTTAAAGGAAGAAAACCTTTTGTACCCCAAAGTTATACATAATAATTGTATTGTTTTATTACCATGCTGATACCATAGGTCTTCATGTGCCTTGATGACATTTACCACTAAAGCTCAGTCATTCGTGTTGCAGACCTCTCTTTCCTCTGCAGAAAAATTACAGAAATAGAAGAGCTGTATACCAGTCACAAACCTGATAACTCACATTGCCCTTGCCACTCCTCCCTTTTCCTCCTTAGTATTCTTCTATAATCACATTATCTCAGACAACAGAAAGAGGGAGATTTGCTACTTAAACTAATTCCAAGGCTCTACCAAAGGAGAATTTTCCATTATACCTATTGCTTTACATTTACAAATTAATTTATTTCACTCGATCCAATGATCGTCCCTTCTAGTTATTTCATTATTCTGCTTTTACAAAAATTAAACTGTTTAGACAATTAGGGCCAGACAGACATATGTACATCATGCTTATTAACAGTGCCTACATTGTGCCGAATATTCCTATGAATTATTAAAATAAACCAACATAGTGTCTCCCGGACATGTTTCACTACACCCACAGCATCATCAGGGGACTAGGACAGTACAAAAATGACCTAAACTTCTCTTATGCTCTTCTCATACAAATTCTGGCTTTTCTTAAATCCCTTAAATTATGTTTCAAGGATCTTTAGTGGATTGGACATTGACTTACAGAGAAGCTCTGTCTTTATTATATTTTTACCCTCTGTTGAAGATTTCATCAGAAAGTATTTTACAGACTCCTAACATCCAGTACTGATGTACTGGGGAATACTACCCTTACCCATGTCACTTAAGATTTCTATTTTATACCAGGCATTGTTTATCCACTATTAGATAATGCATGGTAGCTAGCATATAGACGGCTGTCACTCTTGGCTCCCGACACTGTCGGAGCATGTGGCCGGCCTCCTGGAAGCATACATGGCGTTACTGACAACCGGCGAGTCCCAAACAACTGGTCGGCCAGCATCCATTGGGTTGGGTTATGCTCACTGGCAGCCGACACCGCCAGTCAGCTCTGTGAGGAGGTTGGGGGCTGGAGTCTCTGCCCCAATCACGCCTTGGGGCTGGGACTCCAGCCTCCATAAGACTACTACCCCCATCATGCATCTTTGCCTGCGATAGAGCTTCGTTTGAGTGTGAATAAGCTAGTGTTGTATTCTTACTGTGTTATTCCTGGTTTCCTGATCTTTTGCTTGGCTGACTACCGCCTTCACCTCCTGACTTGGTACTTCAATGACTGTTTTTGTTTTACGTATTCCAGTATAGTGATTAGGGATGGTCTGAAGCTGCCGAGGTTCGGGTTCGTATGAACCCGAACGCTCGGCATCAGATTCCTGCTGTCTGCCTGCTCCGTGGAGCGGGCGGATACAGCGGGAGTAACGCCTGGAAAACTGGGATACAGCCTATGGCTATGGCTGTATGCCAGATTTTCAGGCGGTCCTCCCGCTGGATCCGCCCGCTTCACGGAGCGGGCAGACAGCGGGAATCAATACTGAGGGTTCGGGTTCGTACGAACCTGAACCAAACTCGGTTCGGACCATCCCTAATAGTGATTAGTCTTCAGGTTGGGGCTGGTTAAGGAGCTGACAACGCTAAAAGACAGGGACAGTGGGGCAGGTGGCAGTTTCAGGGCTTTACTTGTCCTGTGTCTTAGATTCCCAACCTAACATCTGTATTTGCTTTCTTTATTTTAAAAGAGAAAACTTTTCAGAGAATGCGTTGTTTTAAAATAAATCTCCTTCAACTTGACTGGATATACACAAAAAGTACCAGTATTCTTCAAAAGACTTGTGAGGGTGTGTGCACACTGCTGAAAAGTGACGGAAAGTCCGTCACGTAATCTGCCGCTCGTGTCTGCTCACGGACAGCGTCAGGCGTGGGCATCTCCGCCCGTGTCATAAACTTCATTCTATGCACGGGTGGATTCCTTCCTCCGTCCAAAGAATGAACTTGATCATTTTTTGGACGGAGGAAGGAATCCACCCGTGCATAGAATGGAGTCTATGACACGGGCGGAGACGCGCGTGCGCGCAGCTGTCCGCATGTGGGCGTGAGCCAGTGACTTGGTATAATGAACAACAGTCACCCAGTTACTTAGTATACTGGAAAAGGGCTTCACTGCTCCCTCAGAAAACCACCCACAATCCCTCTCCTCTCCTCACTGTCCCTATCTCTCTGTATTTCTCTCCCTGCTCTAACTACCTGCTGCAATCTACTCTCCACTATACACAGCCGACTGGCCCCCTCCAGGAAGCCAATCACCTTATATATAGGGGGAGGTGCTGACATGACAGTGAGGTTTGCATCTGATTGGACGGGTGCAAGGGATTATGGATAATCCCTTGCTCCTGCCAAAAGACAGTTTGGTAAGCTAATATGTGTGGCCGCCATCTTGGCCGCCATGTTTAGTGAATTTGCAAAGCGAATCTGGCAAATTCATGAATTGCTAAGTAAAAAAATGAAGGCCCGATTCACTGCAAAACAATTTAGTCAGATTCGCTTCGCTCATCTCTACTCCATATACTGGATGCTTTAAGGCTGTTTATGAAAGTACGTCTATAATTGCCTCTTTCAGCCCAATACAATCCATTCAGATGACTGGAAGAACACCCTTATTCTGTTCATTTTGTTTCTGGAAGACATATCATGATGACTAAAGTCTGTTCAAAATGAATGGTTGATCACTGGGCAGAAGCGCTAACAGCTAAACAAATGGTTATCAGATTGCCTCCTAATAGCACAGAATCACTCACCAGTTTTGCACAGAAGAATTACGCATTAGAAAAATGCATTTGCCTTCTGTATCTAATTGTTTTAGGCGGCTCATTATCTTTTATTCAAATGATGCATCTGAAGAGCAGCAGGCATATTAAACTGTCATATTAACTTCAGGCACAGCTATTGAAAAGTTTTTGGGTTATGTTAAACCTATAAAAGGGGGAGGATTTGTTTGGAAACTGCAGATTATGGAACAAACGTTTAATATAATTTCAATTCAAAATTGAGTTTTGTAATTTTTACTTTTATTAAAAAATCTCATCTTCTAGTACTTGTCAGTACTTTCATGTCCTGGTGGAAGTGGTGTATTTTTTTCCAGTCTGACACAGTGCTCTCTGCTGCCACCTCTGTCCATGACAGGAACTGTCGAGAACATTAGCAAATCTCGGTAGAAAACCTCTCCTGCTCTCCAAACTTGAAAAAATACACCACTTCCTGCAGGACATACAGCAGCTGATAAGTATTGGGAGATTTTGAGATTTTCAACAAACGTAAATTACAAATCTCTGGCACCAGTTGATTTGAAAGATTTTAATTTTTTTGCTGGAGTACTCCTTTAACCTTTTAAGGACCCATGCAATATGGGTACGTCAAAGAATCCTGTCACTTAAGGACCCATGACGTACTGCTGGTGCTTTAAAGTGAGCTCAGGAGCTGAGCTCACTTCAAAGCAAGTGGGGACTGGCTGCTAAATGCAGCCAGGTCCTCAGTGTTAATGATAGGCTATCGCGCGGCCGCCTGCCATTAACCCCGGTTGCACAACTCCTGCCACTGACCAATCGGGACCCCACAGTGTGATTGTGGGGGTTCCGATCGTTCTATCTGACTGCACAGGCAGACTCTATGCAATAATCGCAGATTACGCTGATCAATGATATGCTATGGCATAGCAATGATCAGTGTAAGACATCCAATGTAAAAATGTTAAATTCTCTTAAAGGGATATAAAAAGTGTAAGAAAAAAAAAAGAAAGTTTTAAAAAACACACCATAGCCCCTGCCCCAATAAAAGTTCAAGTCACCCCCCTTTCCCATCTTATAAATAAAACACATAAAAATAAATAAATAAACATATACTATAGCGTTGCGTGCATAATCATCCGATCAAATAAAATAAATCAATATTGTTCCCGCATGGTGAATGGCGTAAACAAAAAGCAGTATACACACACTGTATACGCAGCAAATACGCAGCAGATTTGATGGGGCAGATTTGATGCTGTGTTCAGTTATTTAGATCTAATCTGCTGCGTATTTGCTGTGTGTCGCATCAGTTAATACGCTGCATATACGGTGTGTGGGTTTATGCCCTAAAAAAACGCCAGGATTGATTTTTTTATTACATTTTATTTAAATAAAATGAATAAAAATGGATTAATTATGTCTCATCTACACAAATATGGTATTAATAAAAAACTAGAGATCATGGCGCAAAAAAAGTAATAACAATAGTAAAACATTAGAAAAGCTATATAAACTGCATATTTCTGTATTCAGACCGACCTATAGAATAAAGATAAAATGTCATTTTTACTGTAAAGTGCATTAAGTAAACAGGGAACCCCTCACAATTTGCAGAATTGTATTTTTTTCCCCAATTACCCCATAAATGATATTTTGGGGTTCCCAACACACATGTTATGGTAGATCAAAAGGTGCCTTTACAAAGTACTGAAAAAAACAAGCCCTTACATGGCCCAGTAGCTGGAAAAATAAAAGAGTTATGGCTCTTAGAAGGTGAGGAAGAAAAAACGAAAACGCAAAACTGAAAATTGTCCTGATCCCTAAGGCCATTTTGGGCTCGGTCCTTAAGGGGTTAAAACAAAGCTATACTCACTTGAAATCCAGGTTCAGTCTCCTGAAGGCAGCTTTTAGAGGGCAATCATTTAATTGATGGACGCATTAAAGGGAACCTGTCACCCCCCGTGCCGGGGTGACAGGCTCCCGACCCCCCGCTACAGCCCCCTATACTCACCTAATCCCGCCGGGTACCGCTTCTGAAGGTGGTCGGGTGATGAAGATCTCAGCCGCTGCAGCCCGGCGCGCGCGCTGAGAGATGAGTCCAACGCTCATAGAGAATGACGGAGCGCTGGACTCTCCTGTCATTCTCTATGAGTGTTGGACTCATCTCTCAGCGCGCACGCCAGGCTGCAGCGGCTGAGATCTTCATCACCCGACCACCTCCAGAAGCGGGACCCGGCGGGATTAGGTGAGTATAGGGGGCTCTAACGGGGGTCGGGAGCCTGTCACCCCGGCACGGGGGGTGACAGGTTCCCTTTAAGACTCTGTACTGGCAGGGTCAGGGATACAAAGCAAGAAAATGAGTCAATTTCATATATTTGAGGCTAATCAGAAGCTGTTTCATGCCCTATTTTTTTCCCTAATATATTTACAAAATCTTAACTGAACAGAAAAAAGAGGCAGCATCTCAACTCCACGTAACGAATATTATTTTGGCTAAATGTAAAACACAGTAAATGTGAGAACAAAGTGTCTTTAAAACTAAATAGGCAATTATTAAATATAAACGTGATTAATCACAATATATAAATGGAAAACGTACAGTTATAATTACATCATAAATAATGTAATGGTATTGAATTATCTGGAGAAATACATGTATTTCCATAGCATAAGATTTGTGGCTCTTTGTTAATCTGCAGCCACCTATCCAGCAGTTTTTCCTGTAGAAAGCTTAAACCAAAGGCTGTGAGAAATTTTGTTCTTGGCTTCTGAAGGCAATTTTCTCAGTAAATGACATCAAACTAATAAACGCTTATCCATCTTTTGCAATGATTTGCGTTGCCAAAAGGACAGCTCTCTGAATGGCCTTTTAGCTTAATATTTACCACTGCTTTCCTTTGCTTAAGCAAACAGCATGTGTAGATTATTGTAGAATTTCAGAATTGCGATCAGAATTGGGAAGTAAATAAGTGAGTTCTAAGGAAACGGTGGCTTAATTCTGGTTGTGCGACTCTTTTCTATTCTAATTTTGTTCTAATATAAGACCCAGTCCTCAAGTGCAGGTCTTAGAGATTGCAGTGTCAGGGATTGTTTGCTTATAGCAGACTCATTCATAAAGCCTCTCAGAATGGAATAATACATTATTCTCAATGTACTTATGCTATGTCCACATCAGCAACGATACAGATAAGATTTATAGGATTTCTGTAAAGATGTCAATTGCATTTTGTGATATATGTGTATGAAAAATGGGGTTATGATAAGGATTTCTATGTACTGTTATATGCACTGAAAATGAATTGGCCTCTGTACCGTTTCTTACTAGGTTGGGGGGTAGGTTGCACAAGTACCCCTGGGCACTGATTGGAACCACAAGTAATGGCTTTTGGCTCTGCATAGATGACTAAGCAGAAACATAATTGACAGGGAAAGAAAGACTTAAGCTCCACTGGGAAAGATCAGGATTACAGGATCATAGCACTCCCCCAGAACCCCATCTGTTGTGATGAACTTTGGTTTCAGGCAAACCCTCTATACTCTCCACACAAGCACAATAATCCATTCGAGGGTTACTGTGTTACAGCAGTAAGACCTGTATGTACTTTTCAAGCGCCCTTAAAGTTGTCAATAAAGAAGTAACTGTTGCACTATCTCTCTCCTTGTCTCCCTGTTGTCTGGTTCACTTGTACCTCACTATCATCAAGGGCCATCTTGCCAGACAGCAGTATCAGGGAATCTATAGGTCCACTTGGCTGATTACCAAGAACATCAGTGCAACCCCTCTAAAACCCTCTCCAGTAGCCCCCCAGGAGAGGACTTCTGCTAGCGAGTAGCCTTCCCTTGCGGAAGCCCTCATGCCCCAAGAGACTGTGACAAATCAGTGACTAAGGCTACAGCACACCACAAGGCCCAGCCTTGCCACAGGAAACAGCATCACTATCACTCTGCAGCTCATAGTATCCCCTCATTCTATAGCTCAGCGCTATACACACAGCCTCCATTATTACTACCACCATCATCCTCTCCACTACCCCTCTCCCTGTCTTCCATACTCCCGGCTTGCTGCCCACAAACCTTTATTTTCTGCTTTTTAAAATGCCTTCTTCAAGACCTCAGGGACCAACTGTTGTGTGCTATTAACATTTCACCTTGGCACTAAGGAGGGCTTTTCTCAATACAGTATGCCAGTTTTATCTTGGGAAAAAAAATCTGAAATGCTTTCTGGAGCCCCATCTTTTGCAAAATATACTAAGCCCAATATACCCTGTATGTTGTCAAACCTTTTAGGTATTTCAATAGCATGTTGTGATATTTTATTAAATTGGTTTAAGAGAAATTGCAATCTTAACCAAACTGTCACATACTTACCTGGCCGTGCTCCAGCATTGTCTGTGGCTGGAGTGCTGCCCCACACCTCCAGAGCTATGCATCGGTGGTCTCACAGTGTGTGCACTGCAGGAGCGCGGTCCAGATTTATTTTGCCTCGCTCCCGGACGGGTGATGTCAGGGATACCCAACAGCATCTCTATTTGCCTGGGGCGCTGCTTCACTTGTCAGGAGATTTGAGTTCCTGCTGCTGTGCTGGGATACTATGTGTGTGATTGGAAGATCCCCCTGCCAATAAGTTAAGTGTATTGCAGGTGCTTGTGATTGGACTCCTGGACCAGACCCTGATCTCCTATATACCATCCCATTAGGCTTTTAACCCTTGCCAGCTAGTGTATTTTCTGCTTCTTTATTTCCTATCTTACTACACCTGGTTACTTGACTTTGGCTTTTGTATCTTCTGACCTTGCTACCTGGATCCTGTTTTTGTAATGCATTGCTCGTTTGGTTTTGACCCCGGCCCGACGAGTTCAGATCTCACTGTCTGTGTCCCCCCTCGTCCCTTCCCTGGTTAAACCCTACCTGCAGTTGTGACACAAACTAAAGAAAAGGTAAGGGTGGACACATATTTACACATTTACAAATTGTTTACCACCATAGTTTTCTTCACTTTCCTAAGTTATGTCATCCCGCTGTAACACTTTACAACCTGTTCATTGAGTGAAGTACTGTACTTCTTATGCAATGATCCTTCACAGCTTAGTTGACACAACCTGTCCAGAATCCTTATCTAAGGCTTAAAGCTTTCTGATAATATTAAGAACCTGATTAGGAGTGAATAACTTTAACTATAACTGTAGCAAATATAGCAGCTGTAATAGAGACAGAGGCTTAGGGGGCCATTGAGGGGCGAGTTAATTTACCTACTTTGTGCAGAATATGTAATATACAACACTGCTATCCATTCTTAAGTTTATGTTTATATAATAAATAAGTTCTGCTTTGTTCACATAAAATATGCTTCATGGCTTTCCAATTATAACAGAAGCCCCATATCTGTAATGGATCCCATGTACAATGGGTCCCATCAGTGCCTTGTGGATTCCAATAATTATTGGGACAGCAAGATGCATGTTGTAGTCATCTTGCTAGAATTTCAAATGGAGCTACTATCCAAATGTGAACACAGCCCTAACCTCATTTTTGCATTACTGTACTGTGAACAATAAGTGGGGGGCATCTCTGATTTTGATTTGAGGCTCTATGAATTTAAAACATAGAAGAACCCTTAATCCCCCCAAATAAAAGTATAAAATACCTCCTTGCCCATTATAAAAACAAAAATATGTAAAATAAATAAATAAATAAATAAACATATTACATATCACAGGGTACGGATTTGTCCCATATATTAAAATATTACAAAAAAATTATAAAAAGCAATCAAAAATTTTCTTTTACACCAATATAATACTAAATAAAAACAACAGATCATGGCACAAAAAAATGACACCCCAACCAGCCCTCTAGGTGGAAAAATAAAAGCGATATGGCTCTTAGAAGGCGGGGAGGAACATTGCATTAATTTGACCCAGACACCAATGACCTCGGTCATAAAGGGGTTAATATACAGTATAGCAAATTCTTCAGCTCACCGCCATACCCTTTCTACATTCGCACTAACTTGCATGTCTATTACAGAAATAAACTTTTACATCAACTTTTACTTGGACTATCTCTCCCTTGATCCGGTTTTATGTGCTCAGTGCTCCATTTGTTGCCAGTGTCATATCTGAAATTTCCCTGAGAACACTTCCTCTATTTAGTACCAGTAATGAAAACGACATAGCCCTTTATTATCTTTAATGTATTTTATTATAAATTGTCATCCTCTTAATTTAACAAACCCAATTTTGTGCCATTGACATTTCTTTTTGGCTAACAATGTTACTTTAATTTCCTCTAAGAATGTTTTATTCTTCTTCTTAGCTTATTCAATGCCTGAATTAATGGAGATAGTAAGGATTCGACAATGAACTCTGGTGACATGCCAGCCTGCCACATTGAAACTCTACAATGTACATTCCATTCTCTAGTACATAAGTAATAGAATTTTGTCATTCTGAATGAAAAGGAAAAAGAAAAAAAAAATGTAATTTACTGTGAAGAAAAAAGAAGAGTTGGAAATGTGTCCAGGGAACAAGGAGTGAGGTAATATGACTGTCTAGGTATGACAAAGCCACAATCAGATATCAATGGCAATAATATACCACAGTGACAGGCCCATTAGTGTGAGAGCCCGGTTTAGAATATGTTGATACAAATGTATTCTTGCTCCTTTGGCAAATAACTGATAATAATATAGAGCCCGCTAGAGCTTGTTAACACATTTTACAATTTGAGCACATGAAAACCTACAAAGGATGATATATCCATAAAAGATTATTTTCCATCCTTCATTTTAGCATGTGCAAATCTCTAATATCAGGTGTCATTTTGCATTGCACTGGTATAATTACTATCACATTTAGCTGTTTTAGCATAACACATACAATGGCTGCATGCAGTTAACAATATGGAATTTTTTTGCACTGCAATAGTTTACTAAGGCTACATCACATGTTAAGTAGTTTTTCAGGACTGTATATGATGTCTGCAATCGTCCGCAATCTTTATCTGCAAAAAAAAAAAGTTGTAATGTATCATATGTCGTATTTTTTTGCGGATCAGCAAAGAAGGGGAAGGTGATAGTTAAATAAGTGGGAATAATTTAAAATGATTACTCATCATTACTTTTTTTTTACAGATTTGCGGACGTTATGGATTTTTCTTCCGTAAAAATGACGGATCTGCGAAAATTATGGACGCTGCTGTAGACTTCTATAGGGCAACCTGTGCCACGTCTGTACTAGAATCCGGTCTGGCTGGTGCATATAGATATAGTTTCGATGTATAATGATAGTTTATGTATACTGTATATCTAGAGTTTCACAAAAAAACCCTCATATGGGTCTGTAGGTGAAAAAATGCAAGGAGTTAAGGGATCAAACTACACAACTTCCCAGGGGACATCTATCAAGGCAAAATGGTCTATTTTTTTGGTGGAAAACGGCCAGATGCGAATATATTTATTTGTAAATGGCCGTTTTGCGAAAATATATTCGCATCTGACCATTTCCCGCCCGGTCCGCAAGGGGGGCGGGGAGGGGGTGTGGAGGGGGCAGAAAGGGGGCGTGGACTCTAGATTTAACTTTTTTTTTCCGCATAAAAATGAGCAGGAAACCGACGCCAGCTCAAAGCTGCCGTAGGTTTCCTCGCCGCACACACTGGCGCGCACGGGATTTATGTAGAGGCAGTGCGCTTCTACATAAATCTCCATAGTGTTAGCGCTGCAGGGACATTTTTAAGCCAGGCACCTAAAACGCTGCACTTAATAAAAGTCCCCCTTTGTTTACACATCCCTTGAAGGTGAAGGAGGCAACATCTGCTGGAGTTCAAATGTGTCTTGCAATAACACGAGCACCATGATGCTTGATCGAGCACAAATGTGAGAAAATCTGAATACTTTCCTATTACTAAGTGCAGTATTACAGAAGACAGTATTAAATTAATAAAAATTAAGTTATTAATAATTAAGAGAACTGTAACTCAAATTGATCATCTAGTGGTTATCAGTCTTAATCAGTCCCAAACTCTAAGCATAGGCTGTTATTACTCTAACCAAAATGAATGAGTCAAGTAAACATACAAGTAAACACAACAATGTCACGTCGGTGAAATGGCAATATGTTCCCCCTGTTCAGGGCCGCTATTCTGACTGACTTTTCAATAAGGAGTAAATAAATATAGTAGACTTTATTACCAGCCTTGGTTCCTTTCCTATATCGCTTGTATTATGGGGTGCTGTGTTTATAATTCTGTGGTAAACAGTAGTAATAAATATTCATGGGTGGTTTACTGGTAGGTAATAATAATAATATAAAAAATTATGTATGCAGTTGCAACTTAATCATGTTGTAAAATGCTGATTTCGCCCTTCAGCTGCTGACTGCCTATACTTGACTGCCTATACACAGCATGGTTAGATAACTGCCAATCAGCAGCTGGTGGGTGGAGTTTTCTGCTTCTCATGAATATCCAGGACTACTGGGCTCATGCACATAATTTAGAGGACTACTTATTGCCCATGTTATTTGGGAGGATATCTCTGGATCAGCTGCACAGAATGATGTAAGTGATACATCATCCTGTTCAGCTTCTCTGTCACTAGTTTATGTTAGTCTGGGATAGGACGGCAGAAACCTGCTGACAAAGTCTTTTTAAGGAGCTGGTGGCTGTTCTCACAAGGCCATCTGATGGTACAGGAGTCTATGTCTAATAGAAAAGTCCTCCTATATATTATTATTCTGTCTAAATAAAATAATCACTGCAGCACAATAGGATGGGTCATAGGTTTTAGTCTGGTGAATTCAGAGCTGAAACCATAATTAGAAAGGCTGATCAAAGGCATTCATAGTGTGCCACTGCGGCTGACAACTTGGACCATCGAATGACAGTCCAAAGACAAAGCTTTTGTCAGGAACATTTTCATCAAAAAGACTAAAATTAAGTTTGGAATATTAGGATTTCTGGAACATTGTGTGCAAGAAGAAAAGAACTGAATTGTATATTGTTAAAACATTCAATTAGCAGTAAGAATTTTCATAGTGAGATTCGACTGGAATTATGTGCTTATTAAAATTCTTGAATAGCCAGAGATATGAATAGAAAAATTATTTCTACAATCAGACCCTTAAACATAGCGTATAATATGTTCTTTGACTAAAGATGTCAGATGTAACGCTTTTGTTTCATTATAATGTATCTTTTTAGGACATGATCTAAGACATTGTCAAATTGTCACTGTGATCTATTTTTATAGTGCTTAAAAATCCCTATATTGTAATCCGTATTCTTCTTCTTCTTCTGTTTCTTCTTCTTCCAGCAATTTTTCTGCGCGTAATACAGCCCGAACTGCTTTGCGCACACACTCCATTCAAACCGCGTTTCGAAGCCCTCGGCGGTGTGTGGTGTGCTATCTATTTTTCATTTCGATCGGATTTGTCGTTTTTAAAAAATTTACGTTAAACGACCCCAAATATCCCATAGAAAATAATGGCCCATTGCAAAAATTGGCCACACTCTGACCGCTAACAGCCAATCACAGCACATATGCAAATAGCAGAAATATAGCAGCCAATAGGAACTCTAAGGTTTTGTCAGGCAATGTATCACACCATCCACAGTCACATGTCCACTATTGGCCAATAGAAGATGTAATATATGGAAGGTCCTTAACGATTTTGTCTCACTGACATGAGTAAGATTGTCATGGTAACCGAGCAATGATCTTTACCATTATAAGTACCCAGATCGCTCTCAAAAGGGACCCAGGGCGCCCTTAAAGGAACGCAAGTCGCTCTTAAAGGGACCCAAGTCGCTCTTAAAGGGACGGGAGCCATGTCGCTCTTAAAGGGACCCAAGTCGTTCTTAAAGGGACCCCAGTCGCTCTTAAAAGGACGGGACCCAAGTCACTCTTAAAGGGTCCCATGTAGCTCTTAAAGGGATCCAAGTCGCTCTTAAACTGACGGGACCCAAGTCACTCTTAAAGGGTCCCATGTAGCTCTTAAAGGGATCCAAGTCGCTCTTAAACTGACGGGACCCAAGTTGCTCTTAAACGGACGGGACGCATGTTGCTCTTAAAGGGACCCAAGTCACTCCAAAAGGTATAGGACCCATGTCGCTCTTAAAGAGACACATGCCGCTAGAGCGACCTGGGTCCTTTTAATAGCGACCCGAGGCCCTTTAAGAGCGAACTAGGTCCCTTTAAGAGCCACCTGGGTCCCTTTAAGAGCGTCCTGGGTCCCTTTAAGAGCAAAATATGTCCCTTTAAGTGTGAAATTGGTCCCTTTAAGAGTGAAATTGGTCCCTTTGAGAGCTACCTGGGTCCCCTTAAGAGCGTCCTGGGTCCCTTTTAAGAGCGACCTGGGTCCCTTTAAGAGCGACCTGGGTCCCTTTAAGAGCAAAATATGTCTCTTTAAGAGCTAAATATGTCCCTTTAATAGCAAAATATGTCCCTTTAAGAGCAAAATGGGTCCCTTTAAGTGCGATCTGGGTCCCTTTAAGATCGACCTGGGTCCCTTTCAGAGCGACCTGGGTCCCATTAAGAGCAAAATATGTCCCTTTAAGAGCGACCTGGGTCCCTTTAAGAGCGACCTGGGTCTCTTTAAGAGCGAACTGGGTCCCTTTAAGAGCAAAATATGTCCCTTTAAGAGCTAAATATGTCCCTTTAGGAGCAAAATATGTCGCTTTAAGAGCGAAATATGTCCTTTTAAGAGCAAAATGGGTCCCTTTAAGTGCGACCTGGGTCCCTTTAAGAGCAAAATGGATCCCTTTAAGAGCGAAATGGGTCCCTTTAAGAGCGACCTGAGTCCCTTTAAGAGCGAAATATGTCCCTTTAAGAGCAACCTGGGTCCCTTTAAGAGCGACCTGGGTCCCTTTAAGAGCGAAATTGGTCCCTTTAAGAGCTACCTGGGTCCCCTTAAGAGCGACCTGGGTCCCTTTAAGAGCGACCTTGGTCCTTTTAAGAGCAACCTGGGTCCCTTTAAGAGCAAAATATGTCCCTTTAAGAGCAAAATATGTCCCTTTAAGAGCGAAATGGGTCCTTTTAAGAGCGACCTGGGTCCCTTTAATAGCGAAATGGGTCCCTTTAAGAGTGAAATTGGACACTTTAAGAGCGACCTGGGTCCCTTTAAGAGCGAAATTGGTCCCTTTAATAGCGAAATGGGTCCCTTTAAGAGTGAAATTGGTCCCTTTAAGAGCGACCTGGGTCCCTTTAAGAGCAAAATATGTCCCTTTAAGAGTGAAATATGTCCCTTTAAGAGCGAAATGGGTCTTTTTAAGAGCGACGCGGGTCCCTTTAAGAGCGAAATGGGTCCCTTTAAGAGTGAAATTGGTCCCTTTAAGAGCGACCTGGGTCCCTTTAATAGCGAAATGGGTCCCTTTAAGAGTGAAATTGGTCCCTTCAAGAGCGACCTGGGTCCCTTTAAGAGCGAAATTGGTCCCTTTAATAGCGAAATGGGTCCCTTTAAGAGTGAAATTGGTCCCTTTAAGAGCGACCTGGGTCCCTTTAAGAGCAAAATATGTCCCTTTAAGAGTGAAATATGTCCCTTTAAGAGCGAAATGGGTCCTTTTAAGAGCGACGCGGGTCCCTTTAAGAGCGAAATGGGTCCCTTTAAGCGTGAAATTGGTCCCTTTAAGAGTGAAATTTGTCCCTTTAAGAGTGACCTGGGTCCCTTTTAGAGCGACCTGGGTCCCTTTAAGAGCAAAAATGAGTCCCTTTAAGAGCGACCTGGGTCCCTTTAAGAGCGAAATGGGTCCCTTTAAGAGCGAAATGGGTCCCTTTAAGAGCGACCTGGGTCCCTTTAAGAGCAAAATGGGTCCCTTTAAGAGCGACCTGGGTCCCTTTAAGAGCAAAATGGGTCCCTTTAAGAGCAATCTGGGTCCCTTTAAGAACGAAATATGTCCCTTTTAAGAGCAAAATGGGTCCCTTTAAGAGCGAAATGTGTCCCTTTAAGAGCAAAATGGGTCTTTTTAAGAGCGACCTGGGTCCCTTTAAGAGCGAAATGTCCCTTTAAGAGCAAAATGAGTCCCTTTATGAGCGACCTGGGTCCCTTTAAGAGCAACCTGGGTCCCTTTAAGAGCGACCTGGGTCCCTTTAAGAGCGACCTGGGTCCCTTTAAGAGGGACCTGGGTACCTTTAAAAGCGACCTGGGTACCTTTAAGAGTGACCTGGGTCCCTTTAAGAGCGACCTGGGTCCCTTTAAGAGTGAAATATGTCCCTTTAAGAGTGACATGGTTCCCTTTAAGAGCGACCTGGCTCCCTTTAAGAGCGACCTGGGTCCCTTTAAGAGCGAAATTGGTCCCTTTAATAGCGAAATGGGTCCCTTTAAGAGTGAAATTGGTCCCTTTAAGAGCGACCTGGGTCCCTTTAAGAGCAAAATATGTCCCTTTAAGAGTGAAATATGTCCCTTTAAGAGCGAAATGGGTCCTTTTAAGAGCGACCTGGGTCGCTTTAAGAGCGACCCGGGTCCCTTTAAGAGCGAAATTGGTCCCTTTAAGAGTGAAATTGGTCCCTTTAAGAGCGACCTGGGTCCCTTTAAGAGCAAAATGGGTCCTTTTAAGAGTGACCTGGGTCCCTTTAAGAGCGAAATGGGTCCCTTTAAGCGTGAAATTGGTCCCTTTAAGAGTGAAATTTGTCCCTTTAAGAGTGACCTGGGTCCCTTTTAGAGCGACCTGGGTCCCTTTAAGAGCAAAAATGAGTCCCTTTAAGAGCGACCTGGGTCCCTTTAAGAGCTAAATGGGTCCCTTTAAGAGCGAAATGGGTCCCTTTAAGAGCGACCTGGGTCCCTTTAAGAGCAAAATGGGTCCCTTTAAGAGCAAAATGGGTCCCTTTAAGAGCAACCTGGGTCCCTTTAAGAGCAAAATGGGTCCCTTTAAGAGCAATCTGGGTCCCTTTAAGAACGAAATATGTCCCTTTTAAGAGCAAAATGGGTCCCTTTAAGAGCGACCTGGGTCCCTTTAAGAGCGACCTGGGTCCCTTTAAGAGCGAAATCTGTCCCTTTAAGAGCAAAATGGGTCTTTTTAAGAGCGACCTGGGTCCCTTTAAGAGCAAAATGTCCCTTTAAGAGCAAAATGAGTCCCTTTATGAGCGACCTGGGTCCCTTTAAGAGCAACCTGGGTCCCTTTAAGAGGGACCTGGGTACCTTTAAAAGCGACCTGGGTACCTTTAAGAGTGACCTGGGTCCCTTTAAGAGCGACCTGGGTCCCTTTAAGAGTGAAATATGTCCCTTTAGCCCTTTAAGGACATGGCCCATTTTCGTTTTTACGTTTTCGGTTTTTCCTCCTTGTGTTTAAAAGGTCATAGCACTTGCATTTTTCCACCTAGAAACCCACATGACCCCTTATTTTTTGCGTCACTAATTGTACTTTGCAATTATAGGCTGAATTTTTGCATAAAGTACACTGCGAAACCAGAAAAAAATTCAAAGTGTGGTGAAATTGAAAAAAAAAACGCATTTCTTTTATTTGGGGGAAATGTGTTTTTACGCCATTCACCCTGGGGTAAAACTGACTTGTTATGCATGTTCCTCAAGTTGTTACGATTAAAACGATATATAACATGTATAACTTATATTGTATCTGATGGCCTGTAAAAAATTCAAACCGTTGTTAACCAATATACGTTCCTTAAAATCGCTCCATTCCCAGGCTTATAGCGCTTTTATCCTTTGGTCTATGGGGCTGTGCGAGGTGTCATTTTTTGCGCCATGATGTGATCTTTCTATCGGTACCTTGATTGCCCATATACGTCTTTTTGATCGCTTTTTATTACATTTTTTCTGGATTTGATGCGACCAAATATGCGCAATTTTGCACTTTGGGATTTTTTTGCGCTGACGCCGTTTACCGTACGAGATCAGGAATGTGATTAATTAATAGTTCGGGCGATTACGCACGCGGCGATAGCAAACATGTTTATTTATTTATTTATTTGTTTACTTTTATTTAAAACCTGGGAAAAGGGGGGTGATTCAGACTTTTATTAGGGGAGGGGGCTTTTTACTATAAACAACACTTTATTTTTTTTTTTTACACATATACTAGAAGCCCCCATGGGGGACTTCTAGTATATACACTGTGATCTCTCATTGAGATCTCTGCAGCATAGATATGCTGCAGAGATCCATGAGATCGGCACTCGTTTGCTTTCGGCTGCTGCAGCCGAAAACGAACGAGTGCCGAGCCGAGGACGGCGCCATCTTGGACGCGTCCCCGGCCGGCATCAGTAACGGAGATCGCTCCTCCGGGACAAGGTCGACCTGGGACCTTTGACAGCTGCCTCCGATTAGCTAATTAGCGGGCACGGCGATCAGACCGTGCCCGCTAATAGCAGCGGTCCCAAGCTACTCGCGGCACCCGGGATCGCGGCACTTCAAAGCGGGGCCGCCGCGCGGCCCCGCTTTGAAGTGCAAGTGCGGACATATGACGTACCGGTACGTCATATGTCCTTAAGAGGTTAAGAGTGACATGGTTCCCTTTAAGAGCGCCCTGGCTCCCTTTAAGAGCGACCTGGGTCCCTTTAAGAGCGAACTGGGTCCCTTTAATAGCGAAATGGGTCCCTTTAAGAGTTAAATTGGTCCCTTTAAGAGCGACCTGGGTCCCTTTAAGAGCAAAATATGTCCCTTTAAGAGTGAAATATGTCCCTTTAAGAGCGAAATGGGTCCTTTTAAGAGCGACCTGGGTCGCTTTAAGAGCGACCCGGGTCCCTTTAAGAGCGAAATTGGTCCCTTTAAGAGTGAAATTGGTCCCTTTAAGAGCGACCTGGGTCCCTTTAAGAGCAAAATGGGTCCTTTTAAGAGTGACCTGGGTCCCTTTAAGAGCGAAATGGGTCCCTTTAAGCGTGAAATTGGTCCCTTTAAGAGTGAAATTTGTCCCTTTAAGAGTGACCTGGGTCCCTTTTAGAGCGACCTGGGTCCCTTTAAGAGCAAAAATGAGTCCCTTTAAGAGCGACCTGGGTCCCTTTAAGAGCGAAATGGGTCCCTTTAAGAGCGACCTGGGTCCCTTTAAGAGCAAAATGGGTCCCTTTAAGAGCAAAATGGGTCCCTTTAAGAGCGACCTGGGTCCCTTTAAGAGCAAAATGGGTCCCTTTAAGAGCAATCTGGGTCCCTTTAAGAACGAAATATGTCCCTTTTAAGAGCAAAATGGGTCCCTTTAAGAGCGACCTGGGTCCCTTTAAGAGCGACCTGGGTCCCTTTAAGAGCGAAATGTGTCCCTTTAAGAGCAAAATGGGTCTTTTTAAGAGCGACCTGGGTCCCTTTAAGAGCAAAATGTCCCTTTAAGAGCAAAATGAGTCCCTTTATGAGCGACCTGGGTCCCTTTAAGAGCAACCTGGGTCCCTTTAAGAGGGACCTGGGTACCTTTAAAAGCGACCTGGGTACCTTTAAGAGCGACCTGGGTCCCTTTAAGAGTGAAATATGTCCCTTTAAGAGTGACATGGTTCCCTTTAAGAGCGACCTGGCTCCCTTTAAGAGCGAAATGGGTCCCTTTAAGAGCGAAATGGGTCCCTTTAAGAGCAAAATCGGTCTCTTTAAGAGGGACCTGGGGCCCTTTAAGAGCGACCTGGGTCCCTTTTTAGAGGGACCTGGGTCCCTTTTTAGAGCGACCTGGGTCCTTTTAAAGCGACCCCGGTCACTCCTAAAGGGACCCATGTTGCTCTTAAAGGGACAGGAGCCAAGTTGCTCTTAAAGGGATGCGACCCAAGTCGCTCTTAAAGAGACGGCACCCAGGATTAAAGTTTCTCTTAAAAGGAAGTCACTGGTAAAGGGGCGCTCAGGAAGTCACTGGTAAAGGGGCGCTCTGGAAGTCACTGGTAAAGAGGCGCTCTGGAAGTCACTGGTATAGGGGCGCTCTGGAAGTCACTGGTAAAGGGGCGCTCTGGAAGTCACTGGTAAAGGGGCGCTCTTTTCAAGCACTATGTATTTCCCTGGAAATGCAAATCTAGTTTCTTTTACAGATCAAAAAACTTTTTCCAACGCTTTCATACACAGATTGTCATCTACAACTTTCAGAGGGACAACAATATTCAGACGACTTGAATTGCCACTCCTATATCTTGCATACATAGAGGATAGCTAGCGAACCTTCTATGGCACCATCAGATTGGAGTCCATAGACACCTAGGGGGACATTTATGAAAGGTATGCCCTAGGCGTACACCAGGGAGAAGGTACAGATGAGCCCCTTCTCTCTGGCGTGCGCCAGCTGTATGTCCCACTCACCCCATGGGCGGGCAGGGGGATCTCAGGGGGCGCTGCAAGGGGGGGGCGTGGCCTCCTCTCGCCCCCCATTACGCCTGTAGGCATAAATCATGATCCAAATCTTCACCTGCTGGAAGCAGCTGTAGGTTTGGTGTGGCGGGTGCAAGTTCGGGCGGTTGGCTGGCTGGATTCATTAAGAGGCGTGCGCCTCTTAGTGAATCCAGCAGTGGAAAAGGGGTGGGGCCTAATTTAACCCTTAGACGACCCTGGACGTAGGGTTACGTCATGGAAGTCTGTCCCCAGACGACCCATGACGTAACCTTACGTCCTGGGTGTCTTTCCCGCTATGAAGCGCGCTCCGGAGCAGACCGCGCTTTATAGCAGGTGGGGGCCGGCTGCAATCAGCAGCCAGGACCTCACCGGCAATGACACGCTGCAGCGATCGCGCTGCCGCGTGTCATTAACCCCTTAAACGCCGCGATCACGGCGCGACCGCGGCGTTTAAGTGTAAGTGACAGGGGGAGTCCCCTGTTACTTACCGATCGGGACCCCCGCAGTGTGACTGCGGGGGTCCCGATCGTTGAAACGGACTGCCGGAGGTCTATCACCTGCCTCCGTGCGGTCCGATCGGCGATCTGCTACACTGAGCCTGCACAGGCAGGCTCAATGAGCAGATCGCCGATAACACTGATAAATGCTATGCCTATGGCATAGCATTCATCAGTGTAGAAATCTAAGTATCGTATGTACAAGTCCCCCAAAGGGACTTCAAAAGTGTAAAAAAAAAAAGTTCAAAACACTAACACACTACCCCAAAGCCCCTCCCCCAATAAAAGTCTAAATCACCCCCCTTTCCCATTATATAAATAAAACATATAAAAATGAATAAATAGATAAACATATAATATACCGTAGCGTGCGGAATTGTCCGATCTATTAAAATATAACAAGCGTCATTGTGACCGGTAAACGGCGTACACGAAAAGAGGGGAAAAAGTGCGCAGATTACCGATTTTATGTTACATTATATATTTAAAAAAATCAATAAAAAGTGATTAAAACGTCCGATCTTCACAAATATGGTATTAATAAAAACAAGAGATCATGGCGGAAAAAATGACACCACATACAGCCCCGTAGGTGAAAAAATAAAACCGTTATAAGCGTCACAATAAGCCCATTTTATTAATATTTAATTGGCAAAAAAAAGGATTTCATAAAAAAAAATATATATAACATTAGAGAATCTGTGTAACCTGCATATCGTTGTGTTCGGACTGACCTATAGAATAATAGTGTCATGTCGCTGTTACCATATAGTGCATTACGTAGACACAGGAACCCCCCAAACATTACCATATTCCATTCTTTTTTACGATTTCACCTATTTATATCTTCATAAATAATATATTTGGAATTCCATCGTACATGTTATGGTAAAATGAATGACGCCATTACACAGTACAACTATATATGCACAAGCCAAAAGGACAGAAATGGCTGCACATCGCACCCATGGCTGACACGAAAGCTTGTTCAGCTACATTTAAAACCAACATCAGAAGTTAGTATATAATTTGGCCAAACCATATTGCCTCATGTACCACGTGCAGGTCTTCTGATACACATGAGTCCCTAACCAAACATCATCACTGTGCCGGTCAGCGACCACAATCCCCGCAAAACGTGCGCAAGCAGAGAAGAGGGGCCACGGAATGGCCCTGCAACCCCATTGTCACAGGACCAGACCCAAAAGGGCACCCCAAACCCCGCAGGCGCCACCGGCGGAAAAAATGGACGCCAAGCAACACAAGTGTGAACAAGCTCTTACCTCTCTCCATTCCTCTGCAGGTAGAATGGGAGAATACTAGGAGATCCTCCCCTTATGTACACAGGTGCTTCCTGCTAATTTGGATCACATGGGTCTTACACAGCACGAGTGCTAGCCACAATGAAAAAAGGGACAGAATACATAAAATATGCACAAGCCAAAAGGACAGAAATGGCTGCACATCGCACCCATGGCTGACACAAAAGCTTGTTCAGCTACATTTAAAACCAACATCAGAAGTTAGTATATAATTTGGCCAAACCATATTGCCTCATGTACCACGTGCAGGTCTTCTGATACACATGAGTCCCTAACCAAACATCATCACTGTGCCGGTCAGCGACCACAATCCCCACAAAACGTGCGCAAGCAGAGAAGAGGGGCCACGGAATGGCCCTGCAACCCCATTGTCACAGGACCAGACCCAAAAGGGCACCCCAAACCCCGCAGGCGCCACTGGCGGAAAAAGTGGACGCCAAGCAACACAAGTGTGAACAAGCTCTTACCTCTCTCCATTCCTCTGCAGGTAGAATGGGAGAATACTAGGAGATCCTCCCCTTATGTACACAGGTGCTTCCTGCTAATTTGGATCACATGGGTCTTACACAGCACGAGTGCTAGCCACAATGAAAAAAGGGACAGAATACATAAAATATGCACAAGCCAAAAGGACAGAAATGGCTGCACATCGCACCCATGGCTGACACGAAAGCTTGTTCAGCTACATTTAAAACCAACATCAGAAGTTAGTATATAATTTGGCCAAACCATATTGCCTCATGTACCACGTGCAGGTCTTCTGATACACATGAGTCCCTAACCAAACATCATCACTGTGGTCGCTGACCGGCACAGTGATGTTTTTTGGTTAGGGACTCATGTGTATCAGAAGACCTGCACGTGGTACATGAGGCAATATGGTTTGGCCAAATTATATACTAACTTCTGATGTTGGTTTTAAATGTAGCTGAATAAGCTTTCGTGTCAGCCATGGGTGCGATGTGCAGCCATTTCTGTCTTTTTGGCTTGTGCATAGTTTAGGTATTCTGTCCCTTTTTTCATTGTGGCTAGCACTCGTGCTTTGTAAGACCCATGTGATCCAAATTAGCAGGAAGCACCTGTGTACATAAGGGGAGGATCTCCTAGTATTCTCCCATTCTACCTGCAGAGGAATGGAGAGAGGTAAGAGCTTGTTCACACTTGTGTTGCTTGGCGTCCACTTTTTCCGCCGGTGGCGCCTGCGGGGTCTGGGGGGGCCCTTTAGGGTCTGGTCCTGTGACAATGGGGTTGCAGGGCCATTCCGTGGCCCCCCTTCTCTGCTTGCGCACGCTTTGCGGGGATTGTGGTCGCTGACCGGCACAGTGATGTTTTTTGGTTAGGGACTCATGTGTATCAGAAGACCTGCACGTGGTACATGAGGCAATATGGTTTGGCCAAATTATATACTAACTTCTGATGTTGGTTTTAAATGTAGCTGAATAAGCTTTCGTGTCAGCCATGGGTGCGATGTGCAGCCATTTCTGTCTTTTTGGCTTGTGCACACAGTACAACTATTCCTGTAAAAAACAAGCACTTACATGGCTTGTAGATAGAAAACTGAGAGTGCTAGAGCTCTTAGAAGGGGAAGAGGGAAAAACGAAAACACTAAGATCAAAATTTGCGCGGTCCACTGGGTCATTTTGGGCCTGGTCCTCAAAGGGTTAAGACCGACGCACGAGTACGCCGTTCTTCTTAAATCTCCCCCAAGTTTTCACAGTTGTACCTAGTATTTATTTACAGGGTAGAGGAACTGCCTGATGCTGCCTGAAAGAAGGGTTATACCTCTGCCCAACAAAGAGGCCACCAATCTCACCTGATAATAATTTTGTGCCATACGAATGGCATATGGCCATAACCATGGTCTAACCAGCAGATCCTACAGGCTACAAGGTTAAAGCTCAACTTTCTGGTAAGTAGCTCAGCATATTTCTAATATGACCATCTATTGAATTTTTAAAGTGTAGTCTTATTATCTAAATTTTTAGCAGAATCGCTTACTTTAGCATTTTGACCCTCTTACAACCCTCTTACCCTATAGTTAACAGGTTGCTGTCTAGGTTACCGACCACAGTTCTCCACACTGTGAGCAATGGCCAAGCTGTGACGTGACTCAGTAGCTGGGATTCTCAGGAGTGGTAGGTTGCTTTTTACCCCTTTTATGTCTCGCTCTGAGATCATACATCTCCCTGGAGGCATGTATAAACTCAATGGGGCACAGAGATGCAGTACTGATTCAGCTCGGCATTGCTGCACCCAGTTCTCACTGTCACCCATGACGTGATATGTTAAAAGTTTTTTTTCTAATGGCAGGTATAATTTAACTATTAACCCCTTAAGGTCAAAGCCAATTTTTGTTTTTGCGCTTTTGCTTATTCCATTTTAAGTTTAAAAGTCAACAGCGCTTGCATTTTTTCACCTAGAGACGTATATGAGCGCTTATTTTTTGCGAAACCAATTGTACTTTGTAATGACAGGCATTATTTTTCCATAACATATGCTGCGAAACCGGAAAAAAATCATTTGCGCTGTCAAATTGAAAAAAAAACTAATTTGTTTTGATTTCGGGGAGTTTTGCATTTACGCCGTTCGTCCCATGGTAAAACTAACTTGTTATGCATGTTCCTCAAGTCGTTACGATTACTATGATATATAACATGTATAACTTTTATTGTATCTGATGGCCTGTAAAAAATTCAAACCGTTGTTAACAAATATACGTTCCTTAAAATCGCTCCATTCCCAGGCTTATAGCGCTTTTATCCTTTAGTCTATGGGGCTGTGTGAGGTGTCATTTTTTGCGCCATGATGCGTTCTTTCTATCGGTACCTTGATTGCGCATATATCACTTTTTATTACATTTTTTCTGGATTTGATGCGACCAAAAATGCGCAATTTTGCACTTTGGAATTTTTTTGCGCTGACGCCATTTACCGTGCGAGATCAGGAATGTGATTAATTAATAGTTCGGGCGATTACGTGTGCGGCGATACTAAATATGTTTATTTATTTGTTTATTTATTAATTTATATTTATATAATGGGAAAAGGGGGTGATTTGGACTTTTATTAGGGGAGGGGATTTTTTATTAATAAAAACACTTTTTTACTTTTTTTTTACATGGACTAGAAGCCCCCCTGGGGGGCTTGTATATAGACAGCACTGATCTCTCATAGAGATCAATGCTGTGTATATACACAGCAAAGATCCATGAGATCGGTCATAGATTGCTATGGCCTGCTGCAGGCCATAGCAATCTATTGCCGAGCCGGGATCAGCGTCATTCCGACGCTGAGGCCCGGCGCGGGCAGAAGAACGGATCTCCCCCCCGCGATCGCATCGCGGGGGGGAGATCCGACCCACTAGACACCAGGGATAGTGTGCATAAAGCACTTCAATGCAGCTGTCAGGTTTGACAGCTGCATTGAAGTGCTTAATTAGCCGGCGCGGCAACGGGACCCGCGCCGGCTAACAGAGGCACTGCCCGGCTGCACATGTCAGCCGGGATCAGCGCCGTTGAGAGCGGGGTCCCGGCGGGACCCCGCTCTGAACACCCCCCGCGGCACCATGACGTATCAGATACGTCATGGGTCGCTAAGGGGTTAAACAAACATTGTTTTGTGTCATACACAGTGCTCTGGAATTAACCCTTAGGTGACCCTGGACATACCCGTACGTCTAGGGCCGCCTCTCCGCGTTCAGAGCGGGGCCGCGCGGTGGCTGCGCTCTGTACCGCCGTGATCCCGGGTGCCGCATGTAGCCCAGAATCGCGGCTATTAGCGGGCAAAGATGACAGCTGCCTCCCATTACCGGCTGCAGCACTTCCCTGGTGTCTAGTGGTTGAGATCGCAATGCCCCGGAGGAGCTATCTCTGTGCCTGATGCCGGCCGGGGACCTCTCCAAGATGTCGCCATCCCTGCCTCGGCAGCAGCCGAAAGCAAACGAGTGCCGATCTCATTGATCTTTGCTGTATAACTATACAGCAAAGATCTCAATGAGAGATCAGTGCACTTATACTAGAAGTCCCCCAGGAAGGCTTATAGTATATGTGTAAAAGTAAAAATAAAAGTGATGTTATAAGTAAAAAGCCCCCTCCCCTAATAAAAGTCAGAATCACCCCCCCTTTTCCCATGTTATAAATAAAAATAAACAAATAAATAAATAAATAAACATGTTTGCTATCGCCGCGTCCGTAATTGCCTGAACTATTAATTTTCACATTCCTGATCTCGCACGGTAAATGGCGTAAGCGCAAAAAATCCCAAAGTGCAAAATTGCGCATTTTTGGTCGCATCAAATCCAGAAAAATTGTAATAAAAAGCGATCAAAAAGTGGCATATGCACAATCAAGGTACCGATAGAAAGAACACATCATGGCGCAAAAAATTACACCTGACACAGCCCCATAGACCAAAGGATAAAAACGCTATAAGCTTGGGAATGGAGCGATTTTAAGTGACATATATTTGTTAACAATGGTTTGAATTTTTTACAGGCCATCAGATACAATAAAAGTTATACATGTCATATATCGTTGTAATTGTAACTACTTTAGGAACATATATAACAACTCAGTTTTACCCCAGGGTGAACAGCGTAAAAGCACAAACCCCCCAAATAAAAGAAATTTGTTGTTTTTTTTTTTCAATTTCACCACACTTTGAATTTTTTTCTGGTTTCGCAGTGTACTTTATGCAAAAATTCAGCCCGTCATTGCAAAGTACAATTGGTGGCGCAAAAAAAATAAGGGCTCATGTGGGTTTCTAGGTGAAAAAATGCAACTGCTATGGCCTTTTAAACACAAGGAGGAAAAAACGAAAATGCAAAAATTGAAATTGGCCGGGTCCTCTAAGGGTTAAGGAAGTTATAAATAAATATATTTAGATATATTAGATATTTCAGTTCTAAAAAAAAAAAAGAAATATAATATAGTATAAAATGATAAAATAAACATAAAGACTTGTTGTTTTAACATACCATTTCAATAGGCAAGTGGCACAGTGACAGTGCTATGTCAAGAGAGTACACCTCTGCAAATAACCTGAGTGATTTTAGCTTGCAAGATTATGATTCCATCTCCTAAAACTGCTAAATATCATTTGACAATACACATGGTAAGAATAAACTTCACAACCAAGACATGAAGACATCGTCATATTGATATCTTTTGTTCCCTGTACTTGGCAGTACAGCTTATCAGTGATTCATTCAAATAGCTTTTACTGCTTCTATGACAGGCAGAAAGGGATGGATCAGAATTTAAACCTCTCTGGTGTTGTCCATATGAATATGTATGAAAGGTCTACATCAGTGGAAATATTGCAGACACTTCTTTCCAGTGTAATATGATTGATATACCGTACATGAAAAATACCAGAAATTCAAATTATGCAGTTCAGACATCAGAGAATTCTCAACATAGGTATTCACATCTATGAAAATGTAAGAAACGTGATGAATAGTTAAATTATTATTATGTGCTGAAATAATCGCTGTTTTTATGTTAAATTCCGGAAGAACATTGGCTAGTAACAAATACTGTTACTCCAAATGAAGAATTAATGACAATTTTCATAGAGAGGTTTGGAGAATTTTTCATGTTTATTGCTGTTGCCAATGTACAAAATATGGGCTACAAATGAAGCTATTGAATAACGCTATCATACACGTAGTCTGACATCTTAAAAGAGGCTGCCATTTAATTATTTTTTTCCTTTTCAGTTTTCTGAACCTGTTATTATCCAATATTTACTCGTCTTTATTATCCTGCTGTGTGTTTGTTGTTTGCACTTTTTCTGAGCCATCCCGCAATATCACCACTCCCTGCAAGTCTTCTACTCCCACTGACAAAGAAAACCCTCTAACCAAGTTCATGGGTGTATGGGCCCCTAAGTCATTCCCTTTACAATCCATCACTAAAATTTCATAAGACCAATCCACCACAGCTGTTGTGTTAACACCAGGTACCTGTGCCCGTCAGCTATTCGGCGCCACACTAAACAGTGAAAGGACTTTGTCTCCATTCATTGTGTAGTGGTGGCAATGTGTAACTGCAGCTTAGTCCCTATTAAAGGGATTATCCAGCGCTACAAAAACATGGCCACTTTCTACCAGAGACAGCCCCTCTCTTGTCTCCAGCATGCGTGAGGTTTTGCTGCTCAGTTCCATTGAAGTAAATGGAGCTTAATTGCAAACCTCACCTGAACTGAAGACAAGAGTCGTGTTGTCTCTGAAAGAAAGTGGCACTGGATAACCCTTTTAACTTTAATAGAACCTGAGCTGCAGTTATACAAATTCCTTTGACTGTCTAGTGAGGTGCCGAACAGTTGGGTGCGAGTGGGTGTCTGCACCCCACCAGTTACTAATAGTGATGAGCAAACATATTCATAAATGGTCGTATGTTCATTGATGCTAATTGTTCAAGTATGCTGATCACAAATAATTTAATTTAGGATCGGAATGGTCGCCATTTGTGAATTGGATAGATAGTGAACCAAAACCCAGTTTAATGGGAGTCCTCTAAGGGTATCTGGGCCGGGCCATAAGCCACAACGTTTTGGATCCCAGAAATGACTAAGGGTTTCACGAGGAGTTGCCCCACAGTGTGAATACCTTGATAAGTAAGTGGATCAGGCTTGTTTTCTTGGTAAGTTCATCAATAAAATAAGCTCCTTGGCTCAACCACTCCCATATGTAGCACCATTAGTGGTTATACTGACTCCAGTAAATCGCCTCACTGGCTGCAGTCCTCTTAGAGGGTGTTACTCCCACTATAGCTGCACTCAAGAAATCTTCTTGGAATTCCTGTCACAACTGCCTTTTAGGGTAGCTTCACATGTACCGGATTCACAGGAGATTTCACGCTGCGAGTTTGCAGCGAAATCCGCTGCGAATCCTGGTACTGTTCAGTTGAATGGGGTTACTTACCCGCTGCAGAATTTTCACTGCACTGATTGGCTGATGGGGACCAATGGGAGCAAGGAGCCTCACATGCTGCCCTGCGCCACTGATCAGGTAATCTATGCTCCGGACGTGGACTTCGGGGGGTTAAAGGGGCCAGCTTACATACTGGCAGTGAAATGAAAATTCTACTGCGGGTTAGTAACCCCATTCAACTTCACACTACATGGATTTGCAGCGGATTTCGCTGCAAACTCGCAGCGTGAAATCCGCTCTGAATCCGGTACGTGTGAAGGTACCCTAAAAGGGAGTTGATTTGAATAGCCCCACCCTCTTTCTGTACTTTCTCCTACTTAGTGTAGTACACTAAGGAGGCAGTTGGTGGTGCTGTTAACTACCTGCTCTGGTGTGTGTGAATAATGAAGTGATAATCCATACTTAGCCTTCCGCTACAGCTCACGGTCACCCACTGGCCTCCTGTATCTTCAGATTCCTGTGAAATCACTTGGTCATGACAGAAACTACCTGCTCAGCCAGTCAGTGACTACAGAGCCATCCCAATTCAGCCACTGATCGGCTGAGCAGGCATTTCTGAGCGGGGACGGGAACAGAACTGGGAGATAAAGGCGACTGTCGGGTGACCATGAGCAGTGGTGTCGTGCTGTGAAGGTATCAGGATGGGTTTGTAAAACTTAATTGATATGTTCCCACCACCACCTGTCCTTTTTTTTTTTTTTTTTTTACTTTTGCCCAGAGTACCCCTTTAGGCCACTTTCACATGCTGTAAGACAACGGCCGCTGTCTGTGAAGTTCACCCTGACCATAACTTCAGTACCGGCCAGATGAACATCACTTTTTAATTGGAATACGGGCGCATTCGGGTGTGCCAACATTCCAATTAAACATAGCAGACAATGTAAAGTACGGCTGGAGGTGTACTTTACATTGTCTGCACAGTCAATTTTTGTACGGCCACTATTCAGTGTATACACTCTGGCCGGGATTCCATAAAGTTCAATGCGATTGGCCACTGACATTAAATAATGGTTGTTTAATAAAAATATACGTTGTGTGAACGTAGCCTTAAACTATAAGCTTTGTATCACTTTGTCTTATTGTTAATAAAAGTAATCTTAGTATGTGACTTTGTATGTGTATTAGTGTTGTGTACATCATATGCCTTACTGGGCTTTGCGTTATCAAATATATTAATAGTTTTGTAGATAGAAAACTGCACTGTGTCTTTTTCTGCTCATTTACATTTTCCCCTTGTTTCTGCTTTCCTGTGATTTTGTGGCTTACCTGAAGCTATCAGTTCAAACAGTAAAATAATTTAACAGCAGGCAGCAACAATCTTTTTACTGCAAATTTTTTAAAAAAAGCTTTTCTATAATTACACTTTTGTGGCATAAAAGGTCGTTTCCAAGAAATATGGTGCTTTTATTACTGATAATATAGCCCCGCTTTCACTCCTCTCCGTAAGTAGGACTGTGCATTGCAGACGGACGATTTACGTTTGCTTTATAGTTTTGTTACTTAAAGTAAATATAATGATGCTTTTAATTGTTTGCTTGTTAAATTTAAGTACATATAATAACCGAGGAAGCTGATATTTAGTTTTATGTATCATGCTCTTAGTTGTCTGGTTTATTAGATAAAATATGTATAAAGTGTAAAACATAGATGCAACATAAGCTTCTCTTTCAACTTGTGTGAATTCTTTTCTACTAGGTTTTCATTTCTTTTTTGACTGTTGAACGATGCTACATAACTCTTTTTTCTATCTGGTAAAACAGGCAAAATCCTAAAGTCAATGGGGTAAAAAATAAAAAAAAAACACGGTGTCTCATTAAAGATCATAATTAGGGATGGTCCGAACCAAGTTCGGTTCGTGTTCGTACGAACCCGAACTCTCGGTAATGATTCCCGCTGTCTGCCCGCTCCGTGCAGCGGGCGGATACAGCGGGAGGACCACCTGGAAAACTGGGATACAGCCATAGCCATAGGCTGTATCCCAGTTTTCCAGGCGGTCCTCCTGATATATTCAGCCACTCCACGGAGCGGGCAGACAGCGGGAATCATACGAACCCGAACCTCGGAGGGTTCGGACCATCCCTAATCATAATAGTTCCATCGTTACACTAGAGGTCCAGTAAACAGTAATCTACAATGTGCCAAAGTGTTTATAAAAAGAACTTTTTAGGTTAGATACAAAGGTAGCCCTTCTAATAAGATGTCAGCAGAGATATGAAAATATGCAATATTAAAAGGAGTTATCCAGAATGGCCGATTTCTTCCAGAAACAGCACGACTCTCTTTTCCAGTTTGGATGTTGTTTTGCGAAGAAGCTCCAATCACTTCAATAGAACAGAGTTACAAAACCACACTCAAACTGGAGACAAGAGAGGAGCTGTTTCTGGGGGGGGGGGGATGTGGCCATGTTTTTCTAAGCCTGGATAACCCTTTTAATACTTTGTGTGTATAGAGTAAATCAGTGGAATCCCATAGCTCCTATTTATTGTTTAGATCGATCCAGAACTTTTGGGGGGTTCCTGTGTCTACATAATGCACTATATGGTAAAAGCGACATGATACCATTATTCTATAGGTCAGTCTGAACACAACCACATGCAGGTTTACACATATTTTCTAATATTATATATATTTTTTTTAAGAGATCCTTTTTTTTGCAATTAATTATTAATAAAATCTGCCTATTTGTTTACGCCGTTAGCCGTTAGTGATGATGCTTGTTATATTTTTATAGATCGGACATTTACGCACTCTATGGTATATTATATGTTTGTTTATTTATTTATTTTTATATGTTTTATTTATGTAATGGGAAAGGAGGGTGATAAACTTTTATTGGGGGAGGGGCTTTGGGGTATTGTAATAATGATTTTCACTTTTTTTTTAAACACATTTTAAGTCCCTATGGGGGACTTTTACATACATGACTTTGATTGCAAACACTGATCACTGATGGCAGACTTAATGACCAGAAAGTAAGTGACAGGGGACTCCCCCTGTCACTTACACTTGAACGCAGCGTTTGAGGGGTTAATGACACGCTGCAGCGCGATTGCTGGAGACTGTCATTGACGGTGGGCTGCTTTCAAGCGTGCTCCGTTCTATAGCTCAGGGCGTACCAGTACGCCCAGAGTCGTCTGGCCACAGACTTCCAGGGCGTACCGGTATGTCCTTAGTTGTCTAGGGGTTAAAAAATAAAAATAAAAATGGAGACAAGAGAGGTGCTGTTTCCGCAAGAAAGTCGTCATGTTTTTCTAATGTCTACTGTAGAGTACTGGGCCTATTACACAGGCCGATAATCGTTTAACAAGGGCTGCAGAAACATTGTTACCGATGTCCTTGCAGCCTTTGTTTAAACTGTATACATACAGTACCTATCCAGGTTGCAGGGCTCCTCTCCCTCTGTGCTTCTCTCCGGGTCCTGCGCACTCCAGCTTCACAGCGGTCCCGGCCTGTGATTGGCCGAGCGGCCTGTCAGCTGAGACAGGCCGCTGTGATGCCGGAGCGCGCTGGACCCGGTGAGAAGCTCAGAGGAAGAGGAGCCCTGCAACCTGGATAGGTATGTATTCCTCTCTGCATATTGTCAGCGTTGGCCGCGCACCGCTATTACACGTAGCGGTGCGTGGTCGGGTGACGATTATAGGTCAGAACCTATATCAACGATCAGCTGATGACAACGATCATCGGCTGATCGTTGTCTTTATTACACGCAACGATTATCGGCCAGATAGAGCCAATACGGCCGATTATCGTTCCGTGTAATAGTACCCTAAATCAGTGGAAGCCCATAGCTCCTATTTATTGCTTAGACTGATCTTCAGAGCATCAATGTACAGTTGATATTGGGAATCTTAACCCCTTTAGGATGATGGATTTTGATTTTATGGACACAGCCTATTTTAATTTTTGGGACTTTTCCTCCTCACCTTCTAAGATCCATAGCTCTTTTATGTTTCCATCTACAAAGCCATATAAGGACTTGTTTTTTTCGGGAACAATTGTATTTTGTAATGACTCCTTTCAAAATAGCATTAAATAAAAATACTAACAAAATATTATTTGTGGGGTGGAATGAGAGAAAAATTAGCAAATGCCCATGTTTCTTTTCAGGGAAGGGTAAGCCACAGCCTGACAGCGAGTTGTCTCTCTGTTAACAAAGGGGTGGGACAGTGAAATTTTATCATGCCCAGCCCTTATTTCTGAGTCTTGGTAGAACCCACACACTTTAAAAAGACATAACTGACATGAGTATTAATTGTCTATTATTTATAATATATAATATATATATTATATATTTTTTTTATTTAATTTCATTTTTTTTTATATTTAATTTTTTTTTATTATTATTATTTTTTTTTGCCATAAATTTATACATACATTTTCTATTTTTTTATTATCTATTAATATTTGATGCTTAGCGACATATTTATGTCCTTTTATCTTACACACACTAACAGCATGTATCTATTGCTATATGCTTTTTTCATCCTCACATCATGGTTACTGAGATATGAGGTTGTTTTTATTATCTTGACTTCATTCATTTTATTTTATTTTATTTCACTTTAGATCGTCATAACCATTATTAATTTATAACTCATACTGAAATCATAATTCATACCAGCTTGGAAACTTTGGTGTTCTGAGAGCCCGCCCCTTTTGTACTGCATGATGGCTGTATGGGGATTTCCCTGTCAGCCAGTCCACTATCTCAGCTGGACCTTATTCATTATGCTAATTCAGTTCAGAAGCCTGTCTCCACTAAAACGCTGGGACAGCTGTGGAGACACTCCTCTGTTAGTTGCTTGGCACATTCACTCATACAGGCAGACTAGAAATACTTGTGTCTGAATAAAGTGCACCTTTTGAATCCGAAGGTACTTAGGTCCATACACATATATATATATATATATATATATATATATATATATGTATATGCGCTAGTGCTGTGCTTTATATAGTAGTTTTATATCTTTTATATTTGAATATGTATTAACCTATGTTTTGCTTTCTTTCCTCCCCCCGCCCCCTGGGCGGGTGTGGTGTGTTTTACCATGTCTTTTAAACCACACTGTTTCCATGAGTTCACTATGCACTTTGGTTCTGAGGAAGGGAGGATACTCTCCCGAAACATGTTAACGTTGTGCAACCAAATAAACAAGTTTTTCTTCATTTGCCTGGTGAATTGGATTTTCTGGCAGTGACAGCGCTGGTAATGATACAATTTTTTGGGATTTTTTTGGATTTTGCTTTTTACTCTTATTTTAATTTTTGGGACTTTTCCTCCTCACCTTCTAAGATCCATAGCTCTTTTATGTTTCCATCTACAAAGCCATATAAGGACTTGTTTTTTTCGGGAACAATTGTATTTTGTAATGACTCCTTTCAAAATAGCATTAAATAAAAATACCAACAAAATATTAATTGTGGGGTGGAATGAGAGAAAAAAGCATGACTGCTTGCAGTACAGAGTAACCCCCCCCCCCCTGTGTAACATAACAGGGGGTACATCAGTTATAGAACAATGCCAGGGGTTTGTAAGGGTATATATCCATAGCCAGGTTTTGTGTGCCAATGTCTTCTCACTGACCCTTCCTGTCGACCAGCAGAACCTCCATAGGAAGGTTGAATTGTGTCTTCTATGATAAAACAAAAGAAGTGGTGTAAAAGATACAGGTGAGAAAGTTACCAGTAAGATCATGTCAGCCACATTAGCGTATCCACTGTACACCCTCCTACTATTCATTGCATGCAGACACTGTTACTAAACTGCTACCATCTAAGCAGGCGAAGTGTTAAGGACTGAAGTTGATGCTCACTGGTTTCTGTCAGTAGGATGCTTCTATCAGTGATTCTGAAGTAAATGCTGGGATGTCTTGCACCACCTTGTGGACATGGACAGGAGCTTGCAGTTCCCGGCCAGGCACACCCCCTGTGGTGATGTTGGTGAGAGAGCCGCTAGAGCACTGCTAGTAATACCCGCTGAACGTAGCTGTCATCCGGCAGATTCAGTGCCGGTGGCAACTAATACTGGCATTGTCATATACAGTAATCTGGTGTAATTTGTACGCTGCATGTTGTGTGCATATATAGTTGTAGTGCATGTAAGTAACTGGATATGGAGGTCATAAATGAATTACATGGTATACCCTATGATGGCATATGGGAGTGATCATACTGAAAGTATTCTTGCATTAAACTCCCGACTCTGGAGCATAGCTTATTGTGCCCTAGAGGACACTACTTTTTAGACTATAAGTTGAACTAACAGGTATTCCCTAGCTGCCTAATATTCATGTTTTCTCATATTATCTCCCCTTATGACACCATCATATCATGGTAGAAACACGTTGGGAGTATTTGATACACAACAGTGGTTCATTGTATGATTATTATTGTATATGGTTGGCAATTATATAGCTGGTTGACAGCATTTGCAACTGCTGTACTGTAGATTGCATATCAGCAGTATATTTAGTCATCGTAACGGCTTCACAATAGGGTGTATTTAAATTAATACAATAAAAGTTATGTTTTAAGGTATTCCCACAATTGTGCCTTATCTTCTAATTTAAACTAGCAATTTAAATGGTTTGCATTGATTAAAGGTTTTTTCCAGACAGAATTTATTCATGACCTACACCCGGTATATTGTAGTTCCTCGATAATAAATTGGTTGTTTTCTGTCAACTAGCACACCTGCCAAACAGTAATTTTCTAGGGCGTTTGTCCCACCATACACAGGAAAATATAGCAAGTGTTATATCTGTGCCTGTCCAGACCTCAGTCCTTAGCCTGTAAAGTATGGCTGAGATTGTGGTGATTGGCAGGTTCCACCACACCCGTCTGGTTTCTTCTGCTAGCCCTAGTACTGGGCTGTAGATGGTTTACACTGAGGAGTGATGGACAATTACCTTTTTTTTTTACTTTTCTCCCGTCTCTGTCAGTATGTGTTCTGCATGGTCTGGATATCAGAGGGCTGGTCCAATCACACCCTAGACCGGGACTCTGGCATCTTATAAGTGGCCCACTTGTGCTCTTGGACATTGCTTTCGATAACTCGAGTTGGTGTTCCAATTTTGATTTCTTGGAATGCTGTCCGTCTGGCCTCAGTTTTGGCCTGCTGTTCTTTCACCATTCTACTATCTCTGGTTAGACCTGTATCTGCCTGACTATTCTTTATTGTGTTTGTCTTGTCTTGTTCTATGTTTCACTTACCCAGTGTAGGGACAATCACCCAGTTATCACCAACCGCCTAGAGTCAGACTGACAAGAGGGCAGAGACCAGAGACAGTCTTGGGGGGAGGGGGTATTGCTAGGGCTCACACTGTCTATGCCTGAATCCTATCCATATCCCAAGTTCCCTCACTGCTGGAACCAGGATCTCAAGGATAGATCATCAATAAATTTTGTTTGGAAAAGGGCCTTAAAGAAATAGGATCTGTCATTTTTCTATAGCGGCCCAGCTTATTGCTATGTGTTGCATTGCAACTCAACCTCATAAACATCATTTTTTTTCTCATAAAACCCTAAAAGCATATTTATTGTCTAATGTATCATAGGTAAAGTAAATTGTTAGACATTGACCAATCAGATTGCAGCCATGTTTTCTGTAAAGCAGGCTATAAAATAAAAGCAGCAATCTGTTTGGCTGCTGCCGGCGACTCTCTCTCCACTTCCTCTTTCCATTGTGTATTTTTATAAATCTTTTCCAGTGTATGGAATAAACAAGTTAAAGAACCAAAATACTTTATGGAATGGAAAGTAATTGTTTTCTATGACAGGGATATTTTTCAACAATAGCTTTTCAGCTCCACACAGGTACAGTCAGCTGCTGTCTGTGCATACACATTAGCTGAAGGAACTATTTATTTGCTGTAAAATAGCCTTAGTGTGTCATGTAATTTGGCTTCCTGACATAATTACTTTTATACTGTATATTTATGTAGAATTTACAGCACATAAGTGAATCTATGTTACAGCGAGAGGCCATAAAATATTATTCCTCGTCTATCACCTCTGTGCTAGACGTTCTCGAGAACATCAGTGAAACAGTAAAAGTTGAATGTTTTTCTTAGGAGAAACTTGAAAGGTTCATTTCGGATGATAAGGGGATCATTACGTTCTTAACAAAGTCTCAAATGAGCAGCAATAGAGTAAAAGAACCGCATTTATAAAGTTAGGGAAATTTTTATGACTCATCTTTACCTTCTTTAAGTTTTATAGGTTATAATGGAAACAATATGTATTGTATTAAAGGGTTTCAGGAGGATGGCGATATTGGATTGAGGTTGGTGTAATCCCTGGACTGCTGATCAGCACAATGATGTCAGTGCCAGATTTAATACTGTAGCTTGTATGGATAAGGGAATATGTCTGTATTAATAATTTAAAGGCCTCTTAAAGGGAATCTGAAATGTTGAAATCTGCAGGTAGCATATTATATAGCAGAAAGAGTTAAGCGGATTATTATATAGCTCTTGTGGGAAAAAATCTCTGCTCATTGCAGGTAGTCATGCGGCCATGTGGAGGGTTCTGCTCAGCAAATGACAACCGTTTCTATATAAACACTTATAGCTGTCAATCAATGAACAGGACCACCCACTTTACTTAGCCTAGAATGAGCAGAGTTTTTTTATCAATAAATTATAAGTTACCTTTTGTCATAATATTCTATATCAGGGGTCCCGGGGCTTGGCTGTGATCGGTTAAAATAGTTTTGACCTTGAACAGCTAATCTCTTTAATAGTGGTGGGTACAGTCCACGAAGGAACAAAACCCCTGCTGTGCCTAGCGACAGTGACGTTCAGCAGCGCTATTACAGGGCAGGGATCAGAGCCCTGCAGCCGTGTACTCGGAAGTGTATATGTATATTTAAAAAATAGATATATATATTATAAAGTTATAATACAAAGTAATTTAACTTTGTTAAAGCTGCGTATTGACATAAGAAATGCCCTCAGTCTCCAGAGTACCCCTTTAAGTCTAATGTGTTTAGTTACTACTACTATAGCTGCTGTAAGCGAGTATTGGTCACTTTAAATGTCCAGTGTTTTATTCTGCTCTGAGATAAATGAATGTCAGCACTGTCTGACCACAACTTTTTTTTTTTTTCCCAGATTAAAATAAACATGAGTTTATTTGACATTGTGTGAATATTCTTTTTTAAGGGGTTGTCTGCTCTAAACATCCCCCATTTTGATATACAGTATTATTTGTAAAATAACCAATCGTTAAAAAAAAATTGTTAAAAATTATTGTTAAATGACAGCTGTCCAATAAAAACAGTCATTATTATGATGGTGTGTGAGCATAGCCTAAAAGTTAAACTTTCTCAGAGCCTGGGGTGAAGGCAGTCATGTAGCTGTAGAGAATGGTGACGAAGGAGATGGGTCATTATCTGTAAGAAAGTCTTTGAAAGTAATAGAGATGTTAGGACTGGTGGTATAGTGATCAGATATATGCAAAAACATGATAAAAAAAAAAGACAAAAAAAGACTACCAGCAGAGTTTGAGCACACCACAAGCCGAGGGTCATGCCAAGCTCAAGACAGGTATGACCAGGGCATTTCCAGTTTAAGGCCATGTTTAGACCTTGTAAGAGACTCAGAAAAGATCATCCCGACCGGTACGGCAGTAACGGCGGGATGATCTTTAGCGCCGCTTAGTTCTGATGCGGGTGCATCCGTGCGCGCCCGCATCAGAACTCTACACTGCACACACTGGAGCATGCGACCTGTCAGTTTCTCGCTGCACCGCTAGGGATCCCGGCCGGAGTGTATACTATGGGGGACACACATCATCCGGCGTACTGATGATTTCGGCGTAAAGTGACGATATGCGAATGATTTTATTCGCAAATGGCCGATTTGCGAATAAAATATTCGCACATCGGCACTTCGCGGAACGGGGGGCGCAGACTCAGAGTCCGCGCGATTTATCATTTTTTCAACTCAAAGATACGCGGTCCGCCTCTACATAAATCTCCGTAGCGCCGGAGATGCGGGGACATTTAGAATTCCGGCGTAAGAAACGCCGGACTTAATAAATGTCCCCCAATGTGTATACACTCCGGCCGGGATTCCATAGGCAGCAACGTCACATATATATTTTCGTATTAATCCCGGCCTTTGTTGCAATCGGCAACAACGGCCATAGTTTTACAAAAATATAGGTAGTGTGAACATAGCCTAACATTGTATCATTAATACACAATATTTGTGTTTCCATAATGAGCCTTTATACTATGAACAGAAGAGCATAATGCTATGGTAGTCAATGGAAACAGCATCACATTTACAACTATGTTAAGAATAATCCATTTTTGTAGTAAACCTATACGTGCCCTTATACAACTTAGAGGTTTGTATTGAGCTAAAACAACCAATCATTATTCCCTATTTCCAACTTCTGTTTATCTAAGAGCACATATTTGGCAACTGTGTTCTAGATCTGGCTGTTGGGTTTTGACAGACAGGTGACATTTCATCTGGTTAGGTTACATCATTTCACCGTCGATGCTAAAAGATGCCTTCGGTCAGTTTATTAAGCAAACTTTCCTCCAAAGGTCGAGCAGTAAACAAGGAGATAAGAGTTCTATATTTTAACATCACACCAATTTCTTGATTGATGTGCAAGGACATTTTTAATACCCCTAATTATGTAGCATGGGTCTCTCTGATAAGGTCTCATTATTTTCTGCACTCATTTGATTCATGAGTTGCCTACTGATTTGTACTTTCAGGAATAAGCGCTATGCCTGCTCTTTGTTTTGCTGCTGACCACTGCAGGATTTTGATAGCAAATTGATGGGAAACTTTACTTAGAAACTAAACATCAGAGGTTATTGTTTTCTGCCTATGGCTTGTAGATCAGTGCTAAATATACTGGTGACACGTAGATGGAAAAGATAACAACCTGTGCTGGCACAACAAATTCTAGCTACAAAATTAGAATAATTCTTTGAATTTCGGTGACATATAAGGCTAGGGTATAACAGAAGAATACACCACTTGCTTACAATGACAGTAAAACACTATACATTTTTTATGGTTTTAGTTTTAAATTTTTTCTTATTGTTCCTAGGGCTGCTATATACTGCACCTATTATACAATATAGTATGCTCATTATAGTTTAGGCTAGATCTAAAAGCCTCTGCTAACTGAAAAGTGCTTGCCCAAATTCTTTTTTAAGTATCTGTCATCACTGGACCCTCTCTTCCTCAAACTACTGTAATGGTAAGCACTAGAGAGTAGCGAAGAGAATCTACCAAATTCTGATTTGCAGTGAATTGGCATTAATTTTGCTTCGTAGTGATTAGCAAATTCTCCAGCTTCGCTTTGCAAATCCACTAAACATGGCGGCCACACATGTTAGTTTACAGAACTGTCTTTTGGCGAGAGCAAGGGATTATCCATAATCCCTTGCACCCATCCAGTGAGCTGCAAACCCCGCTGGGATGTCAGCAACCCCCACTTACCCTTTATATAAGGTAATTGGCTTCCTGGAGGCAGCCAGTCAGCTGTGTATAGTGGACAGCACGTTGGAGTTGGGAGAGAAATATAGAGATATAGGGAAAGAAAGGAGAGGAGGGTGGATGTGGGTGATTTTTTGCGGGAGCAGTGAAGCCATTGTCCAGAATACAAAGTAACTGGGTGACTGTTGCTCATTACACCAAGTCACTGGGTGTTGGGTGTGCATTATAGGAAGTCACAATGAACACAGTGTCCATCTTAATACCACACTGGGTGCTCATTTACCAATGTCCACTGCTGTCCTGGGAGAAAATTGATATTATGCCGCTGATCCACCAACGTCCAAACTGTCCATGGCGGAAATTGAATGATTGACAGGCTGATTGATAGTTTAAAAAAGTGACATTTTCCAATTTTGACACTGTCACAGCAACAGCTATTGAAAAAAATTGCTACTCTGTAATAGTCCCAGTACTGTAGCTACTATAGTTTGCCTGTTTTAATAAAAAATCATTTGTATGCAATTTGCTCATCTCTAGTAAGCACTGTGGAATCTTTTGGAGCTCTACAAATACATATTATTATTATTATTAGCTGAATCTGGATTTTTTTTAAATTCTTGAACTCGTATTCTTCAGCAGTTAGGCCTCAAATAGTCCATGTACTACAAATTATTGAAGCACTTAAGATTTATTTAGTACCATTTCACCAAATGAAAGAATCCATGGTACACATTTATGGTGTGTCGTAGAGTTGGCAGACTCTCCTGAGAAGATACGGCTGTTTTCCCTGAATTGTTTCACCCATATGACTAGTTTTCCTACTCTCCAGCTACAGATGTGTCCGCCCTTACCTTTTCATTAGTTATATAATGGAATATGGTTTTTCTGAGAAGTCCAAATGCTTAATGTAGGGAACATATTTACTCAAGACATTAAAATGATAATCCAAATTAGCACAGACATGCAGTCTTGGTGGTGGTAACTCTACATTTTTCTCGATCTCTAGCTGGCACTAGTGGTCGTGGAACATTTGCCATGAAAAATTACTGTAGTTTTAAAGGGCAATGTAGGTCCACTAAAGGGGTGTGGCTGTTCTATGTATGCCATGTCAGACTTACTAATTGTAGCGGGCGGTGGCTGTGGACCCACTGTGAACCAAACCTGTTTGGCTTTGGGCCACACCATGGAGTTGATTCACCCTTCATCCCACAACAGAATGAGGCTATGTTCAGAAGTGGTAAAACACTGTCCAATCTGTGACCCAGAGTCAAATGCATTGTGTATTTCCACAGCCTTAAAGCTTGTTGAATGGCTGCTCGGCAGCCCTTCAACAAGCTTTTTGTAACCTGAGCACCTGAGTAGTACAAGATCGGTCAAGCATCAAGCTCGATTGAGCACCTCTGATGATCAAGTACCATGCTCAACTGTCCATGCTTGTTTATCTGTAGTAGACATATTTTATTAAAGGGGACTAAGGAGTCTCCTAAAGGGACTTTATTTTTATTTTAAGGTAAAATAATTTTCAGTGATTCCATATACAGACAATAATCAAGCATTTGTTTTCTACACACATCTTGGGGTAAATGCATCAAAAGTAATAGCAAGTGCTGGCTCACCTTCTAACTATATAAGAAAACCGATGTGTTGATCTACAAGAGAGTCTTCCCTTGTGAAAACTTACTGACTACAAAACAATAACACGAAGTACCAGCTCAGTGGTTTAGAATTACTTCATGTTGCTACAAGTACTTGAAACAATAAAGCTCCTGGCTGCCAGCCACAGTGAGTAGACATTGCTATGATATGGAGAACAAAGGTAACACTAAACTATGCATGGCAGGTTTTCCGAATATAAATTGAAGATTGTATATTTGTAATTTGTTAGTTTTGATAGATATAATTATTGTTGGTTAGAGCAGCAATAAATACGGGGAATAAAAGATCACGACATCTGAAGAACAATACAAATATTATCATAAAGGACGTTCTTGAAGTTTTCTTCTGAACTTTTAGATCTCAAGGGCTGAATGAATGATTTATTTTTGAAATAGGTAACATAAAGCTTTTAGCTGTTACGAAGGTTAACACAAGTAAGAGTTTATACTTGAGATTAGATGACGATCTAGAGATTACAAAGGAGAGGTTAAAAAATCTGAGATATTAGGCTGTTTAACACCTTAACGACCATCCAAATGCGTTTTTACTGTGGTCACTAAGGGATTTTATACTAGGCAACCATTTTTTTACAGTAGAAGCCTAACAGCCTGGCATGGGTTTCCTGGACCAAGATCTTGAAAGCTTGGTTGTTGGTATGACAGCCCCATAGTACAACTGCCACCTTACCTGCATAATTGCTTGGTATCCATGTGCAGAGACCTTCTGAAGCCCCCCAGGCTTTGTATGTGACTCTATATTGCTGTGCCAGAGGCATGGCTGTATAGTTAACTGTCAACATAAGGCTCTGTTCACACTAAGTAAGGGGGGGGGGAAGCATCCGTTTTTCATTTTCAAAAAAGTCAGTTTTTACAGATTTTTTTTATTGATTTGAATTAAATGTATTGATGTCTATGGAAAAGCGGATGTCTGAAATGGACGTCAAATAATTACATAGTTACATAGTTACATAGTTAATACGGTTGAAAAAAGACACATGTCCATCAAGTTCAACCAAGGAGGGGATGGATACAGGGAAGGGGGAGGGGTGAAATGTTCTATACATATGCATCTATATTATTTTGGTCTAAGAACTTGTCTAGCCCTGTTTTGAAGCCCTCTACTGTTTTTGCTGTGACCAGATCCTGTGGTAGACTGTTCCACAGATTCACAGTTCTCATGGTAAAGAAGGCTTGTCGCCTCCGGAGATTGAACCTTTTTTTCTCCAGGCGGAGGCAGTGCCCTCTTGTCCTTTGAGGGGGTTTTACCTGGAACATCTTTTCCCCATATCTCTTGTAGGGGCCATTTATATATTTAAATAAGTTAATCATATCTCCCCTTAAACGTCTCTTCTCCAGACTAAACAAATGTAATTCTTTTAATCTCTCCTCATAACTAAGATGCTCCATTCCCCTTATTAGTTTAGTTGCCCGTCTTTGTACCCTCTCCAGCTCTAGAACATCCTTTTTATGAATCGGGTTCCAAAACTGGACGGCATACTCCAGATGGGGCCGCACCAAAGCTTTATAAAGCGGTAATATTATATCCCTGTCCCGAGAGTCCATGCCTGTTTTAATGCATGACAATATCCTACTGGCCTTAGAAGCAGCTGACTGACATTGTGTACTGTTCTGTAGTCTATTATCTACAAGTACACCCAGATCCTTCTCCATCAGTGACTCTCCCAGAGTAACTCCCCCCAGGACATATGATGCATGCGGGTTATTAGTACCCAGGTGCATAACTTTACATTTATCCACATTGAACCTCATTTGCCAAGTGGACGCCCAAACACTCAGAGTGTCTAAGTCATCCTGTAACATCTGCACATCCTCCATAGACTGTACTGTACTACAAAGCTTGGTGTCATCTGCAAAGATAGAAACATTGCTGTTAATTCCATTCTCAATATCATTAGTAAACAAGTTAAACAGAAGAGGGCCCAGTACTGACCCTTGGGGTACACCACTTATTACCGGGGACCATTCGGAGTAGGAATCATTGACCACCACTCTCTGGGTACGATTATTAAGCCAGTTTTCAATCCAGTTACACATTAAATTTTCCAAACCAATAGACTTTAACTTACCCATCAGACGTCCATGAGGAACTGTGTCAAACGCTTTTGCAAAATCCAGGTACACTATATCCACAGCCGCGCCGCCATCCAGGCTTCTACTTACCTCTTCATAGAAACATATTAGGTTGGTTTGACAGCTTCTGTCCTTAGTAAAACCATGCTGGTTATCACTTATAATACTATTAGCCACTACATACTCCTGGATGTAGTCCCTTATAAGCCCCTCAAATAGTTTCCCCACAATGGACGTTAAGCTTACGGGTCTATAGTTACCTGGGGAAGTTCGAGAGCCCTTTTTGAAGATCGGCATTACATTTGCCTTACGCCAGTCCCTCGGCACAATACCAGTAAGCAAAGAATCACGGAATATTTCATACAAGGGTAGTGAAATTACAGAACTGAGTTCCCTAAGAACTCTGGGGTGCAATCCATCAGGCCCTGGAGCTTTGGTTACATTGAGTTTGTTTAATTTATCTTGGACCATATCTATAGTAAACCAGTTCAGTACATTACATGTGTTAGCAGCACTGGCCCCACCCACCTCAGTACTGGCCCCACCCACCACAGCTCCATCCTCTTTTGTATATACAGAACTGAAGAACCCATTAAGTAACTCAGCTTTCTCCTGATCCCCAGTTATTAATTCCCCGTCGCCATTATTTAGGGGTCCTACATGCTCTGACCTTGGTTTTTTTGCATTAATATATTTGAAGAATTTTTTGGGGTTTCTTTTGCTTTCTATAGCTACCTGCCTTTCATTGTGAATTTTTGCTGCTTTTATTACATTTTTACAGGTTTTGTTGACTTCTTTGTAATGTTTAAATGCTACAGCTGACCCCTCTGATTTATATTTTTTGAATGCCCCTTTTTTCTCATTTATAGCCCTTCTAACCTCGGTTGTAAGCCATGTGGGATTGGATTTTAACCGTTTATATTTGTTACCCATAGGAATATATTTGGCAGTACAGTTATTTAATGTGGATTTGAAGATTTCCCATTTATTAGCTGTATCCGTATGTGACAGCAGCCGCTCCCAGTCTATGCCCTGAAGTTCTGCCCTTAACCCAGGAAAATTGGCCCTTTTAAAATTAAGAGTTTTTGCCCTCCCAACATGTTTTTCTTTTCTACACTTTAAGCTAAAAGTCACTATATTGTGGTCACTATTCCCCAGGTGTTCATGGACAGTGACATCCCCAACCAGCTCAGCGTTGTTAGAAATAACCAGATCCAACAAGGCATCACTTCTAGTTGGCTCCTCCACAAACTGGCCCAGAAAATTATCCTGCAGGAGGTTAAGAAATTCCCTCCCCTTTGTGGTTTTAGCTGAACCGTGACCCCAATCTATATCTGGGTAGTTGAGGTCCCCCATTATCACTACTGTTCCCTCCCGGGCAGCCCGCTCTATTTGTCTATTCAACTGGCCATCTACCTCCTCAGTAATGTTGGGGGGTCTATAGATTACACCAAGAATAATTTTTTCACTCTTTACCTCCTTCTGTAGTTCTACCCATAATGCTTCCACATCATCACAGTCATCGCCCACTATTGCATCTTTTACACTCACTTTAATATCATTTCTGACATACAGACATACTCCTCCTCCCCTTCTGCCCACCCGGTCCCTTCTGAACAACGTAAATCCCTGAATATTGACAGCCCAGTCATGTGAGGAGTCCAGCCATGTCTCAGTCACACCAACCACATCAATGGGCTCCTCCAGAACCAAGGCCTCCAGCTCCCCCATCTTGCTGGCTAGACTTCTGGCATTAGTTACCATACACTTTATATTACCATTGAGTTTAACCGCTTCATTATAAGAAATGGGAATTATTACTGTGCTGTGGCCACAATCATCCTCACTGTTCATCCGCAACATATGGATCTCCCTATGCACTGTTTTTATCCTCCCCCCACAGGACCCTTCTCCTCCCTCCTCATTGTTCTGTCCCCTCTCTAACCTATCCACCACTATATTACACACTACATTGTCCTCCCTCCACATCCCTAGTTTAAAAACCCCTCCACCCCTTCTAGGATTCTCTCCCCCAGCACAGCGGACCCCCTTCCATTAAGGTGCAAATTATCTGCGGAAAACAGTTTGTACCCCAATGAAAAGTCAGCCCAGTGCTCTAAAAACCCAAACCCTTCTTCTCTACACCACGACTTGAGCCATGCATTTAACTCCCTAAGCTCCCGCTGTCTTTCCTGCGATGCGCATGGCACAGGCAGTATTCCAGAGAGCCATGCTCGCTTGCTCACTGTGCTTGCTGACAAGTGGTTGAAAATAAGTGGAGTTTAAAAAAGGAGTTGAAAGAAGGAGTTACAAGTTCTGGTAAGTGCTAAATCTCTTTCTTTTTCGCTGTTTTTGTTGCACTGAGGATGATGGCTAGCGAGATGGAAGGATTCATTCAGTGCGCAGTCTGCCGCATGTACGCACAACTGGAGCAGGTGTTCCAGGGTGAGTACCGCTGTGACAGATGTGAGCATGTTGCCCATCTAGAAGCTCGAGTTAGAGATCTGGAGAAGCATATTGCAACACTGAGGGAACTTGGCCACCTTGAGAGGGAACTTCGGCTCACTGAGCAGGAAGTTAGTGGGTTAGAGATGGAGGGTGGTGATATAGATCAAGAGGCCCAAGTAAGTAGCTGGGTTAATGTAGTTAGAGGGACCAGTAAGGGATCCAAGAAAAGGAAGGCCACTTCTCCTACTATATGCCCAAGCAAAATTGCCAAGTTAGGTGATGATGCAAGGGCATCCGTGTCAGAAATGGCAGCTCTAGTGGAACCTGTTCTCTCTAACAGCCGGGGGAACAGTCCAACTAGTAGTGGGCGGGATGGTAATGTAGGTAGGCCTAGACAGCTAGTGGTTGTAGGGGATTCTATAATCAGGAAGACGGATAGAATAATTTGTCGCCAAGACCGCCTCAACCGAATGGTTTGCTGTCTCCCTGGTGCCAGGGTTCGGCATGTGGTGGAAAGGGTGGATAAATCACTAATAATGATCATGACAATTATTTTTGGACTTCTTTAACAAACAGCGGAAGTAATTTTTTAGTTGTTCACATAGTTATTCTTTTTTCACTGTTCTTTCACTGTCCTTACTATTAAATTTAGTGGACTTTTCAATTAAAGACACTCAAAGGCCAACCAGTCCACCTAAACTAGCATTGTGTACCAACAGCCGCCACTGCACTGGCGGGCAGCCAAAACGCGAATTGATTGACATCAGTTTGACCTCAAAATGATGGACGTCATTTAAAAAAATTATATATGGACAAAAAACTGTTGTGAGAACATATCCTAATACTGACTGGCATAATATGATGCACTACCATGGTAGGGCAGTGTATGATATGGATGGTCAGAGGATCACTAGTGAAAGTTTCCTTATGTGGATAATTAAAAAAAAAAAAAAAAAAATTAATAAACTTCAGGGCAGATCTCAAGCAGCCCTTTGGTTTTCACCCATTATCCAATGCGGGAGAAATCTGAACTTAGCTTTAGAAGGCTACCAGGTCACTATTGACTTCAATTAAATGTATTGACGTCTATGGAAAAGCGGACTTTTGAAACGGACGTCAAATAATGATCATGACAATTATTTTTGGACGTCTTTAACAAACAACGGAAGTCATTTTTTAGTTGTTCACATAGTTATTCTTTTTTCACTGTTCTTTTACTGTCCTTACTAAGGCCAACCAGTCCACCTAAACTAGAATTGTGTACCAACAGCCGCCACTGCACTGGCGGGCGTCCAAAACGCGAATTGATGGACATCATTTTGACCTCAAAATGATGGACGTCATTTTAAAAAAATATATACGGACAAAAAACAGTTGTGGGAACATATCCTAATGCTCACTGGCATAATATGATGCACTACCATGGTAGGGCAGTGTATGATATGGATGGTCAGAGGATCACTAGTGAAAGTTTCCTTATGTGGATAATTAAAAAAAAAAAAAAAAAAAATTAATAAACTTCAGGGCAGATCTCAAGCAGCCCTTTGGTTTTCACCCATTTCACTCAAATGCGGGAGAAATCTGAATGTATCTGTAGAAGTCTACCAGGTCACTATTGGACCATTATTGAATACTAAAAATAATGGCCATTGTTTTGAGTACCAAACAACGGATGTGGTTTAGCATGTTCCAGCGAACGTCATTGCAATGACAGCCATTGGAATATTATTCTAGCTCAAAAATAGGACGATGGCCTTTTCGGTGTGTCTATAAATAAATGGCCCATTAAATTTAATGCAAAAGACAGTGATAGGCTATGTTCACACAACGTTTTTTCTGCTCCGTTTAAAATGACGTCTGTTATTTTGGGTCTAAAATAACGGACCTCATTTAGTTGTCTGGCCTCCCCTTAGTGCAATGACTGGTGTTTTCACATAATTTAAGTTTGGGGTTATTACTTGGACTTTGGGTGTGGCTTAATTGAAAAGTTCATTGAATTTAATAGTAAAAACGGAGACAGAAGAAAAACTGTGTGTGAACTACAAATAAAAAACTTCCGCCGTTTGCAAAAGACGTCCAAAAATAAAGATCATGTTCATTATTTTGACGCCAGCGCCAAAACGTCCCTTATTTAATACATTGTGTATATTGGACGTCTGTCTTTTCATTGACTTCAATGCATTGCCATTGCAGTCAGTTAAACCTCTGCACTTTTTTTAAATGTGAAAATCGGCCACCTTTTTTAATATTTTTGACATTGTGTGAACATAGCCAAAGAATGGTTAATTTAATAAACTATGTGTGAACAACTTAAAATAACAGCCGCTGTTCGCATACTAAGGCCATGTTCACACAACGTTTTTCAACTCTGTTTAAAATGACATTTAGCTGTTTAGCTGTTTAGCCAATGACAGCTGTTCGTACATAATTCTAGTTTGGGGTTACTAATTGGCCTTTGGGTGTGGCTTATTTGAAAAGTCCTTTGAATTTTATAGTAAAAACAGAGAAAGAACGGTGACAAATCAAAAACTGTGTGTGAACAACTAATAAAACGTCCACTGTCTGCAAAAGACGTCCGAAAATAATGATCTTGTTCAATATTTTGATGTCTGCAGTAAAAACGTCTATTGTTCAATACATTGTGTGCATTGGACGTCCGTCTTTATATTGACTTGAATGCATTGCCATTGCAGACAGTTAAATCATGGACGCAATAATGGACGTTTTTTTTAAATATCAAAATCTGTCGCCTTTTCTCTATTTTTGACGTTGTGTGCACATAGCCTAACAGCCGCAATGTCAGGAATATTGATTTACGAACAGCGGCCTTTATTGTATTCATTGTGTAAACCAACGGCCATTGGACTTCAATGTCAATAATTGAAGAATGATTATTTTAAATTCAAATGGTGGCCCTTTTTTTTATAGCGTGTGAACATGGCCTAAGAATGTTACCAGTGTGATGGAGGTTGTCCTAGTTGACCAAAAGACAACAATTCAATGCATGACAATATCAGGCAAAAGGAAGGTCTAGGTCCTAGGCACAATAGCATAGTCAATGACAGCAGGATGGTCATTGGCAGGCAGCTCAGGTATGTGGGTTTGTGATCAGCAATTTTTAATCTTGCAATCAAATGATTGCCACATGAAAACACAAATATGACATCACAAGCATGACACTATGGGGGAGATTTATCAAACATGATGTAATGTGAAACTGTCTCAGTTGCCCCTAGCAACCAATCAGATTCCACTTTTTATTCCTCAGACTCTTTGGAAAATGAAAGGTGGAATCTGATTGGTTGCTAGGGGCAACTGAGCCAGTTTCACTTTACACCATGTTTGATAAATCTCCCACATACAGTGTACAAGTAAATCCCATATGTTTCTAAACCAGTAATGACCAAGTTATAAGGCATTTCATAGATCAGTGTTTATGAAAAAGTATACACTTTATTATTATTATTTTTAAAGGGTAAATAAATAATGATTTATTCTACACACTCTGACAATGAATATGTATTCCAGAATACAAAAGTAACAGATGATCCTAGCAGATAACATATGCTGCAGTAAGAGAAATCATATTATTATTTGTCTGAATACAAAACACATCACAATGTTATTTATATACAAATATATCTGTCATAGCAGCAATCTTTAAAAGAATAGCTACAAAATACCTAAACCAAAACACATACTGCATGCCAGAGAGGAATGATTGCTAAGAGATCATTTCACACATACAGCAACAAAATCTTTTTTTCATAATTAAGGAAAACTAAAACAAACAAAAAAAATCTGCTATGTACCACTCACAGACCCAGATTGGCCTCCAATTTTTCCAGCTTCCTGTGCCATCATGACCCAGCAAGAACTCCCAATGCAGCCAATCAGAGACTACATTGGTGTCCTGCATCAGTGACTGACAGGCTGAGACAGCATTCCTCAGGTTTGGTGTGAATTTACAGGAGCGGGAGCTTCATGAGGCTGGTAAGGGTTTGTGAGACTTAAAGCAGCACTGCTGGGGCACATGGATGGGTAAGTATAGCTGTTTTGCTATGTTTCCGCACTGCACAGGATTTTTCATTTTCACTGGACTTCTCCTTTAAAGGGGTACTCTGGAGGGGGGGGGGGCATTTTTTTCTTGACACTGTGAAGTAGGTGGCCGAGGGAAACGACGTCCACTCACCTCCCCGGTCCCAGTGGCGGGTCCCGCATTCCGGCGCTCCGGTCCCCGGCCGCTTCCTGGTGTCTGACACGGGCCCGAGAAGATACTGTACGTCTCAGGTCCGCTCAGCAAGCTTTGCATGCATGATTTTCCTAAATAGCACACCATGTGGCTATAATTGGTACTGCAGGTATATTGTACTAATAGTTTTTATGTAAATGATTTCATTATTCAGGCAAGAAAATTATCAGTAGCTGCTCTATTGGGTTTAAGCAGAAAAAGAAAAATCACAATTATAAGCACAATCATTGGATTCTTAAATCTGGCCATACACATTATATTCAGCTAGCTATCTAATGTGCATGGGGACCTCACATATGTCCATTGATGGCAGATGTCAAGAAAAAGATCTTAAACATGCCTTATTGTTTTGTCCTTAAAAAGTTGAGCTGCCACAACTTTGCTCTCCCTTCTATCCCTTTTAACCCCTTAAGGACAGAGCCTGAAATGGCCTTAAGGACAGGGACAATTGTCACTTGCATTTTCATTTTTTCCTCCTCTCCTTCTAAGACCCACAACTCTTATATTTTTCCACCTACCGGGCCATGTGAGGGCTTGTTTTTTTCAGGAACAGCTGTACTTTGTAATGGCATCTTTCAATCTGCCATTAAATGAATGACGAAACCCCCAAAATATCATTTATGGGGGTGAACTTGGGGCAAAAAATGTAATTCAGCAAATTTTGTTTACGTAATCCACTTTGCGGTAAAACTGGCATTTTTCCTTTATTCTATAGGTTGGTCTGAAGACGGTGATATGCAAGTTTACTAGGTTTTCTTACGTTTTACTATTTTTATTAGCAGTAAAACTTTTTTTTTTTTTTGCAAATAGGCATATTTAAAATGGTCCTATTGTGACTCCTATAGCGCATTTATTTTTTCCCCTACGTCATGATCTCTAGTTTTTATTAGTAAAAATTTTTTCTAAATGAAATGTATTGATCGCTTTTTATAAAATTTTTTTATACATAAAATGACATTAAAAAATGAAATCTCTGCGTATTTTTACCGTTTTTTTTTCACAACGTTCACTGTGCGGGAAAAGTATTGTTTTATTTTGATAGATTGGACGATTAGGCACGCTTAGGTGTATAATATGTTAATTAACTTTATTACTTTTTATGTGTTTTATGTATGCAATGTAAAGGGAGGGTGATTTACACTTTTATTGGGGGAGGGGCTTTGAGGCACTTTGTAAAACTTTTATTTATTTTTTTTTCACTTTTATAATTCCCTTAAGGAGCTATCACTTGCATATATTAGCTCAGTAACACTGATCCCTGCTATGCCATAGCATTGCAGGGAACAGTGTTATCTGTGATCTTCTGATTCAGCCTGCCTGTGGCAGGCCGAATCAGAACACCGATCCGAGGACTGCACGGAGGAAGGTAAGAGACCTACAGCAGTCAGGAAAAGCGATCGGGACCCCCGCAGACACGCTGCGGGGGTCCCGATCGTTAAGTGAATGGCAAATGCCGATCGTTAAGTTAATGGCGGGCGGCCACACGATCGCGGCGGCGGCCTGCCATTGAGGGTGAGGGTCTGGCTGCAGATAGCAGGGTCCTCACGCGCTCCATAGCTCCATAGCCCGGGACCTGCGTCCTCCTGCGTTAAGTCCCAGGCAGTGAGGGCGTAAATGTATGCCCGTTGTCGTTAAGGTGTTAAAATAAAAATAAATACATATATATCCAATAGGTCATGTCCATCCTGACCTTTCCTTGAATTTAGTTAGGTATCCCAATTTGTCATGTTACAATATTGCAACATGCTATCAAACCCCTTAAAAGACTGAAATTCACATTAAAACCATCAGGTTGCCATCAAAAGATATAGCATATTTATCCCCTGACAAAATATTGAAAAATTCCATTTTATTTCTAAGATAGTTACAGTACCTTATGATGCACATTTTGGGATGTGTTCAAAGGTAAGGAAAGACACATATGTAACTGCCAGCAGCTATCTAAATTGTATGACTGGCTTAAACCTGAATGTTTTACAATTCTACAAATGCTGCTTTGTAAGATTTGGGGTTGTCTGCCTTCCAGAAATGGCATTTAACTCCTGCCATGCAGTTATATGATATTCCGGGCTTTGACAGAAGTTTCAACATCAAGCAATAACTAGTTTGGTGATAGCGGTTTTCATTTTCTTCAAATTATAGAAGTGTTTATTACCTAATCAATACCATAGAGCATGTACTGTACACCGACCGTCTCATACCTCCAAGATCAATGAAGATGAGAACGAGAATTTTCGAGTTGTAACATAAAATGGAATTGTTATGTGTACTAATAATATTTAACATTTCACTGAGCTATTGTTTTCCAATTTCCATCTGAGCTAAAACCTTCCTATTATCTTTTGCCTTGCTGCCTTACAGCATTTTCTAAAGATTTTGAATTACATCTTTTTCTAATTAAATATTTGTTCATTACGGAACAGAAAGTAATATTGTGTTTTTTTTTAAGTCCAGTTTTTTAAAACATAAAAGCAAACAGAAGAGAAATGTCCAAACAGTAGACTGGACTTAGGGCTGTATTAGACGACCCGACATTTCCTATAAGTGAGCGCAGATCTGCTCGATCAGCGCTCGCCTACATAGCCTATGCAAGGCTCAATGATTGTGCAGCAAGAGCTATATATATATATATATATATACAGGGGCTGGCTGGCAGATTTTAGCCTGGGGGGCAAGCACACGGCACTGGCCCTTGACTGGCAGGCTAGCGGCCCATCCTTTAAGGACCACTCTGGCCCTTACCTGGTATTACCCTCCCCAAATAAGTGCGGGAAAGGAAGATACTACATGCGCCACAGAATTATAGTATTGTGGCCAGTGTTCCCAGCCACGAAAAGCCCTTGTAATTGTCTCACCTCCGGATGAAATGTCTCAAGCCCCTGAGTACTTCTTTAAACCTAGTGGTCTCTCACATGCTATATAGTATGTAATGAGAGCTATCCCAGGATATATATCTATTGGATTAAAGGGAACCTAGGTCAGGTGCACAGCATAGTACCTTAGGGGGCCTTTACACAGAGAGATTTATCTGACAGATGTTTGAAGCCAAAGCCAGGAACAGACTATAAGCAGAGAACAGGTAATAAAGGAAAAACTGAGATTTCTCCTCTTTTCAACTCCATTCCTGGCTTTGGCTTCAAAAATCTGTCAGCTAAATCTGTCTGTGTGAATGCACCAGGGTTAAGGTACCATGCTGTGTACCTGGTGACCCTGTTATCAGTGCTGTAATCATTTACAATGCCCTTCTGGTTCTCTTATCATGTTACAACCATCAGCCCTGAATCTCTACAGCACCAGCTGTTATCAGAGGAGGTACTACAACTCCCAGCATATCCTGAGGGCTGCAGACTGTCAGTAAATGCTGGAAGTTGTAGTGTTTGCAGCTGTTGTACTTGGAGGATTCTTGGTGTATTGTATACTGGAGGCTTTGTGGGAGATCAGAATACAGAGTTCTGTGGGGGCTCAGTATGTGGATGTGACCCCAGAACAGAACTGATACAGTTATATACCGTTACTGACCAAATCAAATACACCAGTATATAAGAAACATATATTATCACTGTGACCACAACCATTACCACCTCATACTAACTAATACCACCAAACCATAACTGAGATCCAGTATACCCAGACCAATAATACCAGTATAAAAGAAACAAATATCACAACCCCTTCACCACCGCCGCCATTACTAACTAACATCCACTGTACAAATACCAGGATCATCCCCATAGAACATGAGTCTCAAACTTGCGGCCCTCCAGCTGTTGCAAAACTACAATTCCCATCATGCCTGGGACAGCCAAAGCTTTGCTTTGGCTGTCCCAGGCATGATGAGAATTGTAGTTTTGCAACAGCTGGAGGGCCGCGAGTTTGAGACCCCTGCCATAGAAGGTTCTCATTATTAAAATGTGTCTGCTGGTCGAGATATCATGTGTAATCGAAGATACATAATGAGCTGCTAGATAGCCACTTCCTACTATCTATCTCCTATCTATCTCCTATCTATCTATCTATCTATCTATCTATCTATCTATCTCCTATCTATCTATCTATCTATCTATCTATCTATCTCCTATCTATCTATCTATCTATCTATCTATCTATCTCCTATCTATCTATCTATCTATCTATCTATCTATCTATCTATCTCCTATCTATCTATCTATCTATCTATCTATCTATCTATCTATCTCCTATCTATCTATCTCCTATCTATCTATTACCTATCTATCTCCTATCTATCTATCTATCTATCTCCTATCTATCTATCTATCTATCTATCTATCTCCTATCTATCTATCTATCTATCTATCTATCTATCTATCTCCTATCTATCTATCTCTCCTATCTATCTATCTATCTATCTATCTATCTATCTATCTATCTATCTATCTCCTATCTATCTATCTATCTATCTATCTATCTATCTATCTATCTATCTCCTATCTATCTATCTATCTATCTATCTATCTATCTATCTATCTCCTATCTATTATCTATCTATCTATCTATCTATCTATCTATCTATCTATTTCCTATCTATCTATCTATCTATCTATCTATCTATCTATCTATCTATCTCCTATCTATCTATCTATCTATCTATCTATCTATCTATCTATCTCCTATCTATCTATCTATCTATCTATCTATCTATCTCCTATCTATCTATCTATCTATCTATCTATCTATCTATCTATCTATCTATCTATCTATCTATCTCCTATCTATCTCAGGTATAAGAACACAGACAATAGAGCACACTTGTCAAACTCCGTCCCTCCAGTTGTTACAAAACTACAAATCCCATCATGACTGGACAGATAAAGCATGATGGGAATTGTAGTTTTGCAACACTTGGAGGGACGGAATTTGAGACCCCTGATAAGTTATAAGACCTTATAAGTGATTATAAAGCAGTTACATCCTGTGACTCACAGTAGGCGTCTTCTCTGCATGAAGAGACGTCCACTTTTCTTTTTCTTCTCCATCTGGCTCCGGCCATCATGAAGGCTTCTCTGGCCATGACTCCTCCTCTCCACGGGATCTGTCAGACAGACATTTTAGGCTTCTTGCTCCAGCAACATCCTCATTTGTACATCCCTCCATATAGAATGCCCCCCCCCCGCTGCACATCTCTCCATATAGAAAAGCCCCCCTGCTGTACATCCCCCATATAGAATAGCCCCCCTGCTGTACATCCCTCCATATAGAATAGCCCCCCCCCCCGTGCACATATCTCCATATAGAAAAGCCTCTCTGTGCATCCCCCATATAGAATAGCCCCCCCCCCCCCCCCCCCGTGCATTCTCCCTTATAGAAAAGCCCCCCGGTGCATCCCCCTTATAGAATAGCCCCCCTGTGCATCACCCTTATAGAATAGCCCCCCTGTGCATCACCCTTATAGAATAGCCCCCCTGTGCATTCTCCCTTATAGAATAGCCCCCCCTGTGCATCCCCCCTTATAGAATAGCCCCCCTGTGCATCCCCCCTTATAGAATAGCCCCCCTGTGCATTCTCCCTTATAGAATAGCCCCCCTGGGCATCCCCCATATAGAAAAGCCCCCCTGTGCATCCCCCCTTATAGAATAGCCCCCCTGGGCATCCCCCCCATATAGAATAGCCCCCCCTATGCATCCCCCCATATAGAATAGCCCCCCTATGCATCCCCCCCATATAGAATAGCCCCCCCTATGCATCCCCCCATATAGAATAGCCCCCTGTGCATCCCCCCATATAGAATAGCCCCCCTGTGCATCCCCCCATATAGAATAGCCCCCCTGTGCATCCCCCCTTATAGAATAGCCCCCCTGTGCATCCCCCTTATAGAATAGCCCCCCTGTGCATTCTCCCTTATAGAATAGCCCCCCTGTGCATTCTCCCTTATAGAAAAGCCCCCCTGTGCATCCCTCCTTATAGAATAGCCCCCCTGTGCATTCTCCCTTATAGAATAGCCCCCCTGTGCATTCTCCCTTATAGAATAGCCCCCCTGTGCATTCTCCCTTATAGAATAGCCCCCCTGTGCATTCTCCCTTATAGAATAGCCCCCCTAAGCATCCCCCCTCATAGAATAGCCCCCCTGTGCATCCCCCCTCATAGAATAGCCCCCCTGTGCATCCCCCCTCATAGAATAGCCCCCCTGTGCATCCCCCCTCATAGAATAGCCCCCCTGTGCATCCCCCCTCATAGAAAAGCCCCCCTGTGCATCCCCCCTCATAGAATAGCCCCCCTGTGCATTCTCCCTTATAGAATAGCCCCCCTGTGCATCCCCCCTAATAGAATAGCCCCCTGTGCATCCTCCCTAATAGAATAGCCCCCCTGTGCATCCCCCCTAATAGAATAGCCCCCTGTGCATCCTCCCTAATAGAATAGCCCCCCTGTGCATCCTCCCTAATAGAATAGCCCCCCTGTGCATCCCCCCTCATAGAATAGCCCCCTGTGCATCCCCCCTAATAGAATAGCCCCCCTGTGCATCCCCCCTCATAGAATAGCCCCCTGTGCATCCTCCCTAATAGAATAGCCCCCCTGTGCATCCCCCCTCATAGAATAGCCCCCCTGTGCATCCCCCCTAATAGAATAGCCCCCCTGTGCATCCCCCCCCCTAATAGAATAGCCCCCCTGTGCATCCCCCCTCATAGAATAGCCCCCCTGTGCATCCCCCCTAATAGAATAGCCCCCCTGTGCATCCCCCCTCATAGAATAGCCCCCCTGTGCATCCCCCCTAATAGAATAGCCCCCCTGTGCATCCCCCCCTAATAGAATAGCCCCCCTGTGCATCCCCCCCTCATAGAATAGCCCCACTGTGCATCCTCCCTGAAGGGGTTTAAAAAAAAAAATAAGATAAACAACTCACCTCTCCTCGGGCCGGATCTTCAGTCTGCAGCAGCTTCTCCCTGCTGCTGCAGCAAGGCGGCTCCTCTCTCAGTTCTCAGGTCCTCAGCGGCGCGTCAGGGAAGTGACGTCACCGCTGGGGACCTGATGTAGGTGCCTGCAGACGTGCCTGCGCGCGGCACGTCTGCGGCTACTGGGGGGGATCAGGCGGCCTGAAAGAGACTGAGGGAATAGCGCGGCGGCCGGCCGCGCTTTTCTTTCAGTCTCAATTATAGCAGAGGGTCGGCCACGGGTCGCGGCCCACTCATTGGTGGGGAAGACCAGCCCGGGGGGCACATGCCCCCTTGCCCCCCGGCCCAGCCCGCCCCTGTATATATATATATATATATATATATATACTGTGTATGTATATATGTATATATATATATATATATATATATATATATATATATATATAAAATACTAAATTATTACTTACCTCTCCAGACTTCTCTCCTCCTGACTTTTCCCTGCTCACAGCAGCCACCACTGAAGCTTCAAGCCTGTGCAGTGACAGGCCACTCTGCTTATCACTGGCTGTGACACAAAAGTGTTTGCCTGAGTGGCCTGTCACTGCACAGGCTGGTTTTGAAGCTTCAGTGGTGGCTATGGTGAGCGAGGAAAAGGCAGGAGGACACCTGGGAGCGTGTAGAGGTAAGTATAATTTTATTATTTTCTAAACACTTTCATTAGCTGCCGATGATTTTTAAACTAGGTGAAAGACAACAATCAGCCGATGACTGGCTCCCCCGCCCCACAACCAACCGCCCCCCCCCCCATCGCCCGTGGCATCCCTCATTCACACGCAGCATAACCTCCGCACTCTCCCGCGCCCCCCCGGCAAACTCCGCCCCCCGCAATCACCCACGGCAATCTCCACCCCCCCGCAATGACCCGCGGCAATCTCCACCCCCCCACCCCCGCGAACGCCCGGGCAAGCTGCGCCCCCCGCAATCGCCACCCACCCCCGCGATCGCCCGCAGCTAGCTCCACCTCCCCCGGGATCGCCCACGGCATGCTCCGCCCCGGGATCGCCCGCGGAAAGATCCGCCCCCCGATCGCCCGTGGCAAGCTCCGCCCCCTATCACCAGTGGCACCCCGCGATCACCGCCCAACCCCTCCACCGCACGATCTCCAAGTGGCACCCCCCCTTCGTGATCAGCCATGGGGCACCACCTTCACCCGCGGCACTCACCAACTCAGCTCTGCTACACCTTCCCCACAACTCAGCTCTGCTACACCGTTCCCCCAACTCAGCTCTGCTACACAGTCACCGCCAACTCAGCTCTGCTACACCGTCACTTCCAACTCAGCTTTGCTACACTGTCATCATCTCCTTCATTGTCTTAGCTCTGCTACACCGTCATAATCTCCTTCATTGTCTCAGCTCTGCTACTTCACCATCATCAGGCAGAAACATTGCATGATGGGAAATGTAGTTTCCTATCTTGGATACAGATCGCCTTTTAGAAAAACTTGTAACTCAGGAACGGCAGCAGCTAGAAAGATGGGAGACGTCTCAAAATACTCAGAGGGACTTGGTGAGTAAGGCCAGCTAGGTTTGGGAGCATTACATTTTTTAGCTCTAGGGGGGAATACCCCTTCAATGACACGCTGCAGCGCGATCGCTGTAGCCTGTCATTATTGTGAGGTACCGCCTGCTCACTGCATCCGGCCCCCACCTGCTATGAAGCGCTCTCCGCTCCCGAGAGTGCTTCATAGCAGGAGAAACACCCAGGACGTACAGTTACGTCCAGGATCGTCTGGTGACAGACTTCCATGGCGTAACTGTATGTCCAGGGTCGTCTAGGGGTTAAAGTAGTTTTGTTATATGATATATGATAGTCTTCTACAATTCTGCCTAATCCATACCCACCTCTGCATGCTGTTTAATCATTCCTCCAGTGATGGGTTTTGCATGGACATTGCATGTACAGTATATATGGATGTCCAGCCAATTGCCAAGTTTGAAGCTCTGCTGACTGGCTAATCGGTGGTCAAGCCAAAGGACCAACAAGTGTCGTTTTTTTTTTATAAATTTTTAGTACTTTATCTTGCCTTGCTTTTTTACTTGGACCTGCGCCTTTTGAACCCAGTTGTGGAGTGAAGGATTCTGTTGCAATTAGTGACCTCGGTATTCCTCCAATTATGTTATTGTTATAATTATCCAATATTTTTAATTATATTACTCACTATTGAATTTTTTTTCGCCCCGCAAAAATTCCAGGACAATATTTTCATTGGAAAAATACAAAGACACCTTGCTGTAACACCTGAACAGACAGCTTTGAACATACTGTAGCATACTATCACTGACCAAATGTTTGTTTATGCAAACTGCATATTAGGAAACCATAACTTTTATTTAGGTTTGTGTACTGTTCCAGTCTGTGTCATGATTTATCCCGGTAAATTGATCTTCTGATCAACTCTTCGTCAAGCAGGAAAAACATGTAGAGACCCCCCTTTTTCAATATTTTTATTGCCTGATTTTTTAAAATTATTTCAAGGCTAATTGTCTTTAAAAAGTTAAATCACCGGCTAAAACTCAAATTTTACAAGGTCTGTTATTGTGATTTTAAATAGAATCATGTGACTTATAGATGTCATGTTTATTTCTTGAGTGTCATAAATGAGAGTGAGAGGCTGTCTCAATAACTATACTGGGGATCGAGATCAGCAGGGTCACATATTGGTTGACCTTGCTAGTAATGTCAATATCTGCTTCCTGCTTCTCAAGCTTTTCAGGATCAGGCTTCTAAAGACAAGCTTGGCAATGACCTCTGTAAAGGTGTTATCATGACCTCTATTTGCAACCATATCCAAATTCTTTATACTAATTTCTAAAGAAAAATATTTTTAATGTTATTGTTTCTAGTTGTTCCCAGTTTGCTCCCAATTTCATCTGGATTGGAACAATCCAACTTTCAAATAACCCTGTAGCAGAGGTCTGAGGAAATTAACAGCTTCTTCTAGAGAACAGTTACCATGTAGAAATCTACCGCGCATACCATTAACATTGTATTTATGCAACAGGTTGAAGGTGAAGGTTTCCAGACAACAGCTTCCAAGATATTCCTGATAAGGCCTGTCGTCTGCATTCCGTCTTGTGCTCAATGCAGCAGTATGCAATGCGTGTTGATTTGCACAAAGCTGATAGAGATGCACATGTATTGAACATTTCATCAGAGTTCATCAGCTCTTTGCCCTTTGTCACTTTGTTTAAAATTGAGCTGTCATGAGTAATTTTGAGTAGTTGCTTTGATATGTGATTTCCAGTTGTGCACACAACAGAGGCCAATGCTGTAGACAGCATATTAAGCCTTGTACTGTATATACTCTGTCAATTACCAGTAGTTGTAAAAAGATTGGAGAGCGGGTAATGAATATCATGGCCATGATGAAAAATACTAGTATGATAGTGCCGCTGTCTCATTCAGAACTGTATTCATTATGTCGGCTTTGTCTGAAGATCATACACCACTTGTGCTATTGATTTTGGCTATATAGGGAAAGCTTATGAACCCTTTCCCTCCGGAATGCTTTTTGGCTATGGCACTTTTATCTCCACCTTCCATGTGTTAGTACTAGTGTTGAGCGAGCATGCTCTGTCGAGCATAGTGCTCAATGAAGCATCGGGTGCTCAGGTACACCTTCCATAACTGACAGCTGAACTGGCCATCAATTTTATTTCCCGCCCGCAGCAGAGTCTTATTAAAAAAAAATTCATTCAAATTTTTGCATATTTTAAAGGGATGGTTAAATTAATTATGAAAATTAAACAAAAAAGTGAAATAGGTTTCTGAAAGACACATTAGAACACTGGTGGTATGCTGTCAATAGCCACTGAAGTTTTGATAAGCGGGTTAAGTATTATAATGTACATATTATAGATAAATAGTAGTTAGCCATCACATTTACTGACAATTAAATAACAGTTAAGTAGCAAACAGTGCTGGCTGAAAGAGTTCATGCAAGAGGCGGCCTGCCAAGTATACATGCGCTACCTAAATAGGAGATAACCTAATATTATTCTAATAAACGATAATGGCAAAAGTTAAGATTATCAACAGGATAAGGAAACTGTAAATAGTCTATAATAACTGCACAGAAGAGGCTATCTATATTGAAGGCAGAGGTATTGCAAACGATTATTACACCATGTACAGTAGATGGTAAACTCTTGTGGGTCGATATCTACCACAAATTACCAGCCTGTCATTATCTTTAATCATGTAGTTTTCTTTCTTGATTTTATATTATGTTCTAAAAATATAAATTCTGTATGTTAACGCCTACATTATACGTAGAATCAAGATGCTTTAAAAATAAATATTACAAAAAGCAATACAAACCCATCTACTTTACCAAAGTCAGACCTGACCCACTAGAGGAATGACGGCAACTTGCAGCCCCAAACCCAACTTGTTTTTCACCCACAGCTTCCTCAGGGGGAATATTTCTATATTTGTTCATGTTATCCCCTGCCTTTGCCAATCAGTGCCCTTTGATCATTATTATTTATTTATTTTTTCCCTTAAAGCAATAAGGTGAGAAGTTGTAAATCTAAAAAAATGGAGGGAGATCAGCACATCCAAACTAATATTCTGTTAATCTATTAAAAATCCATCATAGGAATGTGCGTAGAAAAATATAAAAAGAAATACAAAACATCTGACATATATTATGGATTTCTTAATGGATTTCTTAATGGTGTTGAGCGGACCTGTCAAACTGTTTGGGTTCGGCAAAGTTTTCCCAACCCAAATGCTCGGCATTCGATTTCCCACAGCTGCTGAAGTTAGATACCACCTTAGGAAGTCCAGAAAAATATAGATACAGGGTGGAATCCAACCCCTGCAGCCACAAGGAATCAAATGCAGAACCCAAACAGTTTTAAAAATCCGCTCAACACTAACCTTCAATAATCTGAATTTTACTTTGAAAGTGCTGACCTCATTTCTACTGTCTTGCATGTGTTGAGAAGTTCTGTGGTCATGCACTCACCAGGTGAGCTGGTTACACCCCGTTCTTATTGTAAATCTAATTACCCCTTTGTACACTAGAAGCAGGCATACCAGTTCTATTACTCATTTTCTGGATTACAAAGATTTTTGAGCATGTTGGTATCTCCCTTGTCAGTGTTATAATGGGCATCATAACTTTAAGTACTATGCCTATAGAGAATGAGAAACTTTTAAAGACAAGAGTAAAAAAAATACACCAGATCATTATTATTTTATGTGAATATAATACAGAAAGTGTATTCACTAGAGTGAAAATGGAGATGAATAATCAGCCTGCAAGAACTCAGTATTAACCCTTTGAGGACCAGGCCCAAAATGACCCAGTGGACCGCGCAAATTTTGATCTTAGTGTTTTCGTTTTTCCCTCCTCCCCTTCTAAGAGCTCTAGCACTCTCAGTTTTCTATCTACAAGCCATGTAAGTGCTTGTTTTTTACAGGAATAGTTGTACTTTGTAATGGCGTCATTCATTCTACCATAACATGTACGATGGAATTCCAAATATATTATTTATGAAGATATAAATAGGTGAAATCGTAAAAAAGAATGCAATATGGTAATGTTTGGGGGGTTCCTGTGTCTACGTAATGCACTATATGGTAACAGCGACATGACACTATTATTCTATAGGTCAGTCCGAACACAACCATATGCAGGTTACACAGATTCTCTAATGTTATATATATTTTTTTTTATGAAATCCTTTTTTTTGCCAATTAAATATTAATAAAATGGGCTTATTGTGACGCTTATAACGGTTTTATTTTTTCACCTACGGGGCTGTATGTGGTGTCATTTTTTCCGCCATGATCTCTAGTTTTTATTAATACCATATTTGTGAAGATCGGACGTTTTGATCACTTTTTATTGATTTTTTTTAATATATAATGTAACATAAAATCGGTAATCTGCGCACTTTTTCCCCTCTTTTCGTGTACGCCGTTTACCGGTCACAATGACTCTTGTTATATTTTAATAGATCGGACAATTCCGATCGCGGCGTTTAAGGGGTTAATGACACGCGGCAGCGCGATCGCTGCAGCGTGTCATTGCCGGTGAGGTCCCGGCTGCTAATTGCAGCCGGCCCCCACCTGCTATGAAGCGCGCTCCGCTCCGGAGCACGCTTCATAGCGGGAGAAACACCCAGGACGTAAGGTTACGTCATGGGTCGTCTGGGGACAGACTTCCATGACGTAACCCTACGTCCAGGGTCGTCTAAGGGTTAAAAGGCTAGTTCACAAAAAAAAAAAATCTCTCAAATCAGCTGGTTCCAGAAAGTTCCAGAAATGTGCAGTCCTACAGTACTTATCAACTGCTGTATGTCCTGCAGCAAGTGGTGTATTATTTTCCTACTGACACAGTGCTCTCTGCTGCCACCTCTGTCCATGTCAGGAATTGTCAAGAGCAGTAGCAAATCCCCATAGAAAACCTTTCCTGCTCTCCAGACTGGAAAGAATACAGCACTTCCTGCAGGACATACAGCAGCTGATACGTACAGGAAGATGGGATTTTTTAATAGAAATAAATTACAAATCTCTGGCACCTTCTGGCACCAGTTGATTTGACAGAAAACATTTTTTTCTGTGAACAACCTCTTTAATATGCTGAAGAAATAGCATTAAAGGAGAAGTCCGGCAAAAATAATTTTTTGATATGTTATTACTTGTGGAAAGTTAGACAAATTTCTAATGTACATTAATTATGGGAACTGCACATATACTGCTATTTCCCTTAATTTAGTAGATCATGGAGTGTGAGAATTCTCTCAGATACAGTGACGTCACGACCCAGGGTGTAATTCCTATGGAGTGTCCAGCAGGGGGCGCTCTATATGCAGAAGTCTATGGGACTTTATTGTTTCTATGGATGTCTATGTAAATTAATGGAATGTAGTGTACAGTGTACTTTATTGATTGAATACATTCATGGAATACTTAGGGGAGCAAGTGTCTATAAATGTATTCAATCAGTACATTAGAAGGGCAACGAGCAAGAAGGCAGAGAGGTGCCTGTGCATCTACCTCCCCACTTCCTTCCTGTTCAGTGCTGCTGCCACATATAAACAGTACTACTCCTCCCGTCATCTCCCATGATGGGGGAGTAGTACCAGGGCCATCTTCATCACTGGTAAGCTGGCCAAACAGCCTGCCTGCCGTTGCCCGCTTGCCGTCACCTGCCCTCCGTCGCCCGCCGCACTGAACGACTATTCCCTATCATCTGCTCATAGTATGAGCGGATGATGGGAAGAGTAGCTGGGTTATCCTATCACATGCCGGGTGCAGGGGGGAGCCGCTCATCACACAGGGGCTTCTGTGGAGCCATCATGCCCCCTCCGCTCCCCCCTCCTTCTTCTTCCACAATCCGGGCAAACTTCCCCCTATCCCATTGCTGGCTTCCCGCCCGGCCGCCGGTCTCCCCTCACACATACCGGCTCCTGGTGCTTCCCGGTGTCCACACTGACCATCCTCACCCACAAAAAAAGGCTGCGTGCCGGCCGGGGACACCGGGAAGCACCAGGAGCCAGTATGTGTGAGGGGAGAACGGCAGCCGGGTGGGGAGTCAGCAATGGGTAGAGGGGAGGTTTGCCCGGATCATGGATGAAGAAAGAGGGGGGGCATGATGGCTGCACAGAAGCCCCTGTTATGAGCGGCTCCCCCCTGCGCCCGGTGGCAGGCATGTGATAGGAAAACCCCACTACTTTTCCCATAATCTGCTTATACTTTGAGCAGATGATGGGAATAGTAGTTCAGTGCGACGGCGGACGGGGTCTGTTTGGCCGGCTTACCAGTGATGAAGATGGCCCTGTTACTACTCCCCCATCATTTGGTGAGCCTGGGTGAATGGAGCCACAGTGGGCAGGAGCTCCTCCAGACAATCAGGGAGGAGATATATGAATGTCTGACCCCACGTCAACTAACGGTGGGAAGTTTTGTAGCCAACAATGGGAGGAACATTGTCTCTGCAGTGCAGCAGGGAGGGCTGAGTCATACACCTTGTATGGCACATGTAATAAACCTCATAGTGCACAGGTTTCTTCGAACATGTCCTGCCAATTGTTGATCCCTTTTGAAGATGTGACTCTGTTTGTGACCAGGCATGGCTATGGGATCAACGACATCATCGTGGTGGCTGGTTCGTTTTAGGTTCGGTTCATACGAATCCGTACTTTGCGAAAGTTCGCCGGATCGAACTGAACCGAACTTTTCAAAATTTTGCTCATCCCTAATCAAATTGTGTACCAACATCATGGCATTGGTTTTTAAATATAGCCGAGAGGCATTAGTGTCAGCCATAGATGTGTGGTGCAGCTTCTCCTTTCTCTCCATGTCCGTATTTTTTAATATTATATTCTTGCAAAAAAAGCATCCAAGTCTCCCTTGAACAAGATAATTTAAAAAGTTTTCCTGTTCCTGGCATGATATGATTACATCATGCCGTGCAGCTTCACTTTCCATGTCATCCATGCTTCACGGAACAAACACGGAACGTGTGAATCCAGCCCAAGATACTTGTTTGACAGACTATGAAGAGAAAAGACGTAGCTGAGACAAGCCTTCATGGCAGATGACGAAAAAGGAAGGATTCCAATGCAAGATCACATCATCTGTGAGTAACTCGATGTAACTACTCTCTGTTCCCTTAGGACGCTGGACTTGAACAAGTCAAGTTTTTTTACTGTCACCACATGATTTGCTCCACAAAGGGGCCCACTGACGCTCTGTTGCCCCAGGAATTCTATAATCTTAATGCTCTTACAGATAAGAATCCCTATCTGTGCTGATGGTGAAACCTTCTTTCTTCTAGACGTAAAGGATGCTCCCTTTTCATGATTACAGGCCTAGGTGTAAAAAGATCACTAGAAAATATCCTTTGCTGGAGACACTACAAAAAACACTACAGACTCAGGCTGGGTTCACACTATGTATATTTGAGGCTGAAATTTGGTCCTCATGTCAGGTCTTCATAGCAACCAAAACCAGGAGTGGATTGAAAACACAGAAAGGATTTGTTCACATAATGTTGAAATTGAGTGGATGGCCGCCATATAACGGTAAATAACTTCCATTATTTCAATACAACAGCTGTTGTTTTAAAATAACAGCAAATATTTGCCATTAAATGACGGCCATCCACTCAATTACAACATTATGTGAACAGATCCTTTCTGTGTTTTCAATCCACTCCTGGTTTTGGTTGCTATACAGCCTCAAATATACAGCCTCAAATATACGTAGTGTGAACATAGCCTCAAGGTGTACACAAAAAAAAAAAAATCAATCAGCATATAAGGTTAAGCTGTAATCGGTAATTATTTCCCAATTCCAAATCCTTTTATTGCCTTTCTGTTTGTCTTTTTATTCATTTAATTTTTTATGTTAAAAAAATCCGCCCACAAAATAAATGATGGCACATTACTGTAGTGGGAGAGAGGAGCAGATACTCCTATTCTAATTGCTTATTTGATATAAGTTTTTTTTCCCAGGAGTCTCAAGTGAAAAACTGCATATAGGTTTCCTTATTGCAGTAACATCCTTGACCTTGGAGAATGTGGAAAATTGCTATGAGAAGTATAATGAAATATAAGCAGTGAAATATTATGGTATCAATGTCCCAGTTTACAGTAGATAGAGGGAGCCTCATTATACAACTATTTTATTAATAATAACGTTCATTATTCAGTTTTTATTTCCAGAATTATGTCCCAATTAATTTCATAATATATCTATGTAGAAGTTAAAGTGTCACTGTCATCATCCGTGAGACATGTCAAACGTTTTTCACTGGTCAGGGTTTCAGTGTTCAGATCAATACAATGAGACTGTGTCAGTGAAAAAGATGTCCCCCTTAGACTTACATATGTCTCATCACATGACACTGAGCGCAGTCTTCTCCCGCCTCGTTCTCATCATCGGTCAGGTCTGAACATTCAGACGAAAACAGATTTAAACTTTTAACTTGTCTCTCTGTCATACAGTGCCTCTTAAAGTGGTGAAATGTTGGCAATCTTTGTAGGGGGAATCAGTACTGTACCTTTATTCATAATTTGTAGAAGAACAATACCCTCTAGGTCCTGTCCATTTCCTGTTTTATAACTAGATTTAGTCTTTGCTCTGGGAAACATCTTAGTTTAGTTTATAGGGGGCAATGGAGACTCTTGAGTGAGTATTGGATTTTTTCACTGATCTCCTTGAGCTCAGTGAATGTTGTTTTGTTGGTCCACCTTTGATTGCTCCCGTTAGCCAGAATCCTGCTCCACACTGACAAGGGGCAAATACCATGAAACAGCTGTCTGTGGATGAATGCCTGGTTTGGTAAACCCTTTTCATGTTGCAATACCCGCAACAGAGTGAAACTTTGACGTAAAAGACACCACCCTGGTATTTCACTATTTATGTTCCAATACTCACAACCGAGTGGGACTTAAGGGGCTATGTATAAGGGTGGTTTGGTTATCTCCCCACTGGAAGGCAACAGGTGTTCCTTCCCTGGAGGGATATCTGGCTATTCCTGTGTTTTGAGTCTCACAGCTGAGACTCCACGGACTCCTTTTTTAATCTTAGTTCCTACAAATCTATCCACTGTGAAACAAAAATGCCAAGTGGCAGTCTGGATTCTAAGACCTTCACCAATCACTGCAATTGCTCATTTGAGTGCTGTTTCTCCCCGCTGGGTCCTGATGCTGTGTACAGCCCTATGTTATGGGCCTTTTTTTTTTCTTTCCATTTATATTTTTTAATGGCGTCCATTATTTTAAGTTCAAAATTACATCAGTCATTTCACGTTTTGGCCGCCCGTCATTACAATGACGGCTGCTGGTACATTATTCTATTTCAGGTGGACTGATTGCCCTTTGGTTGTGTCTTTAATTGAAAAGTCCATTGAAGTTAATAGCAACAACGGTGTAAGGAAAGTTAAAAAGAAAATCTGTGTGTTAACAACTAAAAAATAACGTCCGTTGTTTGCAACAGACGTCTGCTAATAATTGTCATGATTATTTTTTTGACGTCCGCTCAGACAACATCTGTTATTTAATACACTGCGGGCATTGGGCAATTGTCATCCCACTGACCTAAATGCATTCCATTGAGGTCAATTAAAATTTGGTAGTAACTGACATTATTTTAAAAAGAAAAAGCTTTTTATTTTTATTTTTTGTTTTAGTGTGAACATAGTCGAAATCAATTATTTTATTTGTTTAAATTTTAAGTGCAATTTTTTTTTATCCTCATTAATTCAATAATAAAAAAAAAAGATTCATTTGTATGTAATTTGCATGCAAAAATATTTGTATAAAAATATATTTTCCCTGTTTAACCCCTTAAGGACAGAGCCTGAAATGGCCTTAATGACAGAGACAAATTTTATGAATATGACCAGTGTCACTTTAGTCATTAATAACTTCGGGATGCTTTTACCTATCCGGCTGATTCTGAGATTGTTTTCTCGTGACATATTGTACTTTACATTTCTGGTAAATTGGAGTCGATAATCATAACAAATCTTTATGAAAAAAACCCAAATAATGTGAAAAAATGTGAAAAACTGCATTTTTCCAACTTTGAAACTTTTTTGCGTATACAGAAAGCGGTTATACCACATAAATTATATATTAAATAGCATTAGCAACATGTCTACTTTATGTTGGCGGCATTTATTAAACGATCTTTAATTTTTTTTAGACAATAGGAAGCTTAAAACATTAGCAGCAAATTTCCAAATTTTCAGTAAAATTTCAAAATCAGATATTTTTAGGGACCTGTTCAGGTTTAAAGTGTATTTGAGGGGCCTGTATGTTAGAAAGCCCCACAAAGCACCCCATTTCAGAAACTGCACCCCCCACACTCTGCAAAAGCATATCCAGAAAGTGTTTTAACCCTTTAGGGGAGTCACAGAAATAAAAGCTAAGTGTGTAAGAAATTTTAAAATTTTAATTTTCTGTGCAGAGATTTTATTGTAATCCAATATTTTTCATAATTATAAACCTATTACCAGAGAAATGCACCCAAATAATTATTGCCCCGTTTCTGCAGTTTATAGAAATACCCCATATGTGGCCCTATTGCGCTATTTGACGCAACCACAAGCCTCAGATACAAAGGAGCGCCTAGTGAATTTCAACGCCTCCGTTATATTTGGTCATTTCTGACTGTACCACTTCAGGTTGGCAGAGGCTCTGGGGTGCCAAAACCTAAAAAACACCCCTAAAGGGACACCATTTAGAAAACTACACCCCTCAAGGAATGTAACAAGGGGTGCGGTGAGCATTTGGACCCCACAGGTGCTTCACAGATTTTCCGAACAATATGGCGTGAAAAAAGAAAAATTTATTTTTTACACTAAAACGTTGTTCTAGCCTTCAATTTTTCATTTTCTTAAAGGGATAAGAGGAAAAAAAAGACACAAAATGTGTAGCGCAGTTTCTCCCGAGTACGGAAATACCCCACATGTGGCGATAAAGTGCCAAGGGGGCGCAGGACGAGCCTCCAAAGGGAAGGAGCGCCAATTGGCTTTTGGAAGCTGAATTTCACTGGAAAGGATTTCAAGGGCCATGTCGCATTTACAGAGCCCTCGTGCTGCCAAGACACTGGAAACCCCCCACAAGTGACCCCATTCTGGAAACTACACCCCTCAAGGAATCTAACAAGGGGCACAGTGAGCATATGGACCCCACTGGTGACGGGCACAAATGTGGAACAATGTGACGTAAAAGTAAAAAATTTCATTTTTTCACTTTCATGGCACAAATGTGCCCGTCATCAAGGGGTCCATATCCTCACTGCACCCCTTGTTAGATTCCTTGAGGGGTGCAGTTTCCAGAATGGGGTCACTTGTGGGGGGTTTCCAGTGTTTTGGCAGCACGAGGGCTCTGTAAATGCGACATGGCGTTCATCATCCATTCTAGCCAAATCCAACCTCCAAAATCCAAATGGCGCTCCTTCCCTTTGGAGGCTTGCCCTGCGCCCACATGGCGCTTTATGTCCACATGTGGGGTATTTACGGACTCGGGGGAAATTGCTCTACACATATTGTGTGTTTTTTTCTCTTTTAACCCCTTGTGAAAATGATAAATTCAAGGCTAAACCAACATTATAGTGTAAAAAATGTAATATTTCATTTTCACGCCACATTGTTCCACATTTGTGCCCGTCACCAGTGGGGTCCATATGCTCACTACACCCCTTTTTACATTCCTTGAGGGGTGTAGTTTCCATAATGGGGTCACTTGTGGGGGGGTTCAACTGTCTTGGCAACACAGAGGCCTTTTGAATGCAACATGGCCCCTTAAAATCCATTCCATCCAAATCCAGCCTTCAAAAACGAAATGGCGCTCCTTCCCTTCGGAGGCTTACCCTGCACCCGAATGGCGCTTTATGTACACAAGTGGGGTATTTCCGTACTCAGGGGAAATTGCTCTACACATTTAGTGTTTTTTTTTATCTTTTAGCCCCTTGTGAAAATGAAAAAATCATGACAAGATTAATGATTTAGAGTAAAAATTTTACAAAAATTACACTAAATGTTGGTCTAGCCTTGATTTTTTCCATTTCCACAAGGGGTTAAAAAAGAAAATTAACACAAAACGTGTAGGGTAGTTTCCCCTGATTACGAAAATACCCCATATATGGGCATAATGTGCCATATGGGCACAGGGCAAGCCACCAAAGGGACAGAGCGCCATTTAGAGGCTGGAATGGAGGATGGAGGCCATGTCGCAATTACAAAGCTCCTGTGCTGCCAGGTCAGTAGATACCCCCGACAAGTGACCCCATTCTGGAAACTACACCCCATAAGGAATCTAACAAGGGGTGCAGTGAGCATATGGACCCCACTGGTGACAGGCACTTACGTAGAACATGTGCCGAGAAAATAAAAAATACAATTTTTTTCATTTTCACGTCCCAAATGTGGCCGTCACTTGGGGGCCATATCCCCGCTGCCCCCCTTGTTAGATTCCTTATCGGGTGTAGTTTCCAGAATGGGGTCACTTGTGGGGGGTTTCTACTGTCCTGGCCGCACAGAGGCTTTGTAATTGCATCATGGCATCCTCTAATGGGAATGGCGGCCATACCTATTTAGCTGGGAAAAAGGGACAATTCTAATTTATTTGGGGGTATTACGACAATTATTAGTTTATAAGGTTGGAAATGACAGGTGTCCATCAAATTCAACCTGTGTTGATCCAGAGGAAGGCAAAAACCCCTCGTAAGGCAGACGACAGTAGCCTCATCAATGGGAAAAATTCCTTCCCGACTCCATAATGGCGATCAGAATAATCCCCGGACCAACGTGACCCCTGAAATAGGAATAAGGGACAGAATTTAGATAATGTAGAACCCCAGTGACGTGTGGTGCGCCTTGAAGCGATCCAATATGCAGAGGCCGGGGTGATCAGGACAGGCGTCACACTGGAAAATGGTGTCCTTCCTGATCCCCCTGTTACGCCACACTCTGCACTTCTTCTGGGGTCTCCTGTTCTCCAGTGTGGGGGACGTCACCTGGAAAATGTTGCCCTGGTGCGATCCGGGGTCCTTCATATCCAGAAGCGCTGGGTCCGCTCCATGGCTGCTAAATATTAGGGCGCTATTACTACTTCTGATATGTTCGGATCGTGCCGCAAGCTACAGTAGCTCGGGTAGCGACGGACCGGAAGAGGGGGTGCTGGTATAAAAGTTATCCCGTACAGGTGGTGGTAACCTTTATCCAGCAGTGGGAAGATCAGTTCCCGGACAATCTTCCCACTTGTTCCGAGGATGGGAGGGGAGGGGGCATCTGGGGCTGGATTCGGGTGTCCCTTCCTACATACACTCTAAGGGTACGTGCACACTGCGGAATCGCGACAGATAACCCTTCGTGCATTCCGCAGTTGGCACCCGCCGGCGGACTGATGCAGGCGCACGTCTCCGTCCGTGTCATAGACTCCATTCTATGCACGGGCGGATTCCGCTCTCCGTCCAACGTGTTCATTCTTTGGATGGACGACGGAATCCGCCCGTGCATAACATGGAGTCTATGACACGGATGGAGACGCGCGCCTCCATCAGTCCGCCGGCGGGTGCCAGCTGCGGAATGCACAAAGGGTTATCTGTCGCGATTCCGCAGTGTGCACGTACCCTAAATCTGTAAGTGTACCCAGAGGTACTCTCACAGAGTTTGTAGAATTTCACACCATACCGTCATCTCTTATTGGGACGGTACTGGCGGAAAAGACGTGTCTGGGGGGCAGCGTACGCTACGCTACCCCCAGACACGTAACTGGATGATGAGGATGAATGGAGGAAAGAAGGATCCCCCCCATTCATCCTCACTGGCTGTTTCGGTGTCGGAGGCAATAATAACGTATCCCTCTGACACCGAAAACACCCTGGGGGCCATCTTTATATGGGGACTAGTATATGGGGTATGTAGGGGTGTAGTGTCAAACTTTATTCAATGTAGTGTGGTGTAATGTAGTGTTTTTTACGTGTTTTTTTTACAGTAAGTATAAAAAAAATCTACGCCAACAAAGGAGTTGCTGATAAATGCCGGACTTATGTGCGGCACTTATAAGCAGACCGTGGCAGTAGAATATAGAAAAAAAACACCCTACGCCAAAAAGGAGGAGTTGCTGATTAGCAGCGCACTTTCGTGCGATGCTAATCAACACTCAGCGGCGATAGGGTGCGGAAAATAGAAAAAAAAAAATTGGGGAAAAAAAAAAACACTTTTTCTATATTCTGAATATCCCTGTAGCTGCTGATAAGTGTATTACACATATCAGCCGCTAGGGGGCAGCAGAGCGCAAAATCCGGAAAATGACGAGGCTGAAGCCGAAAATAGCCGAAAGAAGACGACGAGGACCGCCGGAAAGACCCGAAGACCGAACGGAATGACGGAGGACGCCGCGAACCCGGAAGCCGCCGATCAGGAGCCCGGGACAGGTGAGTAATGTACAAATACCTGCTCTGGACCCCTCGGCTACCTAGCTGAGGGGTCCAGGGCAGGTATTTACTATTTTGTGGGACCCTGATCGCCGTGCCACCGGCCCGATCGCCGTGAACGGCCGGCCGGCCGTTCACGGCGATCGGGCCGGTGGCACGGCGATCAACATTACTTTTTACAGTAATGGCGGTCGGTGCCGTCCTCGGACAGCACCGACCGCCATTTTTTTCCGGGTCATCGGGTCACCGATGACCCGGAAAGGTTCCGATCGCCGCTATTGGCTGATCTGAATTGATCAGCCTATAGCAGCGATCGTAAGCACGGGGGGTGTTAACCACCCCCCGTGCCGAGAAGCTATGATGGCCTGCTATGATTTATAGCAGGCCATCTTCCCCGACCGCTGTGTGTGAACACGCAGCGATCGGGGAAACATCGGGCGTAAATTTACGCCCTGATGCGCTAAGTACCAGGGCGCCAGGGCGTAAGTTTACGCCCGATGTCGTTAAGGGGTTAAAAACAGAACAAAGCATTCGGTTTAGTTATGGCCATAACCACGATAACAAATCTAAATTGTCTTCCCTAAATGTATGATGCAGCACTTTACCTTTCCCATGTCAATTATATTTATAGGATTATAAAACAAGTAAATTCAATTTACTTACAATTACTAAAGATTACAGATTTGGCAGAGGCTCCGCAGCTATATAGCATTTTCATTGGTAAAATGATATTAATTTCTACTAAACAAAAGCATCCTGACCTTGTCCTTATTATAGGAATACTTCCTGGCAGAAAAATATAGTAGAATATATAGCAGGTAGATAAATCATTGTTTATCACATTTATTTAGGTTTCAAAAGGGGAAAAACAATGGTACGATTGGTATTTTTCTACACGTATTCCATTGTAGTTCTCATAGGAATTTCCCACATTCCCCAAGGTCATGGATTTTACAGCAATGACAGAACCTATAAGCAGTTTTTCATATGAGACTTCCTGAAGAAACCTTGCATGAAACAAGCAATCAGAATGAGAGAATATGCTCCCCTCTCCCACTACGGTAATGTGTCACCATTTATTTAATGGGAGAGTATTGAAAACATGAGTAAAAAAAAGGAAAAGGAATGAAGTATTATGGCTTTAATCTCACAAGCTATTTGAATTTTATTTTATTTTATTTTTTTTGCATATAAAACAATTCACTACTAACATATGAGGCCCATTTCCTCTATGTCCACACCACCACTGCAGCAAATCACTGACCTCAACAGTGCCGGGGGGCCGCAATGTAAGGAGCTGAGCTCGCTTTATAGCAGGTAAGAACCGTCTACTATCAGAACCCAGGCCCTCACCCTCCATGGTGGGCCACCACGATTGCACGGCAACCTGCCATTTACCCCTTAAACATCGTGATCGGACTGTGGCGTTTTAAGTGTAAGTGACAGGAGCAGCTCCTGTCACTTACCGATTGGGACCCCGGGGTCTGCGGGGGTCCCGATCGCATGGCCTGACTGTCAGAGGTCTACTGATTACCTCTGTGCAGTCTGATCTTCTGTCTTCTGATAGAGTCTGCCACAGGCAGGCTCTATCAGAAGATCGCAGATAACACTGATCCCTGTTATGCTATGGCATAGCAGGGATGAATGTTAACAACCAAATGTATGTATGTGAAAGTCCCCTGGGGGAACTAAAAAAGTGTAAAAAAAATAAATAAATAGTTTATTCTTTAAATTCCCCAAAGCCCCTCCCACCAAAAAAATTAAATCACCCCTCCCCCTTCCCATTTTATAAGTAAAACACATAAACAAAAATGAAATAAATGGTTTCAAACCTTCAAAAAGGCTTGTCTGTTTGTTGATGACACGAAAGTGTGCAATAGGGTTGATATTGCTGTAGGTGCTAAGGATAAGATGTTTGTTATGTTTTATAATAGGCAAGCAACATATAAAAAGTTTTTAAGTAGCAAATAGCCCATTTAAGGCCAACAATTATCTGCAGTGGTGAGTGGGTATGTGGGCAAGTTATTGCTGCAACTGTATACAAATCCTAGGGTGGAGAAGCAGGGCAGCAATGCTAAACATTGGTTTCTGGACTGCAGATTACAAAGAATTAGCTGTGATATTTGTAGAGAAACGTAGCAAAAAACATTCATTTTGCATACAGTGCAAATAAGGAATTACACAATATGCACTCAGATCAGTGGGTTGTCCATGTATAGGTAACATTGTGTGTAGTATATCAATAGAATAACACCGACGTGGGGAAGCCGGTGCCCAGTCCTTCTTTTTGAACCGCGACCCAGTTCCCACGCACAGCGACGGTCTATTATCCGGCAGCGGCCCTGGCTGATGCACTGGAGGTGAGCCGCCCCGCCCCCAATGGGAGTAAACCCCTGTCCCTCTGTGATGCCGCTCCATTATGTACCTGATGAGATGAGGATTCAGTGCTGGTGTGCTTCTTTACTAACTCTGTTAGTGAAATATTAGGATATGGGTCTCTAAGGCTGTGTTCACATCTTGGCTTTGCAGTCTGTTTAATGCGTTTTGTTTTTTTTTCTTTTTTTCTTAAAGGTCACTTTTTACATAAACAAAAATGTTGCAATCACATCTAAAAAAAAAAAAAAAGACGAAATTGTTTTGATCCATTTTATTTTTCTATAATGGAAGTCCAGATTGCACACACTTTAATGGGATTTTTTTGCATCCATTTTGCATCCTTTATTTTCATAAAATGTATATGTTAATTGGACTGCTAAAATGCAGTGTGAAGTTTAAAAAAAAAAAAAAAGGTTAAAAGTTATTTTTCACATTTAATTACCAATAGTTGAGCTCATGCCAAAACAGCTTTACCTCTGCCAACACCTCATCCCTAGTCCCAACTTTGGTTAAAAACCCATGTTATTGGACCCACAATGGCTGCAAGGGGCAATGCTGCCTCACAACTACATGTAAAAAGCAGTTGTTGTTGTTAGGCAGAGTTCCTTAGCAACCAGTCTGGCTCAATAACATAGCTGTTTAACCTCATAGTTGGACAGGCATTATAAGGCCAGCACAGAATGAGAAAAACCTATTGGCAGTAGTCCCACCATTCCATTTTCATCTCAGCATGGGCTCTTTATAGTTTTTTTCCCCTAAAATAAATTTAGGTAAAGAATCTCTTTAATAAACACAGATTGTGTTCAGCAAAAAGAACTGCACATTACACGTCAACGGTGAGAAGCCGCTTTCTCCAACAGCCTTTTATTTATGGTAGATGAAACTAATTTAGATGAAGAACAATGCTAGAATAAGCACCTGTTACCTTGGACCATGTTATGCGGCGTTAACGAAAACCTAGAGTGTTTGTACACAGCCTTTGTCAGCTAATTGAGCTAACATGGCAGCACAATCATCTCATTTTACAGATTTCTGACAAATTAAAACTGACATTGTAGAAAGAAAATTATCATAATATGAAATGTAACTATGCTCAAAGTAATTGAATAATCTCCAAGATCACCTGTTATCTATGTCTCTAGGCTAATAAAGAATGTAATTAGAGATCAGGGCCACCGTCTTCAAATATAAACAGGTCTTTTTTTTTCTCTCCTAACCACATGTTTCTTTGGTAGAAATTGCAAGTTTATGATGCAAGAGGCATAGTGAACAGTAAAGTAGAGACGGGCATGGAAATTATTTTACAGTTCAAAGAAAGAGACACAGTGAAAGATAAATCATATTAGAAATGAGTGAATTTACAGTAAGTTTGGGTTTTGGCGAGCCTGATTGCTTGGCTTTAGAATAACACAGCCTGGAGAAGATAGATGCAGCCCTAGGCTATGTTCACACAACTTAAGAGACCAGCCGGTCTCTGAAAAGATTATCCCGGTCGGAACTGCAGTACCGACCGGATGATCTTTAGCCCCGCAGAGTTCTGATGCATTAGAACTCTTTACTGTACGCTATGGAGCGAGCGGCCGGATCCGTTTGCTTCATAGTATGCACTGACATGTTTTTCTACAACCACTATTTAATGAACAGCAGCCACAAAAAAACTGACATGTCAGTTGTTTGCAGCGCCACGAGCGATTCTGGACGGAGCGTATACTATGAGTATACGCTCCGGCCAGGATGCCATAGAAGACTAAGCAACGTATCTCGTCGGAAAAAGTACGGCAGTTGTTGTCGATTGTAACAACGGCCGTACTTTTACGAAAAGATGTGTTTTGTGAACATAGCCCTAGGCTGTGGGATTCAAATGCAGAGTGATCAGGTTTGTGCAAACCCAAACTTAATAATAATAATAATAATAATAATAATGCTTTTATTTGTATTGTGCCAACTGATTCTGCAGCATTTTACATAGTTCATCAATAGTTCTTTTGCCCCATGTCACCATTGGGGCTAACAATTAGAGATGAGCAAATTTACAGTATAAACGAAGTGAAGCACCTTAGCACCTTATCAGCTGGCTGCCTTTGAACTCTGTGCTCTGTGCTCTGGGTGCCTGGAAAAGCTTGATCCAGTCCTGGGAAATGGCTCCCAGTTTCCCAGCAGTGGATACAGTTTTCCCAGGAGTGGAGCAGCAGAGTTCAAAGACAGCAAGCTAATAAGCCGACTGCCGAGCTAAGGCGCTTCACTTAGTTTATACTGTAAATTTGCTCATTAGACTCAAAGTCTAAATTTACCTATCTGTATGTTTTTTGGAACCTATTGTAAGTTTGCTCATGTCTAGCTATTATTATTACAATGCAATTCAAAGTTGACATGCATTTGTTCTCTCTACGTGGAGAGTAGGTCCTAAGAATTATTTCCCTACACTAATACATGTGAATAACGAGATGAGCAACCAGTAAAAGTGTTAATTTTATTAGTAAAACCCCAGTATTCATGAAGTGCATGCAGTAATTTACTTTCTGGTAACGTCTCTGTACAGTATAGTGTGACATTACATGTCCTGTAGTGTTCTTTACCTGCGCCAGGATGAGTTGCTCTTTTGGGCACCAGGTGAGGGCAGCTTCATTTAATGTTTCTGAGACCATGTGTAATCTGTAGAGGACCCTGAAAACATTCCAGTCCTCTACATAGAAAGTAATTTACAGGCTCCAGTTTTGTGGATGACTTTTATTTTAGGATTTACAAATCTGCAAAAAAGAGTGGAGCCTCATTTAAGAGTTTAGAATCAAAGGACTAGCCAGATATCTCTCCGGGAAGGGCCCAGCTCATGTAGGGAAACCACCAAAACCACCACATTAAGTGGCCCTTTCAGTTAATGTCCAACTCAATTTACAAGCCCATCAAGTTGTTTTATTGTGTTGCCCCTCATCAGCGTTGAGTAGGATTCTGGCTAGGTGGGAGCAATGCCTAGTAAAGCCATACAGTAAACTTATCAGTGATCTCTGCTTGGCTGCTGGTTAAAGCGCTCAATACAGTGAAATCCTAGGTGCATTTTACCACTGGGAATTACAAAAATGCAAAAAAGAGGTTTGTGGAACCTCAGTTAAATGGAACCAATCAGCCCAATTGGGCTGATTTGGTTCCCTGCATCACTGTATAAAGCTGCTATGAAGCTTACGGCATATACTAGCCAGTAACCAGCCAGTAATGAGACTCTCTGCCTGTCAATCATCTCTGCCGGGGGTTCTGGCAGGCAGAGAGTGGTGACTACACACACGGGGAGTGGCCCATGTGCCTGCCTCAGCCTGCCATGTGACGGGGATTGAAACTTAATTTTCTCCCTTATAAAGCTGCTGCTGCAGGTGTGGCCAGTACGTGCTGCAGGCTGCACAGCAGCTTTATACAGTGCTGCAGGAATGGGAAAAAAGGAAAACAAATATTTTTTATGTGAATTTTGTGATAAAATAATAAAGAATAAAAAATGATAAAGTTTAACTAAAAAAAAAAATACTTGCTTTAATGCAGGGTTGGGAAATCTTCAGCCCTCCAGGTGTTTCAAAACTACAATTCCCATCATGCCTGGACAGCCAAAACTTTGGATTTGATGGAAATTGCAGTTTTGCTACAGCTGAAGTGTCAAAGATTCCCCATCCCTGCTTTAATATATTGAATTTGAGTCACAAGAAATAGACTCCTTAACAAAATTCCCAGATAAGGGGTGACACATCCATACATCTTCTCTAAGAATGTTTTTGTCGTGAAATATGGTGCATTCGATATCGTTTTCATTAATAGTTCTTCTACTAAGTCACCTAGACCCCATAACTATCACTAAGTCTTGCCTCATCAAAAGGTGAGTTAGAGAAGCAATAACAATTAATGTTTCTTCACCGCATTTCTTTGGTTCCAACAGTACAGAAGGTGTCGTAGTCTACTGACACTTCAGGCATTTATCACTTTTTATTCTGTTAAATGTTGGCAAGTTACAGGAGAAATACACAGCTGTCGTAATGTTCAGAAATTGTTGACTGCCTCAGTTCAAAAATACTAAATCAAGTTAATGGGGCATCTATTATTGAGAGCACTGATATGTGTATTCTAATGAAAGCACATTTCGACATCAAAGGTTTAACAACCTGACTTTCAGCATAAATATTCCCGAGATTAGTTTTGAAAGCTTTGTACTTTCCAGGTTCTCTGAGGAGTTGTTGTGTACTATACTACAGGAGCAATTCAGTCTTTAGTTTGAACTGAACATTTTCAGTAGACTATCTTAATGTAGCCGAAAGGTATTATAGAAGAAATTAGTGAAATAAGGAAAGTTGAAACATTTCCCACAAAAGAACATTTATTTATTACTGTGTAACTTTGTAACCTAAAATGAAAATAATAATGGGGAATCGTTTCAATTTTGTGCAAAGAATTCAGATCTGTAAATTATTTTATAATAGTCTATGGTTTGACTTACAAGGTCAAAAACAGGAGGGCATGCAATGTGTGCGATTGAACATAGGAATTGTCTTGAAGAGAATATCCATTACTAAGCAGGATCTAAGTGTTCGCCCCTAAAATGGCTAGCATTAACAACCTTATTATAATCCACAAACTGCCAGAACGTACGTGTCATATATATCCCTTCTATCCAACACTTAGGACACATGAAGTCATCTTTCAAACTAATCTTGTGCATACTGTAGAATATGGCAGCTCTGACATGATCAATGTTTATTGTGTATGCCATGATTAAGAACAGGTTAGACTTGAAACATGTTAGGTTCTTATTACTATGATGTTGCTTGGTTTGTATGTATGTGGTTGGTTATGGAAAATCAGAGGGACACCATTCAGTTTTGTTCAAATAATTAATAGAAAAATAAAGCAACAGTAGCCTAGCATTACCAGGGTGAGACTTTTGTCCCCTTCTAGCATAATAATACCAGCCTGTAGTCACCCCAGTATCAGACCAACAGCCACTTGGAATACTAGGAGGAGTAGAAGAATACCATAAGACCGTGAGCCTCAAAAAATAACAATTGGAGACTGGGGTGGCTACAGGCTGGTATTATTATGCTAGAAGGGGACAAAAGTCCCACCCTGGTAATACTAGGCTACTGCTGCTTTTTTTTTTTTTTTACTTATTTGAACAAACCTAACCTGTTTTAAGTCTAACCTGTTTTTAATCATGGCATACACACTGAACATTTATCGTGTCAGAGTTGCCATATTATATAGTATGCACAAGATTAGTTTCAGAGGTGACTTCATGTGTCCTAAGTGTCGGATAGAAGGGAAATATATAACACGTACGTTCTGGCAGTTTGTGGAAGAGGATTATATTCAGGATGTAATATATATATCCCTGTTGATCTAAGAATCTGCCTCTTGGATATTCTGGAAAAATGTCAGGAGGAATTTAATATCCAAGATTTTTTTTGTAAACCAGAAAGTTAATTGATATGCATTGGCTTTGAGTCCCTGCTTCAATTTTGTCTGAAAATAATACCATGAATGATGTAGTAAGGCTGAAGAAAGGGGTATATTTTAAGCATGAAGCAGAAGGAAATGTTGCAAGTATATGGAGCCCAATACTTGACATGGCAAGTCTATTTTTCAATCCATTATGGTATTGCTTTACTTAACCAATTGACACAGGAAGACACAGGAAAAGCATGACCACTCTATTAATGGCTAAAACAGATGAGCGATCCTTCATGCTGACTATTAAATTATTTAGATGTCACTGTCAAAACTGATAGCAGAATTTAAATGGCCTGAAATATCTTTACTGGTGGCCAGGTGGGGGAATCGGCTCCCCGCAGTAAGATCTGAAGGAGTAGATCTGTTTTTAGCGCATTTGGAAGGCCTTCATAAGGCCTTCCAGGCTGCCTGAGGTCAGGGCTTGCTACAGGCTGCTGAAGAATTATGGATCAATGCAATACATATGTACTGCATTGATCCCTATGAGCAATAACCCAAACTATTAAAACATCACATTCCTGATCTCACCCAGTAAACCCACCAAAGTATAAAATTGCAGATTTTTAGTCACATCACAACCCAGAAAAAAATTTGAATGAAATGTGATCAAAAAGTTGCAGATACGCAAATGTAGTAGAGATAAAAACTACAGATTACGGTGCAAAGTAAGCCCTCACAAAGCCCTACAGATTTTATTGCCCAAATATTTTTTTGTTTGTTTTGCAGCGTATTTTTTAGAAAAAATAAGCATGTTATTACAAATTTGTGTTGCAAAAATTAAAACCTCAGATGGGCCTCTACTTGAAAAAATTAAAGCAGTATGGCCCTTTGAACACGAGGAAGATAAAGCTAAACTAAAGTTTGTTTTTTTAAGGCGTAAAAGAACTAACTGTTCTATTAAGTGATGTTTAAGAATAACATTAAAGAATATTTTAATTTTCCTTGATGTATACGATTCCTATTGTTTGACACCAACGATGTTGCCTCTTTATGTGATGGACTATTATTCGTTTCTGCTTGTACTGGAAGTATAATTAAAGGTAATTATCTCTACCCGTCTCCTTTGCCGTCTGTATCAAATCTTTGTATCAAGAACCTGGACTTCTGTGTTTATGTTCTATTCAATGCGGTTCTAAGAAGGGGTAGGAGTATTCTTATGTATTATGCCTACTGAAAACTTCAATACAATTGATATGATTAAAAGAAAAAACCCTGAACAGCTGGAAATACTCTTAAAATACAAAATTAATTTACAATTACTTTAAAGAAATCTACAAGATTTTTTGCCCTTTGTCTCCTTTTCTTTTTAAGTGCAGACTTAACTTTCTTAACTTTTTTTCTTTTTTTATTATTATTATAACACTTTGAGTCTAACATGACAGATCGATTTACAAGATGTCAAGTTAACAGCATATATGATTCTCTCTTTCAGGTTCTCTTTGTTCAAAGTTCAGATTTTTCATTTTATAGTATACTCAAGCGCGTTACTTGGGGAGATTGAACAGACCTGATTGGTTAAATTACAGTACTAATGGAGAAAATCTTGGCTACTTTAATGAAAACATTATATCTAGCGAACATGTTCATCCAGTCAGGGCTTGGTGACCTAACTTTGACAAGTAAGAGGCCTAGATATTTGACGAGGAAGAAAAATTATAAAAAAGGGGGAAGAAACTTTTGGCTTTTTTACTATTTGCCATTTGTACAACTGTAACTGTTTTTACTATACCTTAGATCTTGGTTGAAACAATGCAACTACCTCCCAAGTGTCCAACTTTTAGCCCATACATTGTGAACCAAGAACTAATAGTAAAACTCCACTTATTACTATTACTAAGAACATTAACATTTTTTTTTTCCGGGGGGGGGGGGGGGGGGAGCAGACAGGAATTTAAACTTTGTCCATTATGCATAGTCATTTGTATAGAGTTCTAAATGATAATCGACAACAAAGTTCAAAATCATCCATTTCATCCATCATCCATTCAGACATACCAGTACCTTTCAGCAGAAGGAGTAGAGCTTTTGCATCCTGGGGCAGAATAAGGGTGAAAACTAGAGATGTGCGCAACTCGAGCACGCTCCAGTCTGATCGTTCGGCATTTACTTACTGGTGGCTGAAGAAGTTAGATTCAGCCCTAGGGAGCGCTGGCAAACATGGATACAGCCTATGCGCCAGGTTTTTAAATAGCAGGTTTCTGGATTATTCCTAGATTATCTAGTCTAAGTTTTCACTGTCTAAAACTTTTACAGTTTTTCTTTATATAACATCACTTCCTTTTATCATATGTGAGCGTACTACTCTTTGCCAACAGTAGCTGGGGCCCCGCTACTCATTTACATTGTGATCTGGCACCTATATCTTCGAGCACTAGGACCTGCTGCCATGGCCACTTATCTACGCTTGAGAATGAGGCTGCATAAACATGCCAGCAGGCTGGGTACCAGCGGGACGCGCAGCCACCCAGAAAGGGATCTCCTGGACGTGTACCCTCTGCACATGGACGGTTCTTGATACCACACCGGGCGCAGAACGGGTGAGAGGTGCCATTGGGCACCACTTTTCTGTACATATTGAACCCTCCCCTAGAAAAATTAACAGTTGCACCCGCACGTTCTTCTGTAGCACAGCGATATATACTTATATTCAAAAATCTCCAGTCTTCCAGTAATTATGAGCTGCTGTATTCCCTGCAGGAAATGGTGTATTCTTGCCAGTCTGACACAGTGCTCTCTGCTGCCACCTCTGTCCATGACAAGAACTGTCCAGAGCAGCAGAAAATCCCCAAAGAAAACCTTTTCTTCTCTGGACAGTTCCTGACATGGACAGAGGTGGCAGCAGAGAGCACTGTGTCATAATGGAAAGAATACACCACCACAGTACAGGTGATAAGTACTGGAAGACATTAATTTTTATATAGAAGTAAATTACAAATCTATATAACCTTCTGAAACCAGCGGATTTGAAAGAAAAACATTTTTGCTTGAGTACCACTTTAAATTATCTCCCCAATTTGATTCTAATGTAGCTCTAAAATAACTACAAATATGGAGAAAACATATGCAAAAAACAATTACACATCAATTATAAGTACGCATAACACCATAGTAACATGCATTACTAAATCACTTTCCTGTATCAATAGCTAAGAGAATAGAAAATCTTCTTTAAAAGAAAATGTACACAGACTGAGAAACTGGGAAATATCACAGCATCACGTTTGCTACAATAATAGCCATTGTTGTTGTCTTGTCTCCTGGGCTTCTACTGTCTGAAACCATAAAAGCAAATGTTTGAAGTTAGTTCTAAAGCAAGAAAATTAATGGTAATAATAAAAATGTACTGCATAAAATATAAGCCTGAAGCTTTGTCCTTCTGCAACAAATGGAAACAGGTGCAGAAAGGTGGAATTAAAAGTTCATTCAATCCTATTACAATAAATTAGGAGACACACAATGCGAGTGTAAATGCTGTGCCATAAAAATAATTTGACACATTCCTTAATTGAAGGCCATAATATTCCTATAATTAATACAATCATATTAATATACCTATTCATGCAGATAGACTTTTGTGTTAATTTGCTGCACCCTCTTGTTAAGGAATACATAATAAAGCGGGGGAGAACGTTTTATGGACTAATGTAAACAAGCATCAAATTCTATTCTGGAATTGTGTTTAAAGAAGTATTCAGGTGTATATAAAAAAAAAAAATCACACAATATAACTTTATTTAAGCAAATGTAATTTTTATTTCTAATGGAGTGGCAACAGAAAGGAGCAAAAACCTGCCCTTCTGCTGCCACCAATGGTTATGCTGGAAACTGCAGGATTCCTCAAGCTCTGGTCCCAGCGCAGCCTGCATCGCTAGTGATACTGAGCCTCCACATATATCTATTCTAATGCCTGTTAGTGTCCAGTGAGCAATAATAGCCGCCAATCACCTCTCGCTTTGCTGCACTGCTGACTAAAGCCCCTATTTCATGGGCCAATACAGAGAAGCAAACAATCGCTGCCGCTATTACACGCGTTGGCAGTAAGCAGGTAAGTCCAGGGGAGGCCGCTGGGAGCTGCGCGGGGGGGGGGGGGCGGGGTCGGAGGCTGCCCAGGTGATCACTAGATCGTCCGGGCAGCCTATAGAGGATAGCGACGGTCTGCTGCCACCACTCCTGTTCCACGGAGTGTCGGCAGCAGATCACTGCTGTCACAGTCATTTATCTTTCAACGTGTTGAAAGACAAACGACTGCAACGATCAGCCGACGTCGTTCATGTCGGCTGATCGTTGCCTTCTGTTACACAGGACAATTATCAGCCGTAGTGGCCGATTTCGTCCGAATCTGGACGATAATCGTTGCATGTAATAGGGCCTTAAGACAAGCTCTCCAAGTGTAATTTCTATTCTAATGCTAATGATATGTTACTGCGGCAGGACCATGGCTTGTGAAGCCCTAATGTTCCCAATACGGCCATTGATGGCAGCAGAGGGGGCCGTAGTGATGATTGAATACTAAAATGCTCGGGTGCTCGTCACTTGAGACCAATATTTCCCGATACTCGGGTGCTCGATTTGAGTAACAAACCCCATTGAAGTCAATGGGAAACTCAAGCATTTTTGCAGGGGACCCAAGCTCGGCCAAGGGAAGGTTGTGTGAAAACCTGTCAACCTCAGAAAATGATAGAAACACCACGGAAATATTGAGGAACGACAACCCACTCAATATAAGCACAGTGATCATAAACTATAGCGACCTGCAAGGGCCCTGCAAAGTCGCACATGGACAAAATCCTATTTTTCATGATTATCTCATGAAATATACCATGCAAAAATATTTTATATGTTACAATATTTTTATGTCATGAATTTGATTATATATTTTTCTATGACCATCTTATGAATTACACCACAGAGATATATACCGACATATATGTTTATAGACACGTATTTTTTTATGAATTTTGCTACAGATATGCATTTTAATTTTATGTTTATTGTAATTTATGAATATAAAGAGTGTTTATTTCCATATACAACTTGGACTTATATATGAATTGTGATACTGTACCCAATCACTTATGTTATTCTTAGGAACGATATACACCCAATATCGAACATACTAATCTAGACCATTTAAAGGGGGTCACGCTAGAGAGCCTACTACTAGTAACCCTGTAGACTGGCTGCAGATGACAAAAGATACTGGTCACTCTAGTTTTTGGAGGTTGTCGTATAGTCTGTGAGTAAGTGCTGCTATATGGTGTCTGCCACCCTCTTAAACAGGACAATGAACAGTGAGCTTGGATATAGCTGCACTAAGAAAAAAAGCAACCCTGATGACTGGCTGCAGATGACAAAAGATACACTAGTTTTTGGAGGTTGTCGTATAATCTGTCCGTAAGTGGTGGTATATGGTGGATGCCACCTGTCACACAGGACAATGAGCAGTGAGGTTCTATGCAGCTGTACTACAAATCACAGCAATACAATGTACAACAGCAGCAGCACCAGCCACAAAAAAAAAAAAAAAATAGTACTGAGGTCTGTATGCACCACCTGCTGTCTCCTTTCTGCCAGCAGTCGATCACAACAGTGTGCAGCTAAAATCGTGGTAGGTGCACTACAAGTCCCAGACAGCAGTCTGGAGTAATAAAAAAAAAATTATTGGCTGAGAAAAAGCCGCCAAACATGCGGGAAGAGGAATATGCTATTGTCTCGAGTATCGTGAGATGCTCGTCCAAATAACGAGTATGCTTGCTCATCTCTAATCTTTAGCAAAGATATGTAAAAATAAATAAGTAAAAATAATCACAGCAATATTCCTTCAATATAAAGAAACATTCAGCATTAAGGGAGGGATTTGTACCATGCTGTTCTGTGTGTATATATTCATGGTTGAGCACATAAAGACTCAGAGACTAGACAGTCTAATGAAGCAACTGAGGGAGTAATGGAGATGTATGTTGCTCAGGAGAAGACTTGATAAATGGACGTCAAGATGATTGATATTTACGAGATTCACTTTTGCAAAAGTTAATGAGAAGACACTTTAAGCGGAACTAGTTCATAGCAAAATGTGATCCAGTGCAGCTATGTCACGGCCTCTCCATTCTCCACATCCAGCACCACCTCCTATTCATCCCTCTAACACGCCATTAAACATGGATATCTTACAAACACGCATTAAACAAACTATGCATAAAACTTTTGTGTTCATTTTATTGTCACTTCAATGGACTGATGCTAAGAAAACTTAAAGTAGCAACTTTAAAAGTTGTGTTGAGTAAAAGAATATGATAGTTTTCAACATATACAGTAGCTCCTATATAAACCCATGTATCAGGTGTCAGATTGATACAAGTACTAAACCACTGCTTCTCAAACTGAGAGGTGGCCCTGCCGTCAGCGGTAAGACAGCTCCCAGTTCATGGGAAGGCTCTGCTGGGGACATACAGCAGTTTTGGCAAATGTGATTGTCTGCTACAAATGCTTCTCTCTGCCCTCTGTCTCTGGTTTAACCAATTTTACTCTGTTTTCAGGATTCAAAATTTGAGACCAAGGTAAATTTTACAAACTAATGATGAGACCTTAATATGAAAGAAATTGAATAGACTTTTTCTAAACTAATGTTGTCAATTTTTAACCCAGTAGCATACATTTATTTTTGCAAATGCTAGAATTTTGGTGCAATTTGAATCAACCCTTTCACATCAGCCATACTGCTATATACATTCTTAGGCCAGGTTCACACTTCGTATAACACTGGCTGTTCTGTGACCTGGACGGATTACAGAACGGCTGGCATTACCGAAGATCATCCCAGCCAGTACAGCAGTATCGGCCGGATAATCTTTATTTCTGATGAATTCGGATTCGCATGTGTGCCCCTGCATCCAAATTCCCCGCTGCACACAATGGAGCATGCTAGATCTAAAGTCTGCCTCAAGAAGACTCTACATGCAGAGTGTCGATTTCACTGATCAATGTTATCCAGTGGCGCATCATTTATTAGTATAAGTAATCTAACCATTGCTTATATAAGTCCCCTACGGGACCCCAAAAAGTGATTATAAAAAAAAATAGGTTTTGAAAAATTAAAAAAAAAACTTCACCACTAAAAGTTTAAATCACCCCCTTCCCCGTTTTACAGATAAAATATATGTAAAAAAATAGAAAAATATTTTTAAAAATTTATATAATAGTGTGTGAAATTGTCCAAATAGTCCGAAATACAAGCAGAAGATCCGAGAAAACCAGGAGAACAATAAGCAGAAGGTATGTTAGTGAGCTCCAGTATGACAATCACAGGCATCACTAATTGATAGCAGCAGAATTAAATGGACACCACCGCCATAGCTTATTGGTGCACACTCCTGGCACTCCTATTTGCTCTTGTAACAACCCCCTGCCACTCCAAGAGCCTGTAGCGGAATGTTTTACTGGGTGTGATTGCAAGCCTTGAGCATTGACAGTTGCCGAGCATTGCTCCTTGTCGGCTGGCAGCTGACCAGAGAAACGAGTTCTGACATATATAGATTGTTGGGCAAAAAATGAGCCCTTGACATGAACATCTATGCATTAATAACCTTTAGTCATGAAGGGGTTAAATTACACAGCTTTAAAATTACTAATTCTAACCAACACAAGGAGTTTGAGACAATTTTTGATCATTTTTTTCTGGGTCTGACAAAAAAGGTGCAGCCTGTACATCAAAAATACACCAAATATTTGGCTCAAAATTCTGACACAATTTAAAGGGGTATTCCCTTTTTAACTATATAGTTACACTTGTAGGGGTTGTCAAGTTAAATATTTTTGTTAGTATTCATATAGCAAACTCACTCAGTTGTGGAAAAGTCAAAGCCATACATAGTACAATGCAAAGTATGTAAGCGTGCATTCATATTACGATTGTGCCTTCCCACACCCTGTCAAATTCTGAGTATGATGATCTGTGCCCAGATAGGCATGGGCCAGATTGGCTTGAACTTGATCATCTAGTGACTATGTTCGGGTGACTTCCTGCAAGTATACCAGTTATCACACTGGCTTGAGCCCAAATAAAATTTTATGTGGTTACGGAAAAATTACCCAAATCTATGGCCCTATTACAGGGAGAGATAATTGGCCGAATCGGGCTAATTCGGACAATTATCACTCCATGTTGCAGAGACAATGATCAGCTGATGACAACGATCATCGGCTGATCATTGGTTTAGGTTTGGACACAAAACCGTCAGGCGCTGACCACGCATTGCTACATGTAATAGCAATGCACAGCCGACGGCAAACGTTTCCCCAAACCCCTGACACCTTACCTCTCCCAACCCCTTTTCTTCTCTCCTGTGCTCCACAGCTTCCTGATCCTGGTGGCTGCAGCAACTAAGCTGCCTGTCAGCTGACAAGCCGTTCGGCCAATCACGGGCTGTGGTGGTCCCAACCCGTCAGCTGACAGGCTGCTCAGACGCTGCTACCACCGGGACTGGAAAGCTGCGGAGCACGGAAGAGAAGAGCGGGAGTGGGGTCACCGGAGGTAAGGTGACAGGTGTTTGGGCAAGGGCTGCATGGACATCGCTAACAATGTCCATGCAATCCTTACTGTCCTATTATCGGGTTGTTTAATACGTCCAGTAAATGAGCCCCAATCATTTACTAAAATAATCAGGCCGTAGTCCACCTATGTAATAGGACCCTTAGTCACTGGCTGATTACACTTGGCTCATAGAGGTAAATAGGGTCGACATCTGTCCGTTGCACAGATATGTTAGCACCAGATTTTGACAGGATGCCAAAAACTTTGTGAAATGTCAGTAGATGGTAGTAGGAAATTGAACACTTCTTGCCTAATTTCAATGTTAATTGCTGCTCACTGCTGTGGGTTTAACAAGTGGGATATTCCATGACCAGCTCTTTTTTTATGGCACCAAATTTGACGACTCCTTTAACATGTCGGCATCTATATAGAGATAATTACAGCTTTGTTTCATGGCTATACTGGCAACAAGCGTAAAGCTTTCAAACTACGGAATGACAAAACCAAGTATATTAGTTGCATAACTTTAAAATAATTTAAGGCGTGAGTATTTTGTTGCTTCTTTCTTTCTTTCTTTCTTTCTTTCTTTCTTTCATGCATTGTAGCAATGAAAAAATGGAAATATTCTTTCATATATTGGTTGATCCAGTATACGCACTGTATATATTGGAACAATTTAATCATTCATTTCTGCATCAAATAATAGGATTGTGTTTTGGGGGTTTATTAGATATTTGCTTTTTTCCAAGGACGTACAGCAGATTTAGCTTAGGGATTTTCCTGGGCTTTTAAATATGAATAAGCCTAAAACTTATATATGGCTGTGTGTCTGTAAAGGGAAAGGTCTAGGAAATAAATAAATGTTGTACAGATCTCCTGAGAAGCCTAGTCTACAATTTATTAGTAAATAGGAGCAGCCTGCATGGATGAGTTATGAAGTCTGGCTTAGTACACTGACTGTTCGGTACCTTTATAAATAAATCTATGGCCCTGTTTAGAAATACACTTTGAATGACAAATGTAAAACTGCATTGGACAATGGCGGAAAATAGAAGCACAGACGATTCTTTGCTGCAATGCTCAGAAACTCTACTATAAATCACTCAAAGTGGATCTACTATGAGAAATGTCATCAGCTTACTCCATGGTCTACACATAGTAGCTGGATTTAGGTTTTGCTGTCAGTTTTTCAAAAATGTTGAAGAATATCTGCAATTTGCAAATCCAGTATTTTTTTTTCCTTTTCTTTTTTTTTAAATTGAGCATTAGGGAATCTTCTGCTGCAAAACCACAATGCCCATCGTGCCTAGACAGCCAAAGTTTGGGCTTCAGAAATATGTAGAAGACGGCACTTCCGTGGCGGTGGTGCTCGAGGTGAGAAAAATGTTCAGATATTAGGAAGAGCCCGGCACTCACCAAGTAGATTATGCTTCTTTATTGTAGTGTAGCAAACATATGGTACAAGGACGCGTTTCGGCCAAGCATGGCCTTCATCAGCTTAGGGGTGTACACCCCTAAGCTGATGAAGGCCATGCTTGGCCGAAACGCGTCCTTGTACCATATGTTTGCTACACTACAATAAAGAAGCATAATCTACTTGGTGAGTGCCGGGCTCTTCCTAATATCTGAAAGTTTGGGCTTCGGCTGCCCAGGTATGATAAAATAAATTATGTTTTGCAACAGATGGAGCGCCAATGGTTTCCTATCAATGTCATGAAGGGTCTAGCTCCATTCAAGATTTGAGAATTCTTCTGATTTCAATTAAAGTCACTATTCCACTCACAGTAATTGTGGTCCAGTAAGATATGGAAAATATTTTGGTTGGGTTATTATAATCGAGATCTGGTAGTCATCAAGGATTACAGTCTGTATTCTTTTATAGCTCTGTGTGGTTTTCAAATGAATCACATAAAGTAACAGGTCTTAAAGGGGTACTCTGGCCGGGACCCCTTTTTCAGCAATGCCCAGGGGGGGGGGGGTTGGTGAAAAAATTTACCTTCCCGGCTCCAGTACTTCTTCCCACATTCGCCACTCCAGTCCGCTGCTTCCTGGTCTTGAAGTGGCAGGCCAGCTCAGCCATACAGCAGAAAAGGCAGGACATTGGGCGGGTTGCAGAGGTGGGGCAAGGGAAGTAGGTGGATATTATTGTTTTCACCCATTCACGTCCGGAATACCCCTTTAAATTTTTAAGCCGGTAAACAATACAGGAAGGTCCTGGGCATCTTGAAAGTCATCACTTAGACTTAACGGGCTGCCTGTAGCTACAGTTTTAGTTTGTGATAATAACTGGGCTTTGATTAAAGGTGTTGGCCACTTTATAGTAAAATTGGTCAGTGTACAGTACTAGTAAGTGTACTCACTGTATATACTGACAGCAGCTCCCTGTGTACCTCATAGAGCTAAAATCTGGGCTGTGCTGCCCTGCTCTGCGGTGTTTCTTTCTATGAGATGGTTGACATGGAGGAGCATGTGACCATGCCCCGCCCCCACTGTCCACCACTGAGCCTGTATATGCCTATGGTGGACACTGGGGGGTGGGGCAGGGTCACATGCTTCTCCATGTCGGCCATTTTATGGACAGAAACAAAACAGAGCAGGGCACCACAGCCTGGATGAGGGGAGTGTGATTTTAGCTCTGAGGTATACAGGGAGCTGTTGTCAGTATATACAGTAAGTACACTTACTAATACTGTACACTGAACAATTTTACTACAAAGTGGCCAACTCCTTTGACTAGAAGAGCGCTAGTTGTAAATTTTACATTTATATTTTCTTTCTAAAGACTCACAAATTTTAAGGGGTTAGTCTGCAGGAAGATTTTTTCTTTAAAAAAAAAGATAAAAGATAAAAAAAATAGTTACCTGCCCCCAATTTCCCACAACTTCCATTCCAATAGTTCTTTGTCCCAACTGCTCTCTACTGCTACTTGTTTCCTCTTATGTCATTGGCAAAACTGACATTTCCTATAGGGTTAACATGTCAGAGGAAATAGGAAGCTTTCTTTGGTACCTGCATACCTAAAAATCCCAGTTCATGGGATGGCTGATTTTCCTGTTTGAGTTTTTATTGAAAATGCAGAAGTTGTAATACACATATTTAAAAAATTTTATATTCTGAAGTTTAATCTTTTTGGTTATATTTTATCTGTTATTATTCCTTTGTGGAAGTTTATACATAGAACACTTAACCACAATTAAAATAAAAATTTTAAAGGGGAAGTCTGGGTTGCTGTATTTTTGGGGAAAAGCAAGAGTGTTACATAATAAACATCACTACTCATCTCCTCCTGTGCCTGTCCAGCGTCGGATTTCAACTCTGGGACACCCCCCCCCCCCCCGGCCTCCGGGATCTTTTTCTCAGCCGACACTACGACCCGCATGACAAAAAATTGTTATGGACTTCTTCTTTAATGCTGGGGGGGGGGGGGGAGAGTTCAATAAATTGGTTCTTGGGTGTCTTGAAGGGGTTACCCAAGGAGTAGGTTTTGTGACAACAGGGGAATGGGATGGGTGAATCTACTTACTTTCTTCTTGTTTTCTTTTAACTTGCCTTAGCACCAACTTGAAAAAAGTTACTTAACCCCTTAGCGTCCCATGACGTACCTGGTACGTCATGGTGCTGCGGGAGGGTGCTCAGAGCGGGATCCCTCTGGGACCCCGCTCTGAACTGCACCGCTCTCGGCTGCAATCTGCAGCCGGGCAGTGCCTCTATTAGCTGCATTGAAGTGCTTAATTAGTTGGCACGGCAACGGGACCCGCGCCGGCTAATTAAGCACTTCAATGCAGCTTTCAAACCTGACAGCTGCATTGAAGTGCTTTGTACACAGCATCCCTGGTGTCTAGTGGGACGGATCTCCCCCCCGCGATGCGATCGCGGGGGGGAGATCCATTCTTCTGGCCGGCCCGGGCCTCAGCGTCGGAATGACACTGATCCCGGCTCGGCAATAGATTGCTGTGGCCTGCAGCAGGTCACAGCAATCTATCACCGATTACAATGATCTTTGCTGTGTATATACACAGCATTGATCTCTATGGAGAGATCAGTGCTGTCTATATACAAGTCCCCCAGGGGGGCTTCTAGTTTATGTATAAAAAAAAAAAAAAAAATGTGTTTTTATTACTAAAAAAATGACACAGCCCCATAGACCAAAGGATAAAAGCGCTATAAGCCTGGGAATGGAGTGATTTTAAGGAACATATATTTGTTAACAATGGTTTGAATTTTTTACAAGCCATCACATAATATAAACGTTATATATGTTACATATCATTGTAATCGTAACAACTAGAGGAACATGCATAACAAGTCAGTTTTACCATAGGGCGAACGGCGTAAATGCAAAACTCCCCGAAATCAAAACAAATTTTTTTTTTTTTTTTTCAATTTGACAGCCCAAATGTTTTTTTCCGGGTTTCGCAGCATATTTTATGGAAAAATAATGCCTGTCATTACAAAGTACAATTGGTTTCGCAAAAAATAAGCGCTCATATAAGTCTCTAGGTGAAAAAATGCAAGCGCTATGGACTTTTAAACATAAAATGGAAAAAGCAAAAGCTCAAAAACGAAAATTGGCTTTGACCTTAAGGGGTTAAAGGTAGTACAAGCAATGGCAATTGTCTTTGAATAAAGGAAACTTACCAGAGGAAATGTATAAATATCACTTTAGATGAAAGATCTGCAACGTACAATTACAAAAAACCCTGTGGGAATCCAAATAAGAAATTTATCAATTTTTTTTATCTCTAATATTTCCTGATGCTTGGTGTAAAATTAATAGATTTTCACATCAACTTGAGTTCATGACACTCTGACACCATATTGTGAGATTGTGTTGAATTGGCTTAATAAGAAAATGGACCAAATTGAAGATATAGTATACATATGTGCAGAATATGCAACCATACCAACAAGTTAGGTTACAGATATTGATGTAAATTATTACTTTAGTGAAATATGCGACATGTGACAGAAATCAGAAGGGGACAACCTGTCAAGTGAGCATCTCAGTACCGAAGCCTCGGGCTTTAGGACTATAACTTCAAACAGTGGTGTCTCAGTATAGAAGACATGAAAAACAGTAACCTGCTTTTAATGTACATTAAAGAGCCTTTGATAAATGTCTTTTGTGTCGTCTTTGATAGTTACAGTATAAGTGGTGTAACATCTATAGGTCACGTTGCCGTATTGACTGCGCTGCAGTTCGCTCATGGGGTAATCAGCCAATGTCAATCATGTTAGTATACGGCTTCTCAGTCAGAAGAAACCTATTGAGCGATATCAAGGAAACAGCCTCACAAAATGGTATCTGTTACTGGAAGGAAACATGCATACCATTATCGAATCAATTTTGCAAAACACAATCTCTTGGGTTTTAAAGCTGGAATTACATTCATGTTTGGTCTTGCAAACTACACATTATTTTGTCCCAAAAGTGATATATTTTTTGTTTTCCCACATTGATGATTCTTTATTTGCTATCTCTCTCTCTCTCTGTTTCTTATGTGAAAGTGAAGAACATTTGCTAAATAATTGAAGCATACAGAATAAAACTAGAAAGTTTTCTTACAACTATTACTTTGGATTGCTTGTTACTTTTTATTCTGGCTCCAATGGCCTCATTGACATAATATCGTACATAAGATATTGTCAAGAAGTATTCCACAGATTATGCAGAAATTACCCATGCAGACAAAAAAAAAAAAAGGATGATTGTGCACTTAAAGGGGACAAATCTAACCTGCTGATGGCTCTCTAATGTGCATGGGGCGCTGGGGAGGGAGGTACTGTATGTGTTTTACCTTCCTCCTCGGTCACATTCTCATGCAGTTAGCAGTTGAATCCATGGCCCGGAGCACCCATAAGGAGCACTGCCCCGCCCCCATCGCGCTGATCCGACCCATCCACTGCATTGATTATCATTAGAAGGAGCGGGCTAGCTCGGCGTGACGGGAGCAGGGCAGTTCTCCTAACCGTGCTTAGGGCCATGGATTCAACTACTAACTGCACGAGAACAGCACCGAGGGGGAAGGTAAGAGACATACCTTCCTCCTTGGCCCCCTGTGAGCATTAGAGGGCTGTCATTTTTTTCCCCCACTTTTCAGCAATCAATAAGTATCAACCAGTATCAAGCGATAGCATAAGTAAAAGGGATTTTAAAGTGTAATTGTCATTTACATTTTTAGGCTATGTTCACACTACGTAAAACTATGCCGCAGTTCTTGCTGCAGAACTACGGCCGTAGTTTTGCGGGGTGGGACATAGCTTTATCTTTAATGGGATCCCGGCCGAAGCGTACATACATCATATGCGCTCCGGCCGGGATTCCGTGCGGTGCCGGAAAAAACTGACATGTCAGTTTTCTGCGGCCGGAATTCAGTGAATTCCGCCCGCAGAAAGACCTGTCAGTTCACACAGTGAAGCAAGCGGCTCCGGCCACTTGCTTCACTGTGGGCTATGGGAAGCTATGATGCGGGCGCACGCTAATGCACCCGCATTAAGAGCTCAGCGGCCGGAAAGATCACCCGGCTGGTACTTAAGTACCGGCCGGGATGATCCAGGCTAAGACCGGCCGTTCTGTGACCCGCCCGGGGTCACGGAACGGCCGGTTGTTAACGTAGTGTGAACATAGCCTAATTGCAGAAGTCAAAAGTTCAACCAGTTTTAGAGCCAGCACTGCCAGCACAGCACTGGAGAAAAAATGAGACATAAAAAGTATATCCTATGTAAGATAGTATTGGATAAACTCTTTATTGTGAGGCTCAACTTCAAAGATAAAAGATGCTTGATCATAATACTGTATGTGCATGGAAATGAAAAGAAAAAAAATGAAATTATAAAGTTTTGCAAATAATTCAGTAACAAAATAAAACTGCAATGTGTGAACACAGCCTAGATGCTTTGCAACAGATGTGGGTGGGAAATGGGCAGAGTGGAGGAATGTGATGAACAGCTGAGGGAAAGCATTGCATTTTGGAACCAGTACTGCATTCTGGGAACTGCTCAAACAGGAAGTAGATAAACACAATACAGAACAAATCCCCCAAAATAAATGGATTTTCTGTAGTTTCAACACTGGGATAGAAAGATAAATAATGCTATATGCTTCTCCAGAAGTTTCTTTTCTTTTTTAACCTCTACCTGGAGTTCCCCTTTAAGTCTTTGACACAGAGATTGTTAGGCCTTTTTGAGCATTTTAAGAACATCCCAGGTTTCTGTGATGACAAGATGTCATAAAAAATGTATTGATCTAACTTACTGTAACTAATGAAAAGATATGGCTGGAGACATTAGTATTATGCTCTAAAACTAATAAAAATATTTTAAAAAATATGAGTATAAAGTTTATCAACAGCATAACCTAACTGACTGAGAACAAATCTAATTTGCTGATAGCCTCCAAGGTGCCAAGGAGGAAGTTATGTCTCTTACCTTTCTCCTCAACACCTTTCCTGTGAAGTTAGTTGAATTCACGGCTCGGAGCACCGTTTGGAGCATTGCCTCGCCCACATTGTGCCTAGCCGGATCGGTGCCATAGGGTTGGAGCAGTGCTTCCAACCCATGCACATTAGGGGCTATTAGCAGGTTAGATTAGTGTAACCTGCTGATAGCCCCCCTTTAAAAATAATATATTGAAATAATATATTGAAATAATAATCTGTATATTTTTTTTAATCTTTAGTTTTTTACAACCCCCACCCCGCACACAAAAATCATTCCTGCATGCTTTTCATATTTTGTAGTTGGCTGGTAGGCCAAGAGAAAATGACACACAGTTTGCCATCTAATGTAACACTAGACCTGGTGAAGAACACTTAAACATGTGAAAAGATGAAGAATATTGCCATGATGAAACACATCTGCATTATATATGGCTTTTTAATTTACCTTACCTGATTTTATAATAGAGCCCATGTAAGTAGGAGTCTGAGGAAAATCACAAAGACATTGTCAAGCATATTTCAGTGAGCAGTAAATGAACCCTACTCATACCATAAATCATTAATGTTTAATTACCAGCCAAAGCTTCAATAAAGTCACTGGCTTGGAAAGTCTAAGATACTCAAAGGATAGTTCTAGCAGATTTGGCATGCATGGCTGGATTGTGTACTTAATTACTGTTTATGCTCCGGCAGTATCCAGCCAGTTGTGAGCAATAAATAGAACAGTGTCACACTGGCCAGATGGTTTTAGATTTTTTCCAAGGGAGTCAGATGATTTTTAAATTAACAATTTTCACTATTTCTCTTTCTAAAATTTAGAATAAAAACATATGTCACAGTCAGTGCTGTTTTATAATACAAAGCAATTGTTCATCACACATACAGTGCAATAGTACTAAAGCAACAGATATAAAACAGATATAAAATTTTCATTCCAGTCGGTCACTGTTTAACAGGTTTATGATCCCGAATCCTGAAAATAACACCGGAGTCATTTTCGTTAATTGTGTTTTACCTCCACAGAGTCTCGGTCCTGCAATATACATCAAGGCATCTCTGCAAGCAGGTGTCATCATCCTCTGATGAGTCACACAGCCAGAGCCGTCTTACCTAGATTTAGGATACCTTGACTGCAAGAGATCTACATGCTGCTAGTGGCCCAGCTGCATACATACAGTACATATATAGTCGCTCTATAAATAACAATGGAATCACCATGTTCTTGTTGCCTAAACACTTTAACCCCCTTATAACCAGGCCTGAAAATGGCTTTTTTAGGCCTCATTCACACATTACTATTTATTTTTCTTTTTAGATTCTTTTTAAAATCAGATGTGTAACAAATACATGTATGTAAAGAGGTACAAATGTGCTGTTTTTAGTAAAGTATCCCTGTACTGTTTTTCTCCCCATGGACCTGATCACTTCCTGGTTTCCTCTCTAAACTGTGACCCTGCTGTTACCATGCAACAGTGAACAAACTTTCCCACAATTTTCCTTGTCTGCAGGCCAAATGCCAGTTCCTCCGTGAGATTTAAATTGAACTGAGCATGCCTGGCCCATCTTAGTTAGTCTTATGGTGAGATTAGTAAGTCTATATCTGTCAAACAGGAAAGTTGCAGAAATGCTTGTACATTTAAAGGGGTTATCCGGTGCAACAAAAACATGGCTACTTTCTTTCAGAGACAACACAAATCTTGTCTCCAGTTCAGGTGCGGATTGCAATTAAGCTCCATTCACTTCAATGGAACTGAGCTGCAAAAACCTTGCCCACGCTGGAGACAAGAGTGGGGTTGTCTCAGGAAGAGAGTGGCCATGTTTTTGTAGAGCTGGATAACCCCTTTACAATATGTTTAATTTCAAATACTGTATCAGTTTGGACCTACATTTCTTAAAGGGGTACTCCCATCTCAGCTAATACATTTGAAAGGCTTGTCAACATAATGTACTTGGCAGACATGAGATGGTTGCCTTAGCAACCTAGTACCCGCGCAGGGGCTGTTTCTTCCCACACCAATCAATGGTGAATGTGGCGGTGCATAATGGTAGTGACCTTTAACTTACACAGAGGAGCTATTTAAACTCCCACATAACTATGTGCAAAGTAAACTCTATGAATATTTTTCTGGGTTCGTGTGGAACAACCTGACTGATATGAGCTTAGACCACAACTCCCCACTTATGTTTGGAGTGAATACTAACACAGTTTCTTAAAGGGACTTTATGGCCCATTATCCGCCCAATCCCCTTTTCCTGTGGCCGAATGAGGACATCATCCCAATGCCAAAATCCGATAGAAACTTTCTCCGAAGAATATTCTAGACTACATTGTTCACTTGCTCAACCGTAAACACAGATGTGGTTAAAGATCTATCCCCTGTATATGCGTCATGTGAAAATTTCAGCTATTATAGACTTGCAATACGTGTTGAAAATATTTTTCCAAGTCTGATATGAAAAGTAATATATTATGTTTTCACATTTGATAAAACTAATTACTATATAAATCTGCTTCAATAGAAAGTCTATTTGAGAGATGTAATCCAAAGTCAATTTATCTAAGATAATAAGACCTGGTATACATATAATTCTCTATTAAGAAATAATTGAATTGCAATTTTCCCCTAATGGAAAACTTCAATAGACCTGCAGCTTGAAAAACTCTTTCCCTGCTGCAGTATTTCTCGAAATTAAGATAGCACATCTACTTGATTATAGCAGCTTGGTGAGCCCTTTATTTCGTCTCTCAAGACGCCAAACAGATTGAATATATGGGAAGGTTATTTTTTGCAGATAAAGAGAAAGATAAAACATTCGTGATTTGTTCATCCCTATAGTTAGTGGACTTGATTCCCCAGGTTTAAAATCTGCAGTGAAAGAGATTGGTTCACATTTTATAAATAGAATTTATAAAGGTTCCAGCACGTTTAGAGGTCATCGCCCTTCACGACTAATCCCCTTCAATAGTCATTAAACACTAAACATAACAATAAGGCACCTCTAGAACTTGTCCCAACTTTTCCAGAGCTTTTTCTTCTCTTGTTGGACTTTGCCTATTAAAGCTATGTTCCCACAACGAGAAAATGATGGCTATCTTTCTGGACGGCCTTCATTTTATTGCCAAAAGACGGACGTCTATTTTTATTGGTTGCCACACAGAATGTTCATGGCGGAAAGTATTCAATTATATTCCCATTTTCGGAACATAGCCTGAAAGATAGAAACATAGAAAATTGTCAGAAGAAAAAAATGGATTTATCAAACATTTTACAATTGGCTACTCCATAAAAAAACATATATGGAACACAAAGGGGTGCTCAGACCACTCTGCACCAATAACAGGCTGGTACTTTAGGCCTTATGCACATGCTCAGTATTTTTTCCAAGTCCATAGACTCCTCTCGCTATCCAATCCGCTTAAAATTACAGATTGGGCATATGTAAGGCATCTGTATTTCTGTAAATCCTTTAAAAAAAAAAAAAGTCAATTATAACTTATCTGTATTTTTTTTACAGACATACTGATGCCAAACAGGTTACAATCTGTAAAAAATTGCAGATTCTATTGATTTCTATGAGAGGATCCGTAAAAAAAAAATCTAGGTCCGCACTAGGACACAGCCTTTTTTTTTTCAGGATTGGTTTCCGTCCTTGTAATCTACTAATCCTGTGAAAGCCCAATAGACAACAATGCGCACTAACTCGAATACCGGAAATAGGGATCCGTAGATTACGTGTGAATAAGACCTTAGGCTTCTGACCACCACAAATCCTTTTAATAATTGTACAGCAATGTTTTGTAGATACTATCACTTGTGCACATAACTGTTATTTGGTCACTGTTTGTTAGTATTATTTCAGCACTATATGGCGCTCTTTATTAGGTACTGTAGCGCTATTACTTAGACATTATAAAGTATGCTATTTTTGCAGTGTAAGGCTATGTTCACATGACTTTTCTTCTGTCCGTTCTTTTATTTCTCAAAATGATGTCCGTCATTTTGAGTTCCAAACTAAGTCAGTCATTTTGTGTTTTGGGTGCCCGTCATATGACAGCTGTTCGTGCATTATTCTATTTTAGGCCCTTTTGTGTGGTTCTTTATAAAAGCTCCATTGAATTTAGTAGTTAAAGGGGTTGGCCACTTTATAGTAAAATAGGTCTGTGCAAAGTATTAGTAAGTGTGCTTAATGTATATACTGACAGCAGCCCCCTCTGTACCTCATAGAGCTAAAATCAGACTCCCCTTCACCAGGCTGGGCTGTCCTGCCCTATTTTGTTTCAGTCCACAAAATGGCTGACATGGAGGAGCATGTGACCATGCCCTGTCCACTGTGTCCTCCATAGACATATACAGGCTCAGTGGTGGACACTGGGGGGTGGGGCCTGGTCACATGCTCCCCATGTTAGAAATCTTATGGACCAAAACATCACAGAGCAGGGCAGCACAGCATGGAGGAGATGAGTCTGATATTAGCTCTATGAGGTACACAGTGAGCTGCTGTCAGTATGTACAGTAAAAACACTTACTAATACTGTACACTGAGCAATTTTACTATAAAGTGGCCAACCCCTTTAAGACTAGAGCAGCGGAAAATCTAAGGTTCTATCGAACGCGAACTATGCCGAACCTTCTGCATTTGATTCCCGATGACTTCCCGGTCCGTGGGGAAGAAGGAGACAGCCTGGGTCCCGCCTGGAATTCCGGGATACAGCCTATTACCTAGGCTGAATCCCGGAATTCCAGGCAGTACCTGGGCTGTCTCCTCCTTCCCCACAGACCAGGAAGGCATCGGGAATCAAATGCAGAAGGTTCGGCAAGGTTAGAGTTCCATAAAACCTAAGATTTTCTGCTGTTCGATCATCTCTAGTTAAGACAGTGAAAGGATGGTTAAAAAAAAGGTGTGAGAACAACTAAAAATGTTCTGTCACTGTTTGCAAAAAAAAAAGGCCTGTGTCATAAATACTAATTTGACATCCGTTCAAACAAAGTCTGTTATTTAAACGGGTACTCCAGCGAAAAGCTTTTTCCCAATAATTGAAACACATTACAAAGTTATATAACTTTGTAATATGCTTTAATCACCTATCTGCCCCCCTCCCTATCTTTTCCCCCCTCAACCCCCCCACCAGGAAGTGAAGTAAACTCATTCTTACCTAATGACTGTTGACCCCAGGAAGCCATTTTGTAACAATTACATCATCAAGAGGGAGGTGGGTCTAAGCGCTGTTAGGCCAACCTCCCTTTGTCAAATGACACAGGTTGATCAGCTCCGATTGGCTAAACAAGCTGTAAGCCATCTAACTGTTTTACAGAGTCAGTTAGATACACAGGAGACAAAGTGCATCATGGAAAAGCCCAAACCAGGAAGTAAAGGAAAAATGAAGACACCAACTGGAGCTTCAGGGACCTGCAAAGAGCTGGAAATTCAAACGGGAATCCCGGAGGGATGGTGAGTGGGAAAGCTATGTTTGATTGATTGATTTATTTTTTATTTTTTATCAGCCCCGGAGTACCCCTTTAATACTCTATGGGGGAGATTTATCAAGTGAAACTGGTCCAGTTGCCTCTAGCAACCAATCAAATTCCACTTTTCATTCCTCACAGACTCTTTGGAAAATGAAAGGTGGAATCTGATTGGTTACTAGGGACAACTGAGCCAGTTTCACTTTACACCATGTTTGATAAATCTCCCCCTATGTGTAATGGGTGGCCATCATTCTATTAACTTCAACGCATTTAATTGACTTCAATTCTAACTTATAATTATTATAATTATAACAGATGTTATTTTCTTTTTTAGACAGGGTAAAACATAGCCTATGGTGTATATTAATGCATTGGCTTTACAATGTGCTATGTAAACAGAAAGGAATACAGCAACAGTGTCACAGCAGGGTAGATGTTACATCACACATGTAGCCCTGGTCTAAGCCGTGAACTGCTGTTTCTGATTATGACAAATTAAAACAATTGGGTATAGAAAAGTACAGAAACAAAGGGGTTATATCACAAAAGCAGGCCTGGGCCAATCCATGAACTGTTGCTGACAAGCTACATAAGAGAATTGTTATGAATGTGCCTGTTCTGCGTGCAAAGTACAACCAAACATCACTTTTGGCCATGTGTGTTGATTCAACGTCTGAATTGTATGTTTCCTTTGCACTAGTCTGAACTGTGTCTTATGCTAGTACTTGTGTGGTGATTGACAGGTTCAAAATTGAGGGATATGCACCAACTCAGGAATGGATCCAGGTTTTCTGCAGGCGCTTGGGCAACAGAGCCTCAGTGTCCCCCTCATCCATTCACTATGCACCTATCATCCACCCACTATGCACAATCACTTGAGACATCACTAACATACACAAACGCACATTATTGACACAGACACTGACTGACTGACACAGACACACTAAGACACTAACACACAGCAAATACACTTAAGTATTCTTCCTCTTCCTCTCTCTTTGGCTGCTCTCCACACTGTAAGGTTGAGGACCTTTGGGTCATGTGATCTGGTCTCTGTGGAGGCCCTGCTCTGTCTCCTGTGTCTTATGTTCAGCCCGCTCAACCTGCACTACAGTGAGTAGGCTGAACATCAGAACACTGGGCTCCTCTCCCTATCTGGACCCCTAAATACACTGTGGGCACCATACTTTGCCTGGGTAAGCCCTGTGCTGATGCCGGCCCTGCTCCTAGTACTGGGTACTCATTGACCAACATACCATGAATGCTAACAACCCCCACAACAAAATAACAGTGTATCACCCAAAAGAGACCAAATCAATACAATTGGTCCCTTGAGCCTGTAACCAAGCTAATATATACTGTGCATAAACACCCTGCAGATGTCCAATTCATGTATTTGACAGCTGATTATAATGCATTTGTATACACATCAATCCTTGCCAGTAAACATGAATGTGCCAAGTGCCTATATAGCAGCAAGTAGAAAAGAATGCAAACAAAAGATGTTATCCGAATAAAGTGCAAAACCAAGATAAAAGGTGCTTTTAGTAATGAATTAATATAACCATGTAGGGTGTAACAGGATAAGTTGCGACTCAGAGATGTCCTACGTGTTATGTCCTAGTACTGAGACTTCCTCATTCAATTGGTGTGCCCTGCATAATATGATGCAGTGTCCCACTACGTTTTTTTTCTTTTCTTCTTACACCTTGGTAAAAGTGTATCACTCTAGTGTCATGGGTTAGGATAGGAGGCCGCTGTTTCTTCCTACAACCACTAGATGTCGCACTCTCACAGCACAGCTGCAGATAATACTAGGTCTAGCTTTACACTTCATTTTATAATAACTATTTCCTTTTAGCTATTAGTTAGTGCTTCAGGCCAGGCAGGACCTGTACATAGTTATTTCTGCAGCTAGTTACCCAACCACTATGGGTCACTAGACTAGACCCCTAGGGAGACCGGAGACAAGGGAGTCTTCACCCTTGCCTACGTCGAGGATTCTACTTAAGAAAACAGGACAGTCGACTTAGAGAAATGGACGGATTATTCAATACTAGACCTGCAGCAGAGCACAGTGCCAGCAAGCCGCTCTCTACTGACAAGATGCTCAGCTTTGTAGCAGGGGTTCTACAACTCAGCTCCACCCAGAGCAGGGACCTGGAGCTCGTACTACCCCAGTAGGATGGAAACCCGACACTCTGGGGCAGAAGGCGGTTAGGTAAGATAACTGAGACTCATCTATACGTGAGTACAAGGACTTCTTCAAACACTGAAGAGACACTTCACCACATCCCGGCAGAGTACATAGTACATTAGGCAAGCAGCCCTCCTATATGGTCCCTGACACCTGTTACCTTACTGTTTCTTCTATCAACTCACCTATCTACCTGTTTGAATATTATTGCTGATTATTTTTGCACCTGAGCACTGTTTGTAACTGTTTTTCATCTTTTTCAAGTTAAGTTTAAAAAGTTGCCTAAAGTGGGACTCCTAACCAAGGCCTGTGTGCCATCAATCCTAGAAATTTGGGCACATTGTGGACCCTTTGGAGCATGACTTGTGCTCTCAGGAGGAGGCAGACAGGCTAAACTTGCACATACACAGTCCAGTCATTATGGGGAACATTTACTAACAAGTCTAATTTGTGGGACTATTCTAATGAGGATTGGTGTATATTTTGGTCCAATATTTTGTGACTGATTTAATAAAATGTACCACTGCCATAGTGAATGTATCTAAGTAAAAAGTCACAGAAAAAGGCGCAAAAATTGCACAAACATATTCACCTGATACTGACTAGACGTAGGCCTACACCTGTTTGTGTGACTTTTTAAAAAGTTGTAAAAGATAAATTGGGTGCTAATCCCAGATTATCCGAGCTTTTGGGTGAATACACAAAACATGCAGATGAAAAAAAAAATGCATCTAAAAAATATTCACCCGTCGACTACTGGCTCATAAATAGAACTTAGACCAAAAAATGGGTGAAAAATCCAATTATTATAGGTGCAAAGTCCTTGATAAATTTCACTGTGTGCTTAATGACACTAGACTTCCCTAGCAGACATATTCAGGCATATCAAATGGTTGGGAGTTTTTACCATTAAGGATTAGGTGGGTGAAACTGTAGCCCTACCTCTTGCAGAGTTTAAATAAAAAAAATAAAAAAAATCAATATTTTTATAATATAAAATACTTTCTTTTATGGTTCTGGCTAACATTTACACTAACATTTTCAGTAGTCGGCAGCTCTAAGCTTATACATGAACACAGGTAATGCACATCTGAAACTGGCTATGTGTATCTTATGCACATTTCAAGAAGGCTTTATGAAATTTTTACACTACCTACTTAAAAAGGCTATGCCTGGGAGACAAATGGATTGGATTTGTGCTGATACAATCATGTAGCCATAGTAACTGATGGAAGAGCAATGCGTATAATGAATATCTACCTCTCCTTCCTGCCAACCTTAATCAAAAATGTAGAGTATGCACAAAGCGAAAATTAACAAAAGGGATTCTGCAAACTAAAGAACAATGCTCGGTAATGAAGTTATAGGACGAGCATGGGCTGCAGAGAATGGACCCGGGGAGAATTGCTATATGTGCATTACCCACAATAGAAATATTGATTTAACCTTTGGGACTTATGCAGTTACCTGTATGTTTATTATTACGTCTATTTTCAAAGCCAGAATTTCTTAAGAGTTTATTAGTTACCATAGCGACAAAGTATAGATTCACTTATGTGTAGCGGGTCAAAATAATTGTATGGAAGTGAAGGCTTTTCATTTCCGTAGCAGCTATATTAAAATTCTTTCAAAAAGCTATAATTTTACCAAAAACAAATCCTGCGACCTCCTTTAAACTATAGGGGGTTATTTACAGAATGTGTTGGCAAATGGCATAAATTTCTTATGCAGTGTATAAATGTTAGATTTTCTTTTTTATGGATTATATATTAAAATACATACATAAATTAATGTCTGCCAAATAATGACCAACTTTGGGGGGGGGGGGGTCTTACAACTCCCCCCATATGGGGGGGGGGGTAGTTCAGTTACTTTTAACTTACTTTTACTTTTATTATATTTAATTTTTGTTGTTGTTCTTTTGTTCTCCTTTGTTCTTTTGTTCCTCTACCACCAGAAGAAACATTTATGACACCAATTTCCATTTGGAACACATGCACACCCATGAGACAAGCATGAAAGTGAAGTGGGGGGTCAGGCGAAGTAGCTGTTGAGGGAATGAGTGTTTGGTTGACAGCTATCTGAAGTGTGCGGCCAGTTTTACATAGATACTTCTTATCTCTTCCTGCAGAAGCAGTCTGTCACCAGTCTGTCACCACTTTGTATTAAGTTCCTTCTCCCGTGTCAACTCCTGATTGACTGAAATGTAATCCTTCTTTCCTCTGTGATGTCAATGTACACTGTTGAATATCATTTCATTTTGTATCCTAAATGGGTTCAAAATTATAAGTTATGAGTCCATTTTTTCAATCCAGAGTTCCGAATTCTGCAAATAGAGTTGAAAGGGGTAATTTTTATAAAACAAATAAATAAATAATGGCCTGGCCTTAAGATAAGCTATTAATATTAGATTACTGGGGATCCAACTCTAGGCACCCCCCACACCCCCACCCATGATTAGCTGTTTGAGCTTACTGTAAAGCTATTTTTATTACATTTAATAAACTAATAAACTCTCTCTAGCAGCTGCCGATATCCTGACAATGGGGAAAGTAGGATGTAATATTTATGAACACCAAGCTAAAAATCAAACCAGCTTATGAAATGTATGATAAGAGGGACAATTGATCTCATTTAGTTTAAATAAGGCAATAGTACGAGATCGACTGCAACTGGTTTTTGCCGAGGTTAACCCCCTACCCTTATACCAGAGGGAAAAGAAGTATGCAAAGAATTAAAATTGGTGATGGGGTCCTCAGGTGTTTACCAGTGATGAACTATATTGGCCTGTTGGTTGGGTCAATGTATATTAGAGTAAAGGACACATAAAATAATCAAATGACAATATATTTAGATCAATATTAAAAATTAAAAACGTACACTACATAGTGTTATATATAAATCATGATAGATACAATATAGAAAATAGCGGTATTAAAAAAGAAAACAGAGAAAAATACAAAAAAACGAAAAAATACCAATAAAAATCTCCTGTGGATAATAAAAAGAAAGTCTTAGTTCATATATGTAGTTTATCACATCCAAATGATCCCTCTTAATAGTAACGATCCTTAATTGGTTGAAATGATAGACTAATTAGTATAGTGCCAGTTAATACATGTTTATAGATATAGTAAACAACGTAGAATTATGTCGTAATTGAGCCGTAATTGCTGTATTGCTGGAATGCCTTAACAGTCTTATTTCAAAGCTCAGTTTAGGGTGCTGTTTTGCCGGATCGATTCAGTACCGTCTATGCACAATTCACGGTGGTTAATTGAACTGTTTTACTGATTGGACTCATAGGTATACGTTAATTAGATGCATAGTTATAATATATTGCATACTTTAGTTGGTATCCATAGAGTGAGATTATTGTGAAAATGTCTCAATAGGCGCTAACTGTATTCAGTAGCGATATCTCCGGTACTTTACAAGCCGCCTGATAGCTGTGACAGCATGAGTTGTGATGTTGTTAATTAGTAAATACGGCAAATGTAATAATGTTGTGTCGTCTGACACTTCTCACCCGTCCGGCGGTAGTTGGGTCTTGGTCGTTGAGAGGGGACCGTTCCGGCAGCAGTGGTTCTTGTGTCCTGGCTGTCAAGCGCTGGACGCGCTGGTGGGCGCTTAATAAATAGGTGAGCTGGCTTGCGCTTGCGCAGATGGGCTTGTTGCCCGCGGGACCTTGTGTGTTTTTTGGCGCCAAAATTCAAGTGGAGAATAATGCCTTTCCTGGACACTTGTATTGGATCAGATGGATGATGATGATATAAAAATGGATTATGTGCAAGAAAAAAAGGAGTTTAAAATAGCTGGACGCGTTTCAAAGCCTTCATTGGCTTTTTCTTCAGCAGCAAAAGTTTAAAAGTCATGCCAGAAAGATGCCCAATTTTAAAGTAAAGGATTTTTTTTTTTTGTCTTTAGCAGTATTAATAAATCTCTTTCATATATGTACAAATATAGTAGTGGTGCATAAGTGATGTTAAAACTTAAAAATATTTATAATATATAATGTCATGATTGTCTGCCACAACTATGAAAATAAGCCCAAGAGTAGCAAAATATAAAATAAAATCTATACACCTGCTACAGGAGAGCTTCTTAAATTTCGTAAATTATAAAGTATGGAGGACATAAATTAAGACTAGCGTACTCGTCTCCAATTACCCCACCAGATTTACTAAGAGGCGCAGCTAGCAGGTGTCAATTTCTGCCATGATTTATACCTGCAAACAGGCATGAATCATAGTAAATCAGGTTTGGGGGGAGTCCACACCTCCTCTCAAGCTGGCCGCACCCCTGCCCACCCATTAGGCAAGCAGGAGTTATGCAAGGCGTAGACCACAGGGAAGGTAAGAATCTGTGCCTTCTCTGAGCTTATGCCACTGGAGCAGCCTTAATAAATGTCCCACTATATTGTCAGCTGCAATCTGTTCAACAACAGCAAAGAGAACAGCATCCCAATAAAAAGATAAAGAAAAACTCACCCAACATGTTTTGCCATGTATGGCATCTGCAGGGGTCCAAGGATAAACACCATTATACTTTTTGTTTATGGATTAACCCCTAGACGTCCCTGGGCATACCCATACATCCTGGGTCGCCTAGGGGACCGCGCGGCCCCGCTCTGAACCTCCGTGGTCAAGGGTGCCACTTGTAGCCCAGGACCGCAGCTATTAGCGGGCATGGTCTGATCGCCGTGCCCGCTAATTAAGTATTCAGATGCAGCTGTTAAAGTTGACAGCTGCATCTGATTACTTACTACAGCCTATTCCCTGGTGTCTAGTAGGGGGATCGCCCCCCCCCCCATGTTTTCGCGGAGGAGTGATCCCCGTGTCCTCACCCGGCCGGGGTCTGCGGCGTAATGGCGCTGATCCCGGCTCGACACTCGATTGCCTTCGGCTGCAGCAGCCGAAAGCAATTGAGTGCCAATCTCTATACACTGGTGTAAACTACGAACAGCAACCAATCACAGTTCAGCTTTTATTTTACCAGACCTGAAAGCTGAGCTGTGGGCAGTTTACACCAGTGTATATTTTACGCTCTGTGATAAATCTCCCCCATAGTGTTTGTCTTTTTGTGTTTTCATTGCATTTGTTCTAAGGGTCCATAGGAGGACAATCCATGTGGAGATCGCTTGGAAGCTGCCATACCGTATGCTCTGTCCCTGCTGTGCTGTAAGAGTGCGGTGTGGTGAGCTCCCCCGGTGGCTGGAAGATGCCATACCGTACGCTCTGTCCCTGCTGTGCATGTGACATGTGAATTCTTCTCAGCAGATCTTTGGGAGCAAAGAGTAACATAAGACACTCTCTTTTTTCAGGGAAACACTGTATGTAGAGCAGATCCTGTAAGCATGGCTTCAATCTAAAAAAAAAAAAAAAAAAAGAAAAATTTACTGAATTTGTATTAACCCTTTAAGGACATGGCCCATTTTCGTTTTTACGTTTTCGGTTTTTCCTCCTTGTGTTTAAAAGGTCATAGCACTTGCATTTTTCCACCTAGAAACCCACATGACCCCTTATTTTTTGCGTCACTAATTGTACTTTGCAATTACAGGCTGAATTTTTGCATAAAGTACACTGCGAAACCAGAAAAAAATTCAAAGTGTGGTGAAATTGAAAAAAAAAACGCATTTCTTTTATTTGGGGGAAATGTGTTTTTACGCCATTCGCCCTGGGGTAAAACTGACTTGTTACGCATGTTCCTCAAGTCGTTACAATTAAAACGATATATAACATGTATAACTTATATTGTATCTGATGGCCTGTAAAAAATTCAAACCGTTGTTAACCAATATACGTTCCTTAAAATCGCTCCATTCCCAGGCTTATAGCGCTTTTATCCTTTGGTCTATGGGGCTGTGCGAGGTGTCATTTTTTGCGCCATGATGTGATCTTTCTATCGGTACCTTGATTGCGCATATACGACTTTTTGATCGCTTTATATTACATTTTTTCTGGATTTGATGCGACCAAAAATGCGCAATTTTGCACTTTGGGATTTTTTTGCGCTGACGCCGTTTACCGTACGAGATCAGGAATGTGATTAATTAATAGTTCGGGCGATTACGCACGCGGCGATAGCAAACATGTTTATTTATTTATTTATTTGTTTACTTTTATTTAAAACCTGGGAAAAGGGGGGTGATTCAGACTTTTATTAGGGGAGGGGGCTTTTTACTATTAACAACACTTTATTTTATTTTTTTACACATATACTAGAAGCCCCCCTGGGGGACTTCTAGTATATACACTTGGATCTCTCATTGAGATCTCTGCAGCATAGATATGCTGCAAAGATCCATGAGATCGGCACTCGTTTGCTTTCGGCTGCTGCAGCCGAAAACGAACGAGTGCCGAGCCGAGGACGGCGCCATCTTGGACGCGTCCCTGGCCGGCATCAGTAACGGAGATCGCTCCTCCGGGACAAGGTCCCGGAGGAGCGATCTCCCCCACTAGACCCCAGGGAAACGTTGCCTCCGGTAATCGGAGGCAGCTGTCAACTTTGACAGCTGCCTCCGATTAGCTAATTAGCGGGCACGGCGATCAGACCGTGCCCGCTAATAGCAGCGGTCCCGGGCTACTCGCGGCACCCGGGATCGCGGCACTTCACAGCGGGGCCGCCGCGCGGCCCCGCTTTGAAGTGCAAGTGAGGACATATGAAGTACGCATACGTCCTATGTCCTTAAGAGGTTAACCCCTTAGCGTCCCATGACGTATCTGATACGTCATGGTGAGGCGGGGGGAGTTCAGAGAGGGCAGCCCCTCTATTAGCCGGTATGGGTCCCGTTGCCGCACCCGGTTAATTAAGCATCCAAATGCAGCTGTCAAACCTGAAAGCTGCATTTACATGCTTTGCTCCCGGTGTCCCTGATGTCTAGTGGGACGGATCTCAGGGGGGGGGGCGGAGATCTGTGCGTCGCAATGACGCTGATCCCGGCTCGGCAATACATTGCACTGGCCTGCAGCAGGCCACAGCAATGTATCTTCTATATATACACACAGCATTGATCCCTATAAGAGGTCAGTGCTGTGTATATACAAGTCCCCCAGGGGAACTTCCAGTTACAGTGGGGAAAAAAAAAAATCCCCTCTCCTATTAAAAGTTCAAATCACCCCCCTTTTCCCATTTTATAAATATAAATAAATAAACAAAAAAATAAACATATTTGGTATCGCCACGTGCATAATCGCAAAAACTATTAAATTATTACATTCCTGATCTCGCACGGTAAACGGCGTCAGCACAAACAAATTCCAAAGTGCAAAATTGTGCATTTTTGGTTGCATCAAATCCAGAAAAAATTTAATAAAAGCGATCAAAAGTTGCATATGCGCAATCAAGGTACCGATAGAAAGAAGACATCATGGCGCAAAAAATGACACCTAACACAGCCCCATAGACCAAAGGATAAAAGTGCTATAAGCCTGGGAATGGAGCAATTTTAAGGAACATATATTTAATAACAATGGTTTGAATTTTTAAAAGCCATCAAATAAAATAAAAGTTATACATGTTGCATATTGTTGTAATTAGGGATGAGCGAACCGAACCGGTACGAACTGGATTTGTTACGAACTTTAAGAATGTTCATCCGCATCTGGAAAAAATAACAACAGTGACGCAAAATTGTACTTTTTTCACAGAATAGACCAGGATACAAAGGATTATGACTCCTATAATCCCTTGTATCCTGGTTTTATGTGAATATCCATATGTGTGACGTCACCCCTGTTAGGGTGAGACCTTAAATTAGTCTCCTCAGATATACCTGGGTGCTGCCTAATCAAAAATGTAATGTGACAGCTGTCTGAGTATTGACACATGAAAGCAACTTCAATTTTCAAGCTTATCAAATTTATTAAGTGATAATCAGTTGGTAGCTTTAAAATCAGGTTAAAAAAATAGAAGAACCCTGTTTAGCTGCAACAACAAAAAGTAAAAAAAAAAATTAAAAAAACTAAAAAAAAGTCGATAAAAAAGTCCCATCACTTTCCCATAAACAAAAAAAGTCCATAAAAAGTCCCATCACAGTCCGAGAAAAAAAAAAGTCCCATCGGCTCTCCCATCCACTGCATAGTTGTGTAGAAAAATGTTGGCGACTCATTGGGATTCTTGGTGTCCAAGACCGTGCACCCCAGTGCTGATGTCTGCTCCTTTAATTATGGCCAAGGGCAGTACATGTCTGTTACTGCCCATTGGGCCAACATTCCCCCAGAAGACCACCATAAAGTTAGCTTATTCTTGCCACTGTCACCTCCCCGGTGCTTTAGGGGGCCAGTTCTTCACAAGTTCTGCCTACGCCAGCTCGCAACCATCCGCCACTTTGACTGCAGTCCAACCTGCCCCGGTGTCTTACCAACGATGTCAGGCTCGGCACTCTCAGTCTGTCCTCCATTTTGTAAGGCTGGGTGAACAAAACCACAGTGGGCAGGAGCTCCTCCGGACCATCAGGTAGGAGATATATGAATGGCTGACCCAAGGTCAACTAACGGTGGGAAGTGTTGTACCCAACAAAGGGAGGAACATTGTCTCTGCAGTGCAGCAGGGAGTCATACACTTTGTATGGCACATGTGATAAACCTCATAGTGCACAGGTTTCTTCGAACATGTCCTGCCAATTGTTGATCACTTTTGAGGACGCGACTCTGTGAGCAGGCATCAAGGACATCATTCCACTCGTCCGTATTCTGGAAAGTGCGGTAACCAACATCATCAGCAAGGATTCCCAGGCCACCACTCCAAGGCTGAACATCCTCCTGCTCCATGACTAGTCTGTTCTCAATAACACTGGCCTGAGTGCAATCAGGTACTGCTTCTCCTCAAATAGTCTCTTTTTAACCATACTGGGCTGTTTGCAATCAAGTGCTACTGCTTCCTCCTCCCCCTCCTCTACACTGGGTCCAATACAGTACTATTACTGCTGCTGGTTCCACTGTCACATGTCTGTTTTCCACCCTACTGGATCCAAGGAACTTTGTGTCCTATGCCCCGTGTAATCACTTACACCTTTGCTGTCACTGAATGGAAACACCCAGTGTCCTTGTTTGCTGTCACTGAATGGAAACACACAGTAACCTTGTTTTCTGTTACTGAATGGAAACACCCAGTGTCCTTGTTTGCTGTCACTGAATGGAAACACACAGTAACCTTGTTTGCTGTCACTGAATGGTAACACTCACTGGCCTTGTTTGCTGTCACTGAATGGAAACACACAGTAACCTTGTTTGCTGTCACTGAATGGAAATACACAGTAACATTGCTTGCTGTCACCAATTTTGGGATGGTTCATATGCTACCTCTATTTTACTATTCACTCATTACTAGTGCAGTATTATTGCTGGCATTTTTTTTTTCCACTATTTTTGCACTTTGATTTTTTTAACTTTTTTCATTGTATTAGCAACTGCAACTAATCGAAACTATACCCTATCACACTCCCACTATTGTAGCTGCAATTATTCAGTCGTCAGAGCAAGGTTCGTTTTTTAGTTCGGTTCGGACGAAGCCAAACTTCACAAAAGTTTGCCGGATCAAACCGAACTGAGCTTTTCAAAAGTTCGCTCATCCCTAGTTGTAATCATAACCACTTGAGGAACATGCATAACAAGTCAGTTTTACCCCCGGGGCGAACGGCGTAAACACGAAACTCCCTGAAATGAAAACAAATTCCTTTTTTTTTCAATTTGACAGGGCAAATGATTTTTTTCCGGTTTCGCAGCATATTTTATGGGAAAATAAAGTCATACATTGCAAAGTACAATTGGTGTCACAAAAAATAAGGGTTCATATGGGTCTCTAGGTGAAAAAAATGCAAGTGCTATGGCCTTTTAAACATAAAGTGGAAAAAGCAAAAGCGCAAAAACTAAAATTGGCTTTGACCTTAAGGGGTAAAATTATTAGAACATGCATTATACTTGGGCAAGCTGTGTCAGGAGCTGAGGCTGCGGCACTCTGGATGGATTTATTTGTGTATATATTTATTTTATGTGGAACGTAACCAAACCAGGGGTTTACTATAGACTATTGTTATGTTAGTCATTGTGCACAAGTTGTTCTGAGTTTGGTTAATATTTGTGGTATTGGTGTGTCTATTGGGAAAATAATCTAGTTTGCATGTATTTGGGTTAATACATTGGTGTGTTTGGTGAGTATGAGGCTGGACCAGTCAATGCCTTCATGGACTTTATGGACTCTTGGACTTATATATTGTACAGTTACATATTATTTATATTGTTGATTTGTTATTGGTGTTATGGTTTATATTTTTAAATAAAAGATCTACTGGATAAGCAAGTGTCTATATAGCAGCCTTTAATTTAATATGGTATGGATGTATCGCTGAGCAGCGCACACACCTATAATGGTATCATTAGATGACTCATATAAATGTTTATGCATAGATGTAGAGAGATTTATTGCATTGTATTTCCGCTGTTCTAACCTTTGTCAGCAGTATTCTCCTATTATTATTGTGTGTATTGTTATGCTTCTATTTTTATCAGTTATGTTTATTTGAAACACATGATTTTGTTTATGTGACTGATCTAAGTCTTTTAATCCCTTCCCCCGGCATACATTCTATGCTTTAATACCAAAGTCATTATTTTTGTATTTCCATGGTCGCCTGCAATGAAGTGTAACCTTCCATCCTTTCCTCAAAATGGCCATAGGAGGGATTTTTTTGGTAGAGGGATTCTAATACATTAATGCCTTTGAATGTACTAGTAATTATTAGAGATGAGCGAATCTCGAGCATGCTGTAACGCCCGGAGTAGTGGATCCACTGGACCGGCACCAGCGATGGCACAAACCTCACCAGGGAGCGGAGTCTAAGGGGCCGCTGGTTTTCACCAGAGCCCGCCGCAAGGCGGGATGGACTTGCTGCGGCAGGCGACCCCCAGGTCGCTACCCCTGGCTTGGTTGCTGGTGACGGCAGGCGAGGCGTGACAGGAGCAGGTACTGACAGTGGCGTGTAAGCGTACCGCAGGTGACAGGCTGAACACAGGAACAGCAGAGAGACGGGAAGCAGGAACCAGGGACTAGGAGTAGGGACTGGGTAGCGGACAGGAATCAGGAACAAGGACTAGGGACCAGGTAGCGGACAGGTATCAGGAACAACAGGGAGCTGGGCCAAACGCTATGGGAAGCATGTAGAGGCTCCAACACAGGGGACAGGGCATGCTGGGATTTATAGGGAGTGATTGGGTGCAACTACCAATTAGGGGCGGACTGGCCCTTTAAATCTGAGACAGCCGGCGCGCGCGCGCCCTAGGAGGCGGGGACGCGCGCGCCGGCCGGCACAGACGGAAGGAGGAGCGGGACGAGGTGAGGCGCCCCCCGGGGCCGAACAGACAGCAGCGCCGGGTCCCTGCACCAGGACCCCGGCGGCTGCCTGAGCTGGATGGCGGTTGCGGCGGCGTCCCGGAGCACGGGACGCCGCCGCGGCCATGACACATGCTCGAGTCCATCCGAACCCGATCGCTCGGTATTTGATTAGCGGTGGCTGCTGAAGTTGGATAAAGCTCTATATCCATGTTTTCCACATAGCCTTAGGGCTTTATTCAACTTCAGCAGCCACTGCTAATCAAATGCCGAACGATCGGGTTCTGATGGACTCGAGCATGCTCCAGGTTCGCTCGTCTCTAGTAATTATCATAGAACAGCTTTGGATCTATGCTTTCACAATGAAACTGTCAGCCCAAGTATTATCAATGACAAGGCTGACAAGGGTTGAGATAAAGTCTGTATCCAATACTAAATGGTGGTACCTGCTGGTACATTCGCTTTAAAGAAGAAGTCCAGCAAAACATTTTATTAAAGTAATGTATTGTTCTCCAAAAGTTATACAAATCCCCAATATACACTTATTACAGGAAATGCTTATAAAGTACTTTTTTTCCCTGTACTTACTGCTGCATCAAGGCTTCACTTCCTGTATAACATGGTGATGTCACTTCCTGGATAACATGGTGATGTCACAACCCGACTCCCAGAGCTGTGCGGGCTGTGGCTGCTGGAGAGGATGATGGCAGGGGGACACTGAGGGACACACGGCACTGGAGGGACACTGAGCATCCCCCTGCCATCATCCTCTCCAGCAGCCACAGCCCGCACAGCTCTGGGAGTCGGGTCGTGACATCACTATGTTATCCAGGAAGTGACATCACCATGTTATCCAGGAAGTGACACCACCATTTTATCCAGGAAGTGAAGCCTTGATGCAGTAGTAAGTGCAGGGAAAAAAAGAACGTTATGTTCATTTCCTGTAATAAGTGTACATTGGTGATTTCTATAACTTTTGGGGGGCAATACAATAATTTAATAAAAATTTTTTGCTGGACTTCTCCTTTAAGGACAAGTGGAGCTGTCAATCATTGGTTGGCTATTGTGATCATCAGGACAAACCATTTTGTACTATAATGCATAGACGTACTATTCCAAGTAATATATGTACCTACACTATTCAAATGTAATACAAGTGTGAGTATTATGTAGATTATAAGGACATTATTCTATGCTTAGTAAAGGTCAGAAAACGTATTTGAAAGTATATTAATATAAGAAGAAGAAATTAAATTCTTAACGTAACCTTGTTATTATATCTTTCATGTTGGATGTTAAGGTTTCATTCATTATTTACTTATTAATGAAGAGAAAAGGAATAAATGTAATCTGGTAAGGATGTTCATTAATGTTTTATTGATATACACAGAAAGAAAAGGTAAGTAAAGGGAATTATCTGGATTTCTGCATTGATTACTAATACTGTGTTGTTTTACTGTTACCTAAGTCGCAGTCTATCCAGACAGATAACAAATAGTTGTACTGTTCATGCACCATAAACATCCATAGAGCAGGGAAAAAGTAAGGGAAAAGAGAAAGTATGTTTAGGCCTACAAATTGTCTCAAATACATGAAAGGTGTATCTAACAATGTCCTTATCCTGTGTGGATACATTCAGCAGTGTGATGCCACATTTAGCCAAAACACAACATTGAATGGCACTAGTCATAGGGGAGTAGACACAGTGGTCTCTAGTCACTCCGGCCATGTCCACCTCCATCCCTCTCATGCTTTAATAATTAGCTGGGTGCAGGGAAAGTTTTTTTTTTTGGTTGTAGCGTCCTTCCACAATTATTTTTTCAGGCCTTAATAAATAAAAAATATATACTGTATATATATATATATATATATATATATATATATATATATATGTATACGCGTATATATACGCGTATATATACGCGTATATATGCGTTTACACAGAGAGATTTATCTGACATTTTTTAAGCCAAAGCCAGGAACAAACTATAAACAAAGAACAGCTAATAAAGGAAAGACTGAGATTTATCCCCTTTTCAAATCTTTTCCCGGCTTTGGCTTCAAAAATCTGTCAGCTAAATCTCTCTGTATAAAGGCACCCTTAGATTTGGTACCCTATATGATTGGGATATTCTTACCTGCATCCAGTCCATAGAGAGTCTATTTAACGGTCCCGTGTACAAGTTCCCCTCCTCTTCCCCATTCCCTTATTTTTTGTTCAGTGTGGTTACTGATTATGTGTTGTTTCACCCTGGTGACATTTGCTGTACTCCTCAGTTATTCATATTATTTGCTTCATCGAGTCAACCTTTACGATTATTTTAGAACTTTTGCTGCACCAGGCGCTTTCTCCTCACATTCTTATCGAACAAGTCTCTTACTTGTACATTCACATAAACATGACTAAGCAACTTTGAAGTAACAGTGGAGGCACTCACCACGTTGTAGCAAAATAGATACGCTTTATTCCTTCACATTGCAAACAGGTGGATATCGGATGAGTGACAGGCTTACAGCTTTTTCACACGTTAATAATAATAATAATAATAATAATAATAATAATAATAACCCCACAGCTACAGTCTTGTAAAAACTGCTTCACCCCTGTCTGCAAGTTGTATGTGGAATTACAATTCACCTCCAGTCACTTTAATGGAACTGATCTACAAACTCACACCCAAAGGATATTTTTACACAACGTCCAAAAAAGCGTCCGCTTTTTGTGTTTAAAAAGGGGTCCGTTATTGCATCATTTTTAATTTGCTTGACTAAAATGCATTGAAGTCTATGGAATAACAGACGTCTTTTTCACACATTGTATTGAATGCGTCTGCCTCAAAAGACGGCCGCCATGCAATTCAATGGCTATGTTCACACAATGTTTTTTTTAAGTAAAGAACAGACGCTGATTGCAATTGCCTCAGCGTCCGTTCTTTACTGCAGGGGCGGCATTGCATTGACGTGAATGCAATGCCTCCAGCTGTGTTCTCACATCGTTATTCTAACGCCCGATCTTTAGTCAAGCCAAATAAAATGATGCAATAACGGACGTCTTTTTTAAACACAAAAAGCGGACGCCTTTTTCCTTTTTTGGATGTTGTGTGAACATAGCCAAGGTGCTTTTTCTGGGAAAAAAAGAGGCCATGTTTATTTCTAAGTCTTGGAGAACCCCTTTAACGTATCAATTGTTGACTCAATTCTTCTACGTTAGGAGCGGCAAGGACTCTTTCAATTATACAGGCAAGAAGCGGGATAGTGGTTAGAATATGAGTATACGCTGTAAAATGGTCACGGCTCTAATGAGATAACAATATGCCTGCTTACAGTGTAACGTTATCACATCAGGTAATTATCACTATCATGGTTTTATCTTAATTGCTACAATATCCTAAGCATACAAACCGGCATTAATTGCTATAGTAACATAATCACGCTAACTAGCATTAATCTGAAAATTGTTCAATTTGATCAGAAATAAGGCATTTAGAAATGATAATCCACCGCTGTGGCACCGAGAATCTTCTCGACATTACACAAGTTATTGAGGCTGGGGAAATATACTGCTAGTGGAGTGCAACTTAACTTCATAAAATGAAAGGTTAACTGGATAACCTCCTAATAACATTGCCATTGTTTTGCAGATAAGAGTGAAATCTGAAAAAAAAAAAATGACGGATTGAAAATATTGCAGCTTCTGAACCTTCTGGAGAACAATAGCACCTTTCCGGGTTCAGACAAAAATCACAAAGAATGATAATTACTGCAGATGGCTCCGGTAATAAAGGTTAATGTAATCCCAGTCATCCGTGCCACCAGGCTTACAACATTCCATCTTTCTTATGATATCTGTCTCATTTTACTACATTTACCATGCAATTTAAAAATAGGTTTCATGCATCTATAATTCACGTTGCTCGCCTCTGTCTTACACAACTTGTGCTTTATAGGACTCTCGGAATAGACGCTTTACTTTTACCACTGTTAGATGATAGGAGCAATGACCCCTTCAAAAGCAATGAAACGGATAGGTGGGTGTGAAAGAGGATATTAGGGACAATAAAAACAAAGGGGGAGATTTATCAAACTGGTGTAAAGTGAAACTGGCTCAGTTGCCCCTAGCAACCAATCAGATTCCTCTTTTGATTCCTCATAGATTCTTTGAAAAATGAAAGGTGGAATCTGATTGGTTGCTAGGGGCAACTAAGACAATTGTACTTTACACCAGTTTGATAAATCTTCCCCAAGAGTTTCCTGTTTTATTACTTTTTTAAAGGGATTTATTGATTTAAAGTGAATCTGTTACCCCCTGACCATTAACCAAGCTAGTGGCACTGCTGTATAGACATAAGTAAAAAGCATTCAGGACATACCTTTGTTAAGTCTGTTTTTTTTTTTTTTTTCAAATTTACATTAAAAAAAACTTTATTTGAGCTGTTGTGAATAGGATCAAAGTGGTGAAGCCAATTCTTCCCTGGGCCCTAGCATCACTATGCCTCTCCGTGCTCTATGTGCATAATCAGCCATATACACTTTATGCTAGGGCCCAGGAACAAAAGGCCCCGCCCCACCGTTTTGTTTTTTTTTTGGTGAAAATTAAAACAAAGACACAGGCAATAAAGGTATGTTTTGAGTGCATTTATTGATATCTGTTCAGCAGTTCCACCAGGTTGGTAAGTAGTTAGGGGGTCAGAGATTCGCTTTTAATTCGCTTGGGGGAAAGTCCAACCTTTGTGCCTCCATGCCCTCTGGGGATCTGTACATTGGCACCCTGGCTCCTTTGTTATAAATGGAGCTTGGGCGCTGATCTTGAAATCCTTGAGAGGAACCTGAAATCCTTGAGAGGTTGGAACCTGCTGATCTCATACTTGTCCCTTATCCTGTGGATAGGGGTTATGTAAGTTTATAGCCTCTTGTACAATATTACACTGGACTCGCAGCTCTCCCAGCTTACTGCCTCCCCAGTGCTTGATTCTTCAGCTACACTATTCTTCACTGCTCTATAATGCCCTCCATTATGCTGTTGCCTCCAACGATATGCTACAGAGATATACAGTAGGTGAGCAGGGTCACCATTTTTCAGTGTGTCGTGTACGGGAGAGTTACTAGCAGCAAGAATGACAGTTGCATAAAGAAAATGCAAGTACAATAGTGTCCTTTATGTATACACAAATGATAGCTTAATCTGATACTCATTTGAAACAAAAAACATACTTTAAAGAAGTAGGAATAACTTCAACCTTAGTGTAGTGAGAGGCCGTCCTGAAACCAGGACCATTATAGCACAACACTACAGTATGTGTGAACTTAAAATAAATATGCTTCTGAGTAACCCCATGCGGAAAGGTACACCCTGAGTACCAGGTTTGGGTTTATCACACTGCTATTTTTCAATAATACTTCCGAGAAATACAATGTTTCCAAAGCAACAGTTGTAAAAAAAAAGTCTTCCAGTGCATATTAGCTGCTGTATGTCCTGCAGGAAGTGGTTTTCTTTCAAGTCTGACACAGTGCTTTCTGCTGCCACCACTGTCTATGTCAGGAATTGTCTAGAGCTTAAGGTTTTCTCATATGGACAGAGGTGGCAGTAGGGAACACCATGTCTAACTAGAAAGAATTAAAGGGAATATCCAGCTACTTTGTAGCAAAAATAGCACCACCTCTGTTGTCAAGTTGCATGTGGTATTACAATTCAGCTTCATTCTATTTCTAGAAAAAAAGCATATGTTTTTGTAAGACTGAATAACCCCTTTCAAAAACATATTTTTTTTTCCTCCGGAGTACATCACACCATCCGTAGGTGTCTTTGTTTTTAAAGAAAAAAAAAACTGTTTAAGAATCTGAGGCAGAGGCTCCTAAGGGATTCTAAAAGGAAAATGCAACCACTATGGCCGAAGCACTAATACTGCCAAGCAAAGTAATAGAGATTTATTTTTTTAAATCAGGCAGGGGCAGGGGGAAAAATGAAAGGGAACAACTACTTACCTTTCCCGGTGCAGGACCCCCGCCAGAAGTCATTTCCCTCCTGTGTTGTCATGACATCACAACTTGGGGGGAAATGCCGCCCCAGTCACTAACTGGCTAAGCTGGCTGTCAATGAGCTGGGTCATGGTGTAGAGCGATCCCGGAGCCAGTCACATGGCGGATCGCCCTGCCATTTTAACAAACCCTCCTGAGGCTGGACTTCTCCTTTAAGAACAAGAAGCTGAAGTAGAGTGTCCGCTGCTGTATTAATTTCTTTGAAAACTTTTCACCAAGTTTCCTTATGCAAAATTGATACAGTCTTTTTTTTTCTCTCACTGATGAGGCTTGAAAATCTGAAGTGAGAAATTTTCTATATAGTAGAGTGATACTGATGTTCTCTTCTACTTCTTGATTGATTACCTCTAATGGCAAAGACATTGGCTTAAACTCCTTAGGGTTTATTATCATTCATAATGGTGCAATCATAAATTTCTCTTCATCCTTAAAAGAGTACAGTACTGTATTTCCAAAAAGCCTGTGTATTCTGTGGGTAACAGCTTTCCCACATTTAATCTAGAATAAAGGAAATCTTTCTTCTTTACAGTTAAGTCCTAATGGCGTTCCTTGTTTTAGTTCATTACTTTTACAGTGCATTAAAAGCATAAAATATTCGTTTCACCCTGCACATTTTTTTTTTCCAGAAATGTTAATAACTCCTTGTAGATCTTATAAAAACTAATGGCTAACAAGATCCTAAAAATATGTCATTTTAATGATCACAATTTAATATCAATTCCAATTATTATTTTATTACTTCAATATGCTAAATTGTAAGAGAAGAATTATAACGTCAAAAAAAGATGAATATCAATGTACAGGTCTAAAGGTATATTATGTCATGTAAAGGTCATTAATAGATTAAATGCTCTTCGCTCACTTTAATGGAATATACATGTATCGGTAGTGGTTTCCGTTTCTAGTTTATTAGTCAATCTTATTTATGACCTGATTGTCGTTACTCAAATTTTTATAATGTAAATCAGTAATTTTCCAATGAAAATTATGTGATGGTTCACATCAGTGCATTACATTATGACATCATTATGGGTTCCGAAAGGTCAACTTACTGCTCCTTAATATTGGTAGATATAAAAATTTACATCTGTGTGACCTTTGCCGTAAAGGCCTGTTTCATACAGATAACATATCCGTCACCACATATTTCCTGTGGGGAGAACTGATTAAGGAGGTAGCCTCAGTGCTCCCAGCGAGTCAGCCAGGATACCTTTGCAATACCATTCTGTATACTGAAACTGACGAACTATATCAGCAACTTCTTGTACAGTATATTGAGTTATAATAATAAAGATTTTCCATTTCTCAAAAAATTTCTTGACTTCCCTATCGTTGTGCCTTATAACCTCTACTTTCTTTATCCTAGATAAAGATTTGAGTTGAGCAAGGACCATAGATAATTACGGTATTTCTATTTTGGCTACCAATAGGCTATGTTCACACAACATTATTTTTGAGTAAAGAACTGACGCTGATTGCAATGGAATCAGCTTTCATTCTTTACTGCAGGGACAGCATTGCATTGAAGTCAATGCAATGCAGTCCGCTAAATGCACACATTGTTATTTTAATGCTCATTCTTTAAAGCAGGCGTTAAACTAATGTACATACCTATTTTTTCTGGAGGGTGTGAAACGGACGTAGGCCGGTGCAGGAGCGTTCCTTGTGTGTCCTGCAATGCATTTTATTCGATAAAGGTGAACATATAGAGAGTGCCGCGAAGAGCTCTCCTTATTTCCTATAATCTTGGACTAATATTGACTAAATAATTGGCCTGTTGGGGGATTAAGTAACTTGAACTGCTGGTGCCTGTAGTGCCGGTGTTCCACTAGTTAGAGACTACTATTATTTCCGAATGCTGTCCACAGAACAGTGTCTGGAAATAATAGCTGCTCACACAATGTATGTATGTACTTTACATTGAAGTGAATGGTTAATTGATTTGTGGGCACCGCCAACGGTGCCCGCAAGTCAATTGTACAAAAAGAACATTCCTGTAGCCGATACAGAGGTATCGGCTGCAGCAACGTGCTGAATGCAGGGTGGTGGCCAGCAGTTTGACAGCGTCCATTGCTATGCAACGGACGCTGTTCAATGTTATGTGCACATAGATATAGGGTTATATGTACCATTTTGGGGATTTTTGGGGGACCAGAATGTGATGAAATAAAATTGTGTTTGGTGTAAGTGGCAACTTTACTCGCCTCGTGGAATGTATGTAGGATGGGATCTGTGTCCAAAATGTAAGTGTGCAAACAAGACCACACTGCATGTCGTACATTTGTAAGTAGTGTTTGGCATTCTGGGAGGTTAGGAGAGGGTCTGCTTTTAATTATCTTGCATGAAGAATTCTGTTACCTGTAACACTAAATATAGATATTTAATGGGTATTTGAGAGTGGAACCACATGGAAAGAACTGACATGTCACTTATCTGCATGGTTCACCATCTCCCCTTATGGTAAAAACTGTATGTTTTTTTTAAATAGAAATCGGCATGGGTTAACTACACAGTTAATGCTTGTGTGAAGATGTTCCAGCAATACTGTTGGGGAGTAGAGGGAAGCTGGAAGGTGGGCCGCAATAATTATTTCCTCTGGTGGGACCCAGTTACTTCAGTCCGATATACATTCTATATATATGTACATTCAACAATGAAGTATGTCTTCATTATTTATTTATTTACATTTACTTTTGAATAACTGTAAGTAACGCAACAGGAAATCTATTTTATGCAGTTATGAAATAAATAAAAAAATTCTCTGCAAGCTAAAAGATTTAGGAATTGTGATGTTTAATATTTTCAAACAGTATATTATCATGTGTCATTCATTAAAATGGATGAGAAGAAGGTTCTGCAGGCTGGAGGTACAACCAAGCAAAGGGTCTGGGACTTTGACGGCATCCAATGAGTTTCACTCCTTGAACAATAGGAGTAGTAGAGGTGGATGTAAAATCAGAACTTTTATGGCAAGAATTACGCATTTCAAGGCACAACCTTGGTTGTACCTCCAGCCTGCAGAACCTTCTCCACATTATTTTGGTTATGCGATTGGCGGTGTCGGGCTCGTAGCACGACCACCCCAGGTGAGCAGCCTTAACACACTATGTGCGCCCCCGGTGTTTTTTGAATCTTTCCATTAAAAGGGATGAACAGAGATTACACTCCAGCAAAAATTATAGCATCATAATGAAATTAACATGTACTCAATAACTTTAGAAAAAATATGAATGAAATATTTTAAATAACCTAAAGGACAGCCCTGAACTTTAAGGCTATGTTCAAACTACGTAAAAGTGCGGTGCGGTGGAACAATGCCTTACGGGGCTGGAAATAACTGACATGTCAGCTTTCTGCGACCGCAATTCAATGAATTGCAGCCGTAGGAAACCCTGTCAGTTCACACTATGAAGCGAGCGGCTCCGGCCGCTTGCTTCATAGTGTGCAGGGGGAAGCTCTGATGCAGACGCCCGCTGATTCCGGCCGGGGTCACGGAACGGCCAGTCTCTCACGCCGTGTGAACATAGCCTAAGACTGTGATAGGAAAACTTCAGCCCTCCAGCTGTTTAAAACTACAATTCCCAATGACCAATAATGACATGACATGGCAACACTGCAGGGGATAAAACAAAGGCTACAGGGGGACCGAGACATTTTATCATTTTTATTACAATTTATAATCAGTTTTATTAATTTTTATAGTGTCAAAAAATCCATTTTATTTTGAAATAACAATCCAGCCAATGATGGATTTTATTTTCATCCATGTATAATAAAATATTAACAGTTCACAAGTAGAGGTATTCTTGATCATAAGAATCAAACACCATAAGCTCATCCTACTCATCTTCCTTTTCTTTTGTCTGCATTTTTTTTTTTTTTTAGTTTCAAAACCTATTGCCTAAGTTCACACATATTCATATTACTGCTGGCAGCTAGACAGTGGTTTCCCATTGAGCCAATAGTTCCCACTGTGCTAAATCAGAACATCAGCAGGCAGCCGGCCCTCACTCTGCATGACTGATGGCCAAGGGTTTTACAATATAGTTGAATTAATGAACTAATGTAGAAGTAGTCCAGTGCTTACAAGCCTGACAAATATTTTATTATATTTATGACAAAAGTTGTATATTGTATGGCTTCATTTCCATATTGTAATCTGAGAAACATTGTTGTAACAGCTTGATCAACATCGATCCACTGTCTGCGATTTAAAGTCTCTGGCTTCAACTAAAATTATGATTTGTAATGTAAAGTTTCACAAAATGGATGTAAAAATTGTAACAGAACTTTAAAGTAATATATTCATTTGCCTCCTGCTATGTGATAGAAGGTAGTAATGCTTCACAATACTTAAAAGCCAAAAAAATTATAGAATATTTTCTGAAGACTTTATAATCTTTACTTCAGTTCTATAAAACAATGTAGCCATACATGAGACTACTGTATTTAATGATACTGGTTAAAGAGTTTTTTTTTTTACATCCATAGTATGTAAGTACTGAAATAGAAACATTAAAGGGGTAAAAATAAATAATTGTATGTATATATAAAAAAAAAGCAATACAAAGTTTAAAGGGGAAGTCCGGTCCCCGACATTCTTTTTCAAAGAGCTGGGGAGGAGGTGGCTCAACCTAACTACATGCACCTACCTTCCTGACTCCAGAGCTGGGGTCCGCTGTCGGCCCTCCGGTTCCCGGTCTAAGTGGGGACTGGATTGTGACATGTCAGCCCTGCTCAGCCAATCAGTGACCAAGGCGGACCCGCTGAGTGGGGCTGACACATCGTGACCCGGTACCCACTCAGACCAGGAAGCGGCCAGGGGAACAGTAAGTGGAGGGGGCAACAGCGGACCAGTCAGTCAGTATTGCAACCAAAACCAAGAGTGGATTAAAAACACAGAAAGGATCTGTTCACACAATGGTGAAATTGAGTGGATGGCCGCCATATAACAGTAAATAACTGCCATTATTTCAATATAACAGCCGTTGTTCTAAAATAACAGCAAATATTTGCCATTAAATGGCGGCCATCCACTCAATTTCAACATTGGGTGAACAGATCCTTTCTGTGTTTTTAATCCACTCCTGGTTTTGGTTGCAATACTGACTGAAATATACTGACTGAAATGTACATATACTGACTGAAATATACGTAGTGTGTACACAGGAAGTGCTGTGTTTTCCATGAAAACTAAAAAAAATTAAAATAATGAACGTATATTGCAAACTTTCTTTATGTCACATCTACTGTTGATTGAGATTTTGAAAGTTATAACGACAGTGACACTTAAGTGATTTATCTATTAAAAAAATACTTGCTAAGAATATGGGCAAAATAAAGGAATTTGCCTATAAAGAAATCTAATCTAATCACCTTAGTGGGTGGGTGATGTATTTCTGACATGGGTATTGATAATACTTTATGAGTCTGTACGTCCTAATGAAGGCATATTTGCTCAAATGCTCATTCATCTATGGAGCACTCAATCTAGGCTAATTATTATAAAGCATGGTTAATGTAATGCTCACAATGCAGAAAGATTGAAATATGATGAGTGATGGAAGTAAGTCAGCTATGCATGGATGCTTTATTGATTGGAGCAGCACTGAATTGTGTTGCCTAAAATAGTGCACGTAGGATCTGATATCATATTACTATAATAAATTGTTCTGGAAAAAAAAATGTTAATAGGTTGCTATAAAATATTTATATTAGGCTCAAAGGAGAAAGTTACATAAGGAAATGTGAAATCATTCACTTTCTAAAGCTCTCAATATAAAGCAATGAGTAGGAAAATATTTTCAGCAGACTGAGAGACAATTTATGAAAAATGATACGAATTACTATATGAGTCATAAGACCACCAGCAAGAACCATTCACACACATGGGTTCTCCTGTCGGAGTCTGATTATTTCTAGCTAACTAATTTGCAATGAAGGCCATAAACTCGGATTAAACGGGGGAGGCACAATATAATCAAAAGTGCCAAATGCACAAATCATAAGTAGACCATATACTATAGTTCAAAGGTAGTAGATGTCATGATATATTCCTCCAGATATAAACTCAGCTCTGTTTTATGTGTCCTCTAGAGATGAGCGAACCTGGAGCATGCTCGAGTCCATCCGAACCCAAACTTTCAGCATTTGATTAGCGGTGGCTGCTGAACTTGGATAAAGCCCTAAGGCTATGTGGAAATCATGAATACATGGCTGTATCCATGTTTTCCAGACAACCTTAGAGCTTTATCCAAGTTCGGCAGCCCCAGCTCATCGAATGCCGAACAATGGGGTTCGGATAGACTCTAACCCGAACCTGGTTCGCTCATCTTTAGTGTCCTCCAATCATCAAAGGTCTCTTGTATTGTACAAACATTGTACATCAACTATCCCTATCCTCATAGAAAAAAAAACTAAACCTCATAGGCTGCAATGCCTGGTTGGCTTCTACAGTCTGCCATAGGGAGATCACAGATTGCAATGACCAATGCGTAATATTACATTGATCAGTATGCGCAATCAAGTGATTGTCCATACAAGTCCTGTAAGGATAAAATAAATAAATAAATAAATAAATAAAAAAGAATGAAAAAATAAACATATCCCACTTGCAAAATTGTTCAAATTAATAAAATAACATAAAAAATAAATAAAAATGTAAATAATGTAAATGTAAATAAATGTAAATGTAAATAAAAAAAGATTACAATGCAATAAATGAACCCTCACACAAAAAAATAAAAAAGACATATGGGTAACAATAAAGTGATAAAAAAAAAAAAAATCTAGTAAAGCATAAGTAAAACTGTCAGCTAAACCACCTAGTGAGAGGTCTAAAAAGGAAATGAATGTAATGTATTTTATGGAAAAATTCAAGGTGTCTTTACAAAAAACACTTGGTCCCACAAAAATAAGCTCTCACATGACTCTGTAGGTGGAAAAAAAGAATCAAAAATTAAATTTTCCTTAAAGGGCTATTCTCATTAGGGATGGTCCGAACATACCGAGGTTCGGGTTCGTACGAACCTGAACTCTCAGCATCTGATTCCCGCTGTCTGCCCGCTCCGTGGAGAGGGTGGATACAGCGGGAGGACCGCCTGGAAAACTGGGATACAGCCATAGCCATAGGCTGTATCCCAGTTTTCCAGGCGGTCCTCCAGCTGTATCCACCCTCTCCACGGAGCGGGCAGACAGCAGGAATCATTGCCGAGAGTTCAGGTTCGTACGAACCCGAACCTCGGTATGTTCGGACCATCCCTAATTCTCATCTCAACTAATATAGTTATACTTATTAGGCTCATCAGGGTAAATCTTTTACATTTATTTAACAAACTTGCCTTCTTCTCCTGATATGCTGATCTTTCCCTTCCATTGTTGACAGCTCGTTGTCTAGGTTACTGACCACCATTCTTCAAACAGTGGTCTGGCTGGTGTATATATACATTGGGGGACATTTATCAAGATAAATCTTAAAGCTCCACTACACTCCACTCCCGCAGGATTTTCTAAGAAGCACACACCTCTTACTGAATCTGGCTGCACCTGCACTTGGTGCAGGAATTGCAGATTTATACCTGATCCAGAGCATGTGTAAATTTAATCTATGCAGCCACATTAATTTCATTCTTAAATTTTATTTTTCCACCATAAAAGATTTCATTTTTTAAATTGAATTTTAGATTATGGCTAGGTTCACACAATGTAAAAAATAGAGAAAAGGCAGACGCTTTTTTTTTTTTTAAATCTTTATTTATATTTTTCATATATACATTCACCAACAAATCACATTTAACAACATAAATCCACCTAACTACATATATTAACATCGCAACAAATGACATACGTCTCTGATAATTTTTCAACAACCTTAAGGTCAATCTTATTCAACGGGGGTCCTAATTTACCAATGTAAGAAAAAATGGTGACTCTATAAATTTTGTCCACCCAGTCCAAGTATGCTGAAAGTCGATAGGGGGTCATTCTCTCCATGGTCAATTGGACTTTGTGGGCCCATTCTAAGACCGTTGGAGGATTAACATCCTTCCAATGTTTCGGGATAACTGTTCTTGCTGCTACAAGTAGGTGTCTTAACAGCCCTCTCTTAACTGCGGAGTTAGAGCCTTGTAGCATGGATAATAAAGCAATCTAGGGAGAGAGCTCCACTGAGAGATCCGAGGCTGCTTCATAAGCCTCAAAAACTTTCTCCCAAAAAACCTGGATGATAGGACATTCCCACCATATATGGAGCATATTGCCTCTCTCTGTGCCACATCGCCAGCATGTCTCAGGTACTGTGGGGAAGATCGTGTGAAGCTGACTGGGGCATCTATACCACCTGGTCAGCAGTTTATAGTTCTTTTCTTGAGCTGCGCATGCCAGTGGTGTCCTATGGACAAATGTAAAAGCTTTTTTCCACTCCTCTGCGGTAATGGTCTCCTTTATCTCCCTTTCCCATTTTTCCGTATATGGGGGCAGATTTTGTGATATTGTTTCCAACAAAAGACCGTAAAGTACTGATAAGGCATGTTTTGGAGGCTTTCTCTGTAAGAAGACCTTTTCCAGTCTAGTAGGAGCCTCTCTAAAATTGTCCCTGCTAATTGGATCATTAACAAAGGAGGACAATTGATAGAACGCCATCCTTGAAATGAGAATGTCAGGGTATTTAGACCGCAAATTCTCTAATGAGGGTAACGTAGAACCCTCTAGTACATGGTGAACCCTAACGTCTTCTTCTTTTGTCCATCCCATAAATATGTTCACTGTCATACCTGGAGGAAACTCTGGGTTTCGAAATAAGGGAGTTAGTGGGCCTCTGTTCTTTGTCAGAAATCCTTTCTTCACAATGTTATCCCAGGTCTCAAAAAATACTTTGGAGAATAAAAAATGGTAAATCTCCAATGGTCTCTTCTCTCTAGGGAGCCATGGAGCAACATGGAGATCTGGGTGAGTCATTTGTATTTCTAGTGAGACCCACTGTTTGCTCTCTCTGTGGAAGTGCCAATCCACTAACCGTAGTAGGACTGCTGCCGTGTGGTACAACCTTGGGTCCGGTAGACCAACCCCTCCCCTCTCCTTAGTGCGAGAAAAAGTCCTGTATCCAATTCTACTTCCTCGACATCCCCAGATAAACGCAATGAACAAAGATCTTAATCTCCTGAAAAAACTAATTGGGGGCCTGATGGGTAAGGCCTGGAAAATATACAATAGTCGTGGGATAACGTCCATTTTCAGCACGTTTATTCTCCCAAACCATGATAATGTTTTTACCGTGTATTGCTTGAGATCCCTATCCGTTCTCTCCAGAAGCGGTTGGTAGTTTAAACTAAACAGAAGAGAGGGGTCCCTAGGTACAAGTATACCAAGGTATTTAATTGACTGAGTCTTCCACCTAAAGGGGAACACCCGGGTCAGGTTCTCAGTCTCTCCCCTGGGTAGCGAGATGTCCAACGCTTCTGTTTTCGTTAAATTCACTTTGAAGTTGGACAAATGTCCAAACCTTTCGAATTCCTTTATTATCAATGGGAAAGATATCCAAGGTTGCGTGATATATAAAAGCTGTCTTTACCTGAGTCCCACCAATTCTGAGACCGTGCACACTGGGGTTCTTCCTGATAGCATTTGTCAGATGTTCCATGACTATGGCGTATAACACGGGGGAAAGGGGGCATCCCTGTCTAGTTCCGTTTCGAATTGTGAATGAGCTTGACAAAGGGCCATTCACTTGAACTTGAGCAGTGGGGTCTGTATATAGTGACATTATCTTACCCACAAACTTAGTCCCGAGACCAATTTGTACCAATGAAGCCTCCAAAAAACCCCAGTGCACACGGTCAAACGCTTTCTCAGCGTCCACTGATAACAAGCACATCGAGGATCCCATCCCTCTCGCTTTTGAGACCACTAGGAGTGTTTTATTAATATTGTCTCTTGCCTCTTGCCTCCCTACCCCTTATGAATCCCATTTGGTCCCAATGAATAATTGGCGGTAACAATGGGTTCAGTCGGTTTGCCAGGAGTTTAGAGAAAGCTTTAATATCAAAGTTAATCAATGATATTGGTCGGTAACTTGAGCATGATGAGGGATCTTTCCCTGACTTCGGAATGACTACTATTGTAGCCCTGAGCGACTGCCGCGTGAGAGGAGAGGACACTGAGGCCTTATTAAACACCTTGGTTAAAAAAGGAGTAAGTTTCTTTTGCTCTTTTGCTATTTAAAAAAATGTCTGTTTTGCCGCTAAGTGAGTGCTATGCAATGCATTAAAGTCAATGCAAAGACGGACGTCCAATGCAAACAATGTACTGAATAGCGGTCGTCAAAATAATGATCATGACTATTTTCGGACGTCTTTTGTAAACAGCGGACATTTTTTATTAGTTGTTTACACGCAGTGTTCCTTTTGTCACTGTTCTTTCTCCATTTTTTTATTATTAAATTCAATGGACTTTTTAATTAACCCTTAGAGGACCGGGCCAATTTAAATTTTTGCTTTTTCGTTTTTTCCTCCTTGTGCTTAAAAGGCCATAGCACTTGCATTTTTCACCTAGAAACCCACATGAGCCCTTATTGTTTGCGACAATAATTGTACTTTGAAATGACAGGCAAAATTTTTTCATAAAGTAAACTGCAAGAGCAGGAAAAAATTCAATGTGTGGTGAAAATGGGAAAAAAAAACACTTTTTTTTTTTTTTTTTACGCTATTCGCCCTTTGGTAAAACTGTCTTCTTATATAAGTTCCTCAAGTCGTTATGATTACAATGATATGTAACATGTGTAACTTTTATTTTATTTGATGGCTTTTAAAAAATTCAAACCATTGTTAACAGATGTATGTTCCTTAAAATTGCTCTATTCCCAGGCTTATAGCGCTTTTATCCTTTGGTCTATGGGGCTGAGTGAGGTGTCATTTTTTGTGCCATGATGAGTACGTTCTATCGGTACCTTGATTGCGCATATGCGACTTTTTGATCGCTTTTTATTACATTTTTTTTTGGATTTGATGTAACCAAAAATGCCTAATTTTGCACTAAATAAATTGATATTTTGGGCGATTACGCACGCGGCAATACAAAACATGTTTATTTATTTTTATTTATAACATTGTAAAAGGGGGGTGATTCAAACTTTTATTAGGGGAGGGGGCTTTTTTTCTCTCTCATTGAGATCTATGCAGTATAGTTTTACTGTATAGATCAGTGAGATAGGCACTCTATTGCTTTCAGCTGCTGCAGCCGAAAACAATAGAGTGACGAGCCGGGACCATTATGGCGCAGACCCTGGTCCAGGTCAGAAGCAAGAATCGCCCCTCCGTGATCGCGACGTGGGGGGGATCCACCCCACTAGACACCAGAGAATGGCTGCAGTAAGTTTTCAGATGCAGCTGTCAACTTTGACAGCTGCATCTCAAAACTTAATTAGCGGGCATGGCTATCGGACCGTGCCCGCTAATAGTCACGGGCTACAAGCGGCACCCGGGACCACGACGGTCCAGAGTGGGGCCGCTGCGCAGCACTGTTCTAAAGTCTCCTAGGCGGCCCAGGATATACAGGTACCCCCAGGGTCGTCTAGGAGTTAAGCCACATCCAAAGGGCAACTGGTAACCCAAACTAGAATAATGTACAAATACCAGTCATTGCACTAAGGGAGGGCCAGGCTGCTAAATTACGTGCATTATTTTAGACTCAAAATTACGGACTTCATTTTAAATCAAGCTGAAAAAATGTTGTGTAAACATAGCCTATAAGGGACATTAAATGTGAAAAATGTTCCTAAAGGATACTCTGAAGATTTTTTGTTTTTTAATTCAAGTGGTTTGAGAAGGTTATACAGATTTGTAAATAACTTCTATTTAAAAATCTTAAAGGGGTACTCCAGCGGGGGGGGCACTTTTTTGCTGGGACCGGGGAGGAGGTGGCCGAGGGAAAAGACATCCACTCACCTCCTCGGGTCCAGCGGCGGGTCCCGCATCGTGGCACTCCGGTGCTTGGTTCCCTGCCCGGTTCCCGTATCTGACGCGGGCCCGAGACGTGATGTCTCAGGTCCGCTCAGCCACTCAGTGAAGGAGGCAGGATCTGTTTTAAGTCCACTCAGATCCCGCCTCCTTCACTGAGTGGCTAAGCGGACCTGAGACGTCATGTCTCGGGCCCGCGTCAGACACCCCGAAGTCGCCGGGAACCGAGCACCGGAGCACCGCGATGCGGGACAAGCCACTGGGGACAGGGAGGTGAGTGCACGTCCCTCGGCCACCTCCTCCCCGGTCCCAGCAAAAAAGTGCCCCCCCACTGGAGTACCCCTTTAAGCCTTCCAGTACTTATCACCTGCTGTATGTCCTGCGAAAAGTGATGTTGTTTTTTCACTCTGACAGGGTTCTCTTTGCTGTCACCTCTGCTCATGCCAGGAACTGTATAGAACAGCATTGAATGCTCATGGAAAACCTTTCCTGCTCTGGACAGTTCATCTCATAGACAGAGGTGGCAGCAGAGAGCACTTTGTCAAAATGGAAGAAAAAAAATACACCACTTCCTGCATTGCATACAGCAGCTGATAAATGCTGGAAGATTTGATATTTTTAAATAGAAGTAATTTACAAATCTGTATAACTTTCTTAAACCAGTCGGGTTGGAGAAGGAACTTCTCTTGAGTATCCCTTTAATATAATGATGTATGATGGTACATTTTTCGATTGTCCCAGGAAAAGGCAGATGTAACCTTTTACATATAGTCAGCATTTCTTTACAAAACTTTATATTGACATGGGGCAGCAATGTAGATTTGCTTACAATCTACAACAGCAGGCAATCCAATCCAATTGTGCAGATTTCCACTGAAGACTTTCCTACAGTTCTAAAAAGTAGCAAATGGGTCTATAATCTTAAAATTCAGGTAATCCATAGCAAATTCTACTATAAAGACTTAACATATTCACAGATTTAAAATCTGCACTGCAAGTTAATAGCGGCAACATATCCACCTAATGTGAATATGGCTCTCATGCTTTTTCTGTAGAATACAAATAAATCATTCTTAGATTACTCCATGTCTGCTGCCTCATTTCGCTTAAGCTCAGTGTCAGAGATGATGTCGCCTCTGCATAGAATAAACTAGAAGTCAATGACACTAACCTTCCACAAGTCGCTATATTATAGCCATAGAAAACAAGTCGCCTTTGCACATATTATAGCACTTGTACATACACATTGGCACAAAGGCTGATAAGCAGGTGCAGGAAGCAATGTTATGTCTTGGCAATGTGCATGTACATCTGTATACCAATTTCTTCACTTAGTTTCTTTGCAGAAGCCAAGAGTTTATTCTAGTGCTAGCGGTGAAGCGTGGAATATTTCTTAACTTGTTTTTATTTTGTGCAAACATTTTTGCTGTGCTGAGTATGCTCCAGCTACCAACTGGGAATTCTCTTGATTAAAGTGGTATTTTTAGATGTAAAGTACTGTATGTATGTATGTATGTATGTATGTACAGTATGTATGTATGTATGTTTCCCACCTAATAATAATCCCACATAATAAATTGTACTTAGCTCATAAATGGAAATAAAAATTCTTGCGGTGTGTAAAATCTTCAAAATTGGGATTCTGTTAGATAAGAGCTTAATGTTTTTCTCTTTTATATGACTTCAGCCTCAATTTTGTATTTATTGGCATAAAAGCATATAAGGGGATATTTATCAAGGTTTGTGCCTGGCAAAGTCACAAAGCCTAGGCGTGAAAAAATATTTTGCGACTCTTCTTCAGTCTGTGCCGTTCTCACTAAGTGGACAGAAAAGGGGCACAGCACTGCACAAAGGGGGCTCCTTATAAACTAGATTTATTACAATTGACACCTGCACACAGATATAAACTTAAAGGGGGGGGGTTATCAAGTTCGATGTACTCATACACTGGTCTTAAAATTAGGTCCCACCCCCTTTTCCAAGGTCGGACTCCCCTGCATGCCCATCACCTTGGGCAGGACCTTTGTAAATGTCCCCCAAAGTGTCATTGTTGTTTGAAAAAAAATTTGACATGACATACAAAAACAGGAAAGTGCAACAGCAACCTGTGCATGCTAGGACTTACCGTATACAGTATACTCCCTCCATAGTACACATAATAAAAAAAAAAACCCTTTTTTTTTAGGTTCTTAGCAAATCAAATAGAGTGTATCATCTCACCAGGTTAAGGTGACCTCAGAGAGATGGTCCCTAACACTGGCCTCTCTTGAGCTAACATTAAGCCTACAAAACTGGGCATAAAGGTTCCAACTAAACACTATGGGGGAGATTTATGAAACATGGTGTAAAGTGAAACTGGCTCAGTTGCCCCTAGCAACCAATCAGATTCCACCTTTCATTCCTCACAGACTCTTTGCAAAATGAAAGGTGGAATCTGATTGGTTGCTAGGGGCAACTGAGTCAGGTTCACTTTACACCATGTTTCATAAATCTCCCCCTATATATTAGCCACGGCAGCTTGTAACCTGCACATTGTGAACAGTGGTATTGGAATGCTATTTTTTGCCTTTTTTTTTTTGCTTTATGTGTTATATGTGGGGAGTGTAGCTACCTTCTGTTGGCTTGCACTGCACCCATCTGCTGTGGGTGTTTTAAACAGAGTTTAGTTAGATCCCTTATGCCCAGTTTTGTAGGCGTAATGTTAGCCCAAGAGAAGTCATTGTTAGAAACCATCTCTCTAAGGTCACCTTAACATGGTAAGATGGTTCACTCTATTTTATCAAATGGTTTGTTAAGAACCTTATTTTAAAAAAAAAATCCATAGAGGAGGTTTTTTTTTTTTTTTTTTTTTATTGTGTATGACAAGGGGACATATGGCACTTGCACTTGTTTTTGTCTGTATGTCAGCCACAGCAGCGTGAAACTGCATAGTGTGAACAGTGATATAGTGCTGGTAATTTTTTTTTTTATTATTATGTCATAGAAACATGTTAAAAGTTTTGATTGGTCCAAGTGTAAGTGTTGAGTGGCGAGAGGACCACTCTGTTTCAGTGAAAGAGTCAGACTCCGTAGACTTACATTACATCATGTAACACATAGAAGGGAGAGGATCACGCTTAGCGTGGTTATCTTCCGGCTCGTTCTCACTATCAATACAGGTCTGAATGCATGGGCCAGGACTGATCAAAACTTTTGACATGTCTCTATGACATCTCAAAAGTATTTTTCTATGACAGGTACAAGTTAAAATCTTTAACAGCTTGGAGGTGTCATCGATTTATTTTATGGAGGTGTTCATAGCTGTTTTTAACCACTTCATTCATTTATGATGTTATGCGATGTAATTCCAGTACAGCACTGTTAATGTACTGCATGGTGATTGTACATACTCTGGAGCTATGCCCAGAAATCAGGATAAATTGTGATTCTGGCCATTTAACTCCATAGTTTCCATGGAAAATACTAACTGCAGCACCCAAATGGTTGCAAACTCATTAGTGTCCCAGCTATACAGTCCCAAAGTGCCAGTGTGAAGCCATCACTGCACAGTACCATTATGTCAGTTTGCCATACTGCAATTTTCTGGCAAACTGACAGATAAAGGATGTGGGGATTGGAAAAAAAGATAAACAAATAGCCGTGTGTGTTTTTTCTTTTATTTGCTTAAAGGGGTATTCTGACGATCCCATAAAAATAAAATGCACAAAAAGCATATGGGTGCACGCGCCCTGCTCTTTTTAGACTGGTTCTCGGCGTGGGTTAGGGTGTTCCTGGACTCTTTTCCTTTTTAGTGTTTTGCACTGCATAATAGACATAGTATCAGTAGTAAATGAACTGGCTGTCTCAAGCTGCATCTGTGTCTCACACTAGACTCCTCTGTTCCAGACAAGGGTCCTGGCATAAGCCACGCCCTGGCTTGGCTACTGCAAGGGCACTTGCTCAGTGTGTCTTTCTCCCATGAGAATCTGAATAAGACTGACTAAACTTCCTCCACCAAGTAACTTTCTACAGGGGCTAAGTAATCTACCCTGTAAGTGGTGGGGATGAGTGTTTACATAAGAAAGAAGAAAAGAGATAGGTTAGAAGTAGAAAGCACATCCCATAGGTCAATAAAAGCACATGGAACACGGTAACATTAACCCATTCCTAACTTCAGCTGTGTATATAAGTACATAAACATATAAGATATCTAGTGGTGAAACTGTAGAACACCTCCTTCACCACTTAATCTGGAGAAAGAAGCTTTTGTGAAAGGTACATAAGAAAAGAGAAAAGAACAGCAGTGGTGGGACACCACAATGACAGTTTTATCCAGCATGCAGGGCACCTTCGAGCTAACTACTAGAGATGAGCGAACCAGCCTGATTTCTGGTTCGTATGAATCAGAAATCTCGGCGGCTGACTCCCGTTGCATGCTCCCTCTATGCAGCGGGTAGATACATTGTAAGAAACGCCTAGAAAACTGGGATACAGCCAATGCCAATGGCTGTATCCCAGTTTTCCAGGCGTTCCTTACAATGTATCCACCCGCTGCACGGAGGGAGCAGGCAACGGGAGTCAGCCACTGAGATTTCTGATTCATACGAACCAGAAATCAGGCTGGTTCGCTCATCTCTACTAACTACCTGGTACTCACTCACCCACTACTGGCTAATTCTGCTTAGCTGGGTGATCAATGATAGGTGTAAGTTAGTTACACCCATCATCCTGAATTTGAAAAACATAGCTGCTTTCTGCCAGAATCAGTGTTGCCATTATGCTCAGTTTGCCTGTGATATTGCAGCTTATTTTCATTGATATCAATGGAGGTGAGTTGTTATACCACACAGAACCTTAAAACAGATGTGGTGCTGTTTTTGAAACATAAAGGATTGTCAGCAGAAAAAAACCCACTCTGTCCTTATAGTCTGCCCTTTTAGTATTTCCCTTCTTATTATCTTAGGATAGATATATGTGTATCCCAGGCAGGTTTACATTCAGTTAATGTAGATTTACCTAGCACATCTGCTGGAAGTTTGTTCCAAGTATCTACTACTCTTTCAGTAAAGTAATATTCTCTCATGTTGCTTCTGATCTTTCCCCCAACTAACCACTCGCTGTGTCCTCTTGAGTTCATTTTTTTTTTCAAAAACACTTTCTTCGTGAACCCTAATTTAGTCCTGGAACATATTTAAAGGTTTTAATATTTTTTTTCTTCTTTTCTCTAGACTATGCAGATTCAAATCCTTAAAGCCAATGTAACATCAGGTACATCCGCTTTAAAGCGACTCTGTACCCACAATTGGTCCCCCCCAAACCATTTGTACCTTTCGGATAGCTGCTTTCAATCCAAGATCTGTCCTGGGGTCCGTTCGGCAGGTGATGCAGTTATTGTCCCAAAAAAACTACTTTTAAACTTGCAACCCATGCCAACTGGGAGTATCTGTGCCCTAACTTTGCACCATCCCTTTGTCTCTCCTCCCCACCCTCTTCAGCATTAGGAATACCACTGGAACATTTTTTTCCATGCTAAACATTGCACAGGTCCTTAACGATCCAGCCCATGTGCTGGGCTGCCACAGGTGGAAAATAGGAGGCAATATGTCTGGAGCATTCCTAATGATGAGGAGGGTGGGGAGGAGGTACGGAGGGGTGGTGCAAAGTTAGGGCACAGATACTCCCGTTCGGCACGGGCTGCAAGTTTAAAAGTTGTTTTTTAGGACATTAACTGCATCACCTGCCGAATGGACCCCAGGACAGATCTTGGATTAAAAGCAGCTATCTGCAGGTACAAGTGGTTTGGGGGGGTCAGATTGTGGGTACAAAGTCGCTTTAAGTGTTGCACATGAATAGAATGGCGTGGGGAAGCTGGTGCTGCTGTCCTTTTTCTTAACTGCTGCCCGGTTCCTGTGCACGGTGCCGGTCCATTACAGAGCACGGAAGCACTGGAGGCAGGCCTCCAGTACTAGTACTATACTAGTGTTATAAGATCGGTCTATGAGGTCTGTATATCTTTGCTTCAATAGAGGCGATGTTATTTTGGTTTTGTATATGGTTTTTGAAGCCCAGCATCTTGTGGAATGTTTTGTATATGGTTTATTTAGCCCAGCAGCTTGTGCAAGGTTTTGTATATGGTTTATTTAGTCCAGCATCTTGTGCAATGTTGCGATCTATATCCCAGTCATTATTTTAAACTTTTTTATGTGTGTGCTCTGATGGTACCAGTTATATGATATACGTTATGTAATGTTATTTATTATTGATTTTATGCATCATGATTTTATGTAGATTGTATGCACTTTTCTTAATCAATTGGAAACGCCCCCTAATGGGTTTTTCTTTTTTGTACCTGAGCCTATTTAAGTAACCCTCCTGCTATCCTATGTTATGCACTTTGTTTTATCTGATGAAGAGGACGTATGTCTTCGAAACGCGTCATATTTGTGCTATATTAAATATATTTTTCACTATATTAAATTCATTTATTTAAGCTTTCGGACACTTTATGTGGACAGCGCTGACCGTGAGTACCTCAATTCCTTTTTATTTTATTCACCAAGTGGAAAGAAACTCTCTCCCCTCTATGACGTGGCTCCATTGATTCTCAGTAAAAGATCTGCACCGTACGTGGGAACTGGGCCGCAGTTCCAGAAAAAGGACCGCAGCCCTGGCTTCTGGTGCTGTTCTTTTCATGTGCAACACCTAAAGCTGCACATTGATGGTACATTCGCTTTAAGTCTTTACTGATATGGTTTATGCCTCACACCCTCCATTTTTTTTGTAGCTCATCTTTGGACCCATTCTATTTTATCAATATCCCTGTGGTCTCACTAGAGCTCTATACAGGGGGATCATAATAGGTGCTCTACATGGTGGTATCTAGTGCTGCTTAGTAGTAAATGTTTATTGGTGAGGCCAAAGTATCAATATGAATCGGTCGGTGAGGCCTGAGAACAAAACGTTTAAGAAGCACTGACCTAGAGTGCCACAAAGCCACAAAAGCCTCAAACCAAAATACTTTTTTGTTTTCTAGCGTGTTCAGTATTTCCCCATAGTCTGTAACATCTAACCACACAGTTTTTGACCTAACTTGGGGTTACTGAGTATTAAGTCTATCATCTCCTTTGGGACCTCTGGAGCTATTTATAACAATACATTTAGTCATGGAATCAACAGAACCATTAAAAACACTAGTCAAACTTCATGCTAAGCAGCAAGCCATAAAATTTGCAACAAAGCCAAATAATATATCCATAAAATTCCCATAATCCACATTTAAAATGGATCTGCTGTGACAAGTAATGTGGTGGCTATTAACGTAATCTCCTTGGGTTGTATTACATTTGTAAACTTTACATTTTGTGATGTTTCAGTGGAGCTATAAATATTCTCCCGTTTAAATATTTTAATTATTCATGTTATGCTAATTTATGCTAAGCGTGATTAATAATTATTTTAAGCATTGTTGTTCTGAGAGAATGATTTTGTCAAATGTAAATGAAATACAAATACTTGTGTATGCCTAGACTCCGCTGCGTGGCCTTTCACTAAGGCTTTACAGAAGCTTGACACCTAGTCTAAAAATATTTGAAGTGCTCAAATGCCACCAGGAATGGATGCATGTTGGTAGGTGCTAGGTGCAGGGTACTAAAATGTGGAGCCTGAGATGCAAAGCAGGAGGTTTAAGTGAATACTGTGTGTTCTCAAATGTCTATCACTCACTGGGCAAGGACATCAGCATGCCATTCTACAGATGAAAACTTTGTCTAAATACAAACAATATTTAAAGGGAATCAATCACTATAAGACCATGTGCAGACGGTATAAGAGATTGGCTGTTCTGTTCCGATTGGGTCACGGAATGGACGGTCTCTGAAAAGATCATCAGGCCGGTACTGCAGTCCTGGCCGGATGATCTTTAGCGCCACTCCATAGTGTGCACTGACAGGGTTTTCCGCGTCCGCTATTCACTGAATAGCAGCCACAGGAAACTGACATGTCAGTTTTCTACGGCGCCACTAGGGATCCCAGCTGGAGTGTATACAGGGTTCCCTCAGAAGGCAGCACAATTTGAGTTTCGTGGGAATCACAGCCGTTGAAACAATGGCCGTTATTGCCACGGAACTTACGTTGTGTGAACATAGCCTTATAATGCATATAACGCTTGAGCTGCTAAAGCATTTCCTTACCATACTTGTGCGCTGTCCTCCTCGGGGGTTTATGAGAAAAAAAATTCCAACACAAGCAAGGGGGAAAATGGCTTTTCTAAGCCCTTTAAAAGGAGATCTCCCTATGTGTAACTCCAGCAATCAGCTGATCCTAGCTAGTCGGATTAGATTAGTGGCTTTTCATCATACATTTCCTTAACTCACTGGGTAAATACATGGTCTACTAAGGAACCTGCCTGAGCTTTTTCTGCTATGGTAGCAGCCTTGTTTGTCCTCATAGTGCATGAAAAAAAGATGAGAAAATAATGCAATACTGTACTGTCCTCTCAGGACCATGCACCCAGCTTTCTAAACACCTTTTAGTATTCTGGAAACATCTTCCTTTGCACTTCCTTAACTAATGTGCAGATCTTTTGGGATGTTTGTCATCTCTGGTATATAGATGCACCATGTTGTGAACCATTGTAGATATTGCTTTCTGCTTTCTGAAATGACTCACCACTATTCTCCAGGGGGACATAATCCAGCTGACATATTACTCTTTTACCTCCGTTCACTAGGAAACCATCTAAAATATTTATTAAAAGAAATTATGACATTTTAATAAACAGAAATGAAATCAATGGTGAGAAACCCTCAACGCTCTATTCTCATCCTGAAAGAAGTATAAAGCTTGTCGCCGTCAATCGTTATTAATGGTGCCCTGCAATAAATGTGGCAAACACCGAAAAGACCTTTGTGTGAATTTAATAACTTTATAGAGATAGTCCCAGGGAAAGGGATTTCTTTGTGGGTTTTGTTTACTGATTAAATAAACTGAGGAAGACACGGTCAGGGTTGTAATGGAATCAAATGTAGAACACAGCATGGCATTGAGGGAAGAAGGCAGGACGAATACATGAAGAATAGTCTAGAAAGTTAATTTCCACCTCATGTATTTGTGCAGTAAGTTAGGGGATGGAATTATATTCACTTACTTTACAAGCCGGAATGATCAGATCAAAGAAAATAGAGAATTTCTGCAGCTGCCTGCCTGGAATTATTATCTGAATGCAAGTGCTATTTCTATGGAGGCCACAGACTTGCTGCAGAACACCGTGTCTTTGACCAGTGTCACGGGGGCCTAATGACAACAAGGCTCTGGGATTTTAAGAAAGTTAGCTAAGGAAAAAAATAAATTAGGAGATGACTGCGACTGTCTGATCATTCGGCATTTGAAGAATTTGGATGCCGCCCTAGGGAGTCCTGGAAAACATGGCTGTAACATCCATGTATGAAAGATATCGACAATACTGAAATATACTGTAAACAGATATGTCCTTTCCCAACTTGTCTCTGCTTGAGATGTAATGTTTGGACACTTATATCAACTACAGAACAAAAAAAATGAGCCTTCAATTATCCTTGTAGACTCAAAGACAAAATAAGAGGTAGAAATATTGGGTATCATTGTAATCATACTTGTCATGGCTACATGGCCGCTTCCCGGTGGCCCTCCAGCTTCTGCTGTGGCTGACACCGCATCCTGGGTCCTGGTTTCATCCCCCAGTGTCCCATCTCATGTGTCCCCGCTACTGCTTCCTGCTCTTTGCCAGTGTGCGCACCCCACCCCAGTCAAGTAAACAATATTTAATAGATATATACTATACTATATTATAATATATAATATAATAATAAAATAATAATAATAAAGTCACAGTAAATAATTGGTCCCTGCCTGCCATCTTTCCAATAAATTCCAGTAACTTCCTGTAAACCTTGCTGGATCTTTAGTGTTCATTACCTATAGAAAAAGCTTTCCCTTTGCTGATCTACCATTACAGTGTACCAGTCCCCTTGCTCACGTTCTTTGACTCTGTATTGCCTGCCACCAGCCCTGACCCTCTTGCCAGTGTCTGACAACATGCCTGCCCCACCTCCCTTCTGTACCGTGCTCCACCTCCCCATATAAGTTGTGACAGAGGTAGTGACCTTGGGGTCGCCTGCCTCAACAGTCCCATTCTTCCTTGCGGCAAGTCTGGTGAAGACCAGCGGCCCCTTAGACTCTGCTCCCTGGTGCAGCTTGCACAAATTTTTTTCTTGTAACTTTTGCACTGTAGGGGTATTTGCATTGGTACCATGTCCAAAAAAAAAAAAAAAAAAAATGAGTGAAAAACACTTTAAATCATTATGTAAGCATTCAGCTACCCCTGCCAGAAATACTCCCAGGTATGGAGAAAACTCCTTTTTTCAGTAGATATACATAAAATTTAGGGGAAATAGAAGGAAATAACAAGCAAATATTGTAGGTTATAGGCATTCTAGTTTCAGTCGTCATCACTGCTGCCCAGCGATAGCAGCCGGATGGTGATACATCCCATGTTATGAAGATCTCTTCACAGGTCACCATAGCAACCATCCATCGTTCTCAGTTTCTCCTACTTATTACCCAATGTCAGGAAGGTTAAAGTCTCTACATAAAACTCCTCTAGGCTAGCTTTGTAACAGGTCTACTTGTTATTTACTAAACCACCTCAGTTAGTTAAAGAGAAGAGGACGGCTGAGTTACTGTATGTGATGTAGATCTAAAGAGAAAGAAACCTGCAGAATATTAAGAAGCAATATTAAGCTGCGTCCCCATAATTGAGACCAGTGTTGTAGGTTGGCAGTGAGAAAAGGATCACTTTTGTACATATTTTCAGTGTAGGGGGTCATGTGGCCAAAGTGACTCCATTTTGGAAAGAGGCCAGAGCAGTGATCAGTCCATTATTAGTCTGGGTTCAGAAATCCCTGGCTATTAGCTATTATTGCTGAGTCAAGTTACAGCCAGCCATAGCCAAGTTTAAGAATACTTTACTTGATTATATACAACACTGCCACCAAGGGGATTGAATATACTGCTGTACATGTATGCCAAAACAGCAGCGTATGACCACATATAAGGTACTACTGTGCTCCAGAGAAATGGCTTATTATCCTTTGAGAAAATGTAAGCTCAAAACGACATTATTATTATAAACAACATTCATTTTTATGACCTCTGTGCCGTCCCAGTGCTATGTTGTGTCACTCACTTTCTTAGACTGGGTTCAAACTACGTGAAACACTGGCCGTTCTGTGAGCCGGCTGACAGAATGGCCGGTGTCAGTGAAGATTATCCTGGCCGGTACTGTAGTACAGGCTGGAAGATCTTCATTTGTGCTGAATTGGGATGCGGGCGCATCTGTGTGAGCTGTCAGGCTAATTCGGCAGCTATTCAATGAATGTCAGTTTTTCGTGTGGCCGCTAGGGATCCCGGCCGGAACGTATAGTATGTGTATACACTTCAGCCAGGATTCCCTCAGACTGCAGTGTACGTAAGTTTTGTATTAATCATGGCCGTTGTTGCAAATCGTCCTAATACAAAACGTTTTGTAAACATGGCCTTATAGACATTAAAAGGTTGTAACGCGGCTTCCAAAAAGTCTCACTCCTGCTTTACCCCCTTCCCATCAGAGATGTGGATCAAATTTCTTCTGTCTCTGCAGCAGGTCGGGTTCTCACTTACAACTTGACCTACTTGCAAGGCGGACGACACGTGAACCACCCACATCTGTCCTCAGTCTGGGCCTTCCTCCTCTTAAATGAAGGTGGCGCCTGGCAGGCTGGGAGATGTAGTTTCCCGGCTGGCACTATCGTCATTATAGTGCCGAATATAGAAAAACTTCAGAGCAACAGAGGCACCAATGAGAGTGGGAGAGATATTAAAAATTTATTTGGTGGGAAGGGGGTTAAGACTAGGAGGTTTGGAATTTATTTTTATTTTTCAAAAGGGCATGGGCGGAATACCTTTTCAAAGAAAAACTAACATGTCTGTGAGAGCCAGAATTCTTGCTGGTTGGTAGGTGATTAAACCCTTATTTCATGCAACAAAATGAAAGAGCGTTTGACTGGCTCGCCCAATCACTTATAGGCACTTTGCAACTATATTCAATGACTGGAACATTGGCAAAAATAAAGCACTTACTGCCTCTTGTGTCACCTCCAGTCCTCCTCTAGTCTCTATAACTGTTTGTATTGTATTCTATTTTATTTTACTTATTTATTGTATAATGTATTATAAATATTACCTGTTCTGTACTTGAATATTTAAAAAGCGCTGCGGAATCTGTTGGCGCTATACAAAAAAATTAATATTATTATTATTATTATTATTATTATTATTATTATTATTATTATTATTATATGCAAAATAATCCTTCTAAAATCATGCAATTTTTTTAAGTTATAAAACTTTTTGAAGGAAATATAAAAATGACTGCATATATTTAAAAAAAAAAATATGCATATATTTAAGTAGGTAACGGATATGCTTTCTTAAACAGAAGTACATTTTAAAAGGCAATAGTCTTTATATATTATCCATCTATATTTGGAAGCCACGTACATCTTTCTGAATGCCACATTTTTCCATTCTTAGGTTCTGAACAGTTTGAAAAGCAACTTGCTACTCAGTGGGAAATGCTCATTATCTTTCACAAAGGAGTAGCGGCGCACGCTCAGGCATGCAGCGTATCCTCAACAGCGGTGATCTCCTAAAACAAGTAATGTGCTTTGTTATTTGAGAGACATTGCTTTACGCCCTTAACAGCTCAAAGTTTATTCTATGGAGATAAATTAAACTTTCGGGCAAAAACATCCAATTATTGTAGAAGGTCCTGGATTTTATTTTAGTATTATAAAAGCTTTTTAAGGTGATTTAAAAAAAATATCATGTGGTGCTAGAATGGGATTCGCACTGTAAGGTTCCATCATTTGCATATGGAATAGTAATTTCAGTCCAGGAGTGAATATAGGTCTTCAGCCTCCTGTGGTTTGTGATGAGCAAAATGATGCTTCATTGGATGGTGAAGAATTCACTAAAGTGAATGGGTGTGGGGTGTCACAGTATCTATTCTGTCTTGTAATCTGACTGCTTGCGGTTTATGGATAGCTGTGAGAATAAATTGAATTATTGCCTCGATGAAATACCATCTCTAACTCAACTCAATGTAATACCATCTCTAACTCAACAAAAAAAAACTACTTACTTGATATCCTTTAGGTAAGTAGGCAAATATATCCAGGGACTTCCTAAGGTCATAGTACTAGTGCTAAATGGAATGTGACATCAGAAAATTACCTAGGTTTCTATGATAAACATGTTTTTCTAATGTTGTTTTTCTGTTTTTTTTTATTTTTCTATTATACTATCTAAATTATAAAATAAATCTTGCAGTTTTTATTCTCACCACTAGGTGTGACAATGTTCATTTCCTGTTCTCCATATCATAGGTAGGAATAAACACAATAGGAAATGTTCAAACAGAGCTAAGGCTTCCCCCTTCCTGCACAGTGACCTCTGGTCTTAAACAAGTGAATAGTCTATTGTGTCTGTCCAATTGGCATACTGTAAAGCATATTAGCCTAGGCAAGATGGCAGCCCCCATAAAAATGTACATTGAATTAAATACAACTAAACAGAAACAGATTAGAAAAAAAACAAGATTTAGTATCTGAAATCTGTAAAAATCAATGAATGACCCGAGCTCATTTTATCTATATACTGTTGTCACCTTTCACTGTAATATTGCGTGTTATGTTGAAGAGGAGAAATGTGCTGCTGAAATGTGAATCTCTAAAAATGGGGAAAAAAAGTATCAGTCTATTATTAGGCTTAAAGTGTCACTGTCGTGAATTTTTTTTTTGCAGAAATCAATAGTCCAGGCGATTTTAAGAAACTTTGTCATTGGGTTTATTATCAGAAAAATGCATTTTTATCATGAAAAAGCAGTTTGAAGCTCTCCCCCCTGTCTTCATTGTTCTCCTATGGAGAGAGCTAAAGAAAAGACCAAAACAGGACAACAAAGAGTTAATCTACAAATATCTCACCCGTTATCTTCTTGGACAGTCATCAGTGACCTGTCTGGGCTCAGATTACAGCTGTCACCCAGCTCCGTGCCTGTAATCCTCTGTTATCTGCTTTCTGCTGCCGGCTAACTCCCTCCTTCCTCCTCCCCCCTCCCCTCTCCCTAGAACAGACAGGGGACGTCTCCTGCAACAAGTCACAATTTTCAGATTTTTCAGAGTGGATGAAAAAGAGGAAGGAGGGGGGGGACCTGGGAAAAGGCTTTTTACATGCAGATAATGGCAGATTTGGCTAATAAACCCAATTACAAAGTTTCTTAAAATCGCCTGGACTATTGATTTCTGCAAAAAAAAAAAAAAATACGACAGTGACTCTTTAATGGCCAGAATGTAAACTGCAATACCACTTGTACCTTCGGATAGCTGCTTTTAATCCAAGATCTGTCCTGGGGTCCGTTCGGCAGGTGATGCAATTGTCCTAAAAACAACTTTTAAACTTGCAGCCCCGTGCCCAACGGGCGTGGCTTATAATATCTGTGCCCTAACTTTGCACCACCCCTCCGTCCCTCCTCCCCACCCTCTTCATCATTAGGAATGCCACTGAAACATTTTCTCCTGTCTGAACATTGCACAGGTGCCTTAACCATCCAGCCCATGTCCCGGGCTGACACAGGTGGGGAATAGGAGACAATCTGCCAGCAGCATTGCTAATGATGAGGAGGGTGGGGAGGAGGGACAGAGAGGTTGTGCCAGACTAATGCATACAAAAACTAGGCCACGACCGTTGGGCACGTAGATGCAAGTTTACAAGTTGTTTTTAAGGACAATGACTGCATCACCTGCCAAACGGACCCCAGGACAGACCTTGGATTAAAAGCAGCTTTCCGAAGGTACAAGCGTTTGGGGGGGGGGGGGGGGTCAGATTGTAGGTACAGAGTCGCTTTAAGGATTATTTTTAAATATAGATGAAAAATGAGTAAACACATCACCAAAAAATTAAGGCTATGTTTTTACACAGTCAAAATGACAGCTGTTTTTTTATTGGATGGCAATTGTTTAACAGCATATAACCACTGCTTTTTATAACAAGGGCATAATTGGTATAGTAATGGGTAAATGGTGGTCATAAAAAAATAATAAAAAAAAGGCCTTTTTTTGACAGTTTTTGAACAAAGCCTTTAAGGTGTTGTTTTACCATTTTTATCCTTGGGTCTCCCTGCATATCTATACACCCTGGTCCTGTTTTAAGAAATTCCTACTTAGCCAATTACTGGCTGCACTGGTAATCCACCTTACTTTTCTGCCCTTTAAAAAAATATTTCACCCACCAGGAGAACTCAACTTGCTTAAGCATGCTAAAGAACCAGGATTGCCAAATATTACTCTCTAAACCCCCTAATCCATCAGGGATAGCACCATCACCCTGTCTGTTTTAGTAAATACATGCAATGCCTATGAAATAAGAATTCTAGAACATTTTTCTTATATATTTGTGTTTTCTCTTTTATTGTTCTTAGAAACCTATGACTCAATAACCAAGTGGGTGTTACTAGTTGGAGGCGTGCCATACACATTCTGGCACTTTTTGTTCTGATTGGATAGTGTCAGACAGTACAGGGACACACATCTACTGGTAACTCCCAGTTGGTTATTGAGTCATGCATTTTCAGTAGAAATAACAGAGGGACAGTACATCACAGATCTTTAAGGCAAGGTGTTCCAGAATTGTTATTTTATAGGTATTGCAATTTATAGGCACTGCATGTGTGGAGTGCGCTCGACCGGTCACTTGCTAGGTGGTAATGTGATGCCACTTCTATGGTGGTCAAAAAATAGCTCAGCCAGATGTTAAGTTGTCGTGATGCCAGTGCCGGTTGGGCACACAGGTATGCTGGCACACCTGCTTTTATTTTAAAGGGGCTGGCTATATCCTTTCCCCTGTGGTCGGTGACCTGACGGGATGTAAAGGGTCCCTTGGGTACTTATCACGGTTGTCCGGAGTGGAGTTGTGACCCACCCGGACTATTGGTATTGCTATGCACAGAAAGGGGAGATGACCCAAGGAGAAAGCAATGGCTGTGTAGGTGCTTAGTGAATAACCACTGAGTCCAGGTAAAATAAATAAACTCTTCTTTACTGGAGGAAGACTCATTACAGTGGTATATATTGAGATCTTGACTTGATAATATCTTTAGTAACTCGTATTGTGCTCGGAGGTTGTGAGACAGAGATACAATGAGACCGACTGAGTTGCGTGCTGAGAGGTAGTAGAAGTTCTGAGAAGTAGAGAGGAGGATGTCGAGAGAGTCCCAATCCAGAGTACAAGATTGCTCTGCTGGAACTCTAGAAGGAGAATAAGTAGAATACTTGAGAGTAGAGAGATCACTTGTGCCCGTGTTTTGACTCTTTGGTCTTTGCACCACCTATTGCCCACCAGTGTCAGACGACCCGTCCTAGAGTGTGACACAAACCCCAGACCTTCTTACCTGGTATGAGCAGAGTGGTCAGAATTTTCCGATTACACCCGCGCTGCGAGATACAGTACGTAGGCTCCTAGCAACTTTGTTCTATCTGGATCAGTTCCTTTCTTCTGCTGGATACTGTCCTGCTCTTTTAGACTGGTTCTCGGCGTGGGTTGGGGTGATCCCTTACTTGTCCTCTCTAGGAGTGTGTTCAGCACTGCATAGTGTGTGGAAGAGCTGGTTTTCAAGAAAAAGTGCTAAGGTGTCTCATGTGCATCCATTCACTACAGAGACCAGAGTAAGACTGTGCACAGGGGACCTGGCAGGAGCCAGGGCCCTTCTTGGCTACTACAGGGACTGATCTGGCTTGCATTCTTCCTCTACAAAAGCCAGAGTAAACTCACTAAGGTGTGGCTACACTTCCTCTCACCATGTGACTTCCTTCTACAGCAGTTATAAGGTGTGCTGTAAGTGAGTAAGGAGAGAGTGCAAGAGAAAGAGAAGGATAGGGATAGGAGGAAAAGAGAAAGAACTCCCATTGGTGCACAGATCCTAAAACAATAACCCTTTAGTTACATCCAACCGTACAGTATCGAGGTACATTAAATACATAACAGCGACATCTAGTGGCAAAACTTGGGTATTAATTCATTACCACTTCTACTTTAGAGTAAAGACTTTTGCGAAGGGTGTAAAGACTAGAAACACCCGTGGTGGGACACCACACATGTATTTACTAAATCAGACAGTTGAGGAGTGACATCAGTTCCTTTTTTATCCTAAGCACCTTTTTTTCTTCTTTTTTTCCCCTTAATTGTCTATGTTTGGTATTCCTGTCCATTCTCTTGACCTTTCTGTTTTAGTAAATATATTCCTATTAAATCTAAATTCTAAAATATCTTTGCCTTAGGGTCCATTAACACAGAAAGATTATCTGACAGATTATCTGCCAATGATTTGAAGCCAAAGCCAGAAACTGACTATAAACAAAGATTAAGTCATAAAGGAAAACCTGATATTTCTCCTATTTTCAAATCCATTCCATGGCTTTGGCTTCCAAAAGGACCTTTAGAGCTCTGCATTTGGACATTCCTCTGTTATTTCTCCTGTAAATATATGAGTAATTTAATAGCTAGACATACCATACTCCTTATCAATAGGGAGCAACCCTATAGAGTCTACACGTTTACACATCTCTTCATACTCATTGCTGATTGGACGGTGATGAATTGTATAAGTAAATGAAGCGGTAACAAGGGGAATGGGAAGGGATTAAGGGATAAGTTATCAATTCGATATTTAGAAATAGGTAAATCACATTTTTTCCCTAAATCCAAATTATTTTATGTTGCAAAAAAAATTCTAGATTTTGTATACAGTATATGGCTGCGTTCACACTACGTATATTTCAGTCAGTATATGTATATTTCAGTCAGTATTGCAACCAAAACCAGGAGTGGATTGAAAACACAGAAAGGCTCTGTTCCCACAATGGTGAAATTGAGTGGATGGCCGCCATTTAATGGCAAATATTTGCTGTTATTTTAGAACAAAGGCTGTTATATTGAAATAATGGCCGTTATTTACTGTTATATGGCGGCCATCCACTCAATTTCAACATTGTGTGAACAGATCCTTTCTGTGTTTTTAATCCACTCCTGGTTTTGGTTGCAATACTGACTGAAATATACTGACTGAAATGTACGTAGTGTGAACGCAGCCCCCAACTGTATATAACTGAATGTGTCAAATACTGATTGTAATCATACTGTACACTGGATCCATATACATGATATGGAAATTGTTATCTACTCAAAATTCCTTATATCCTAACAAGAAAAAACAGGAAAAACAACAGAGATTATGGCAGAGGTTTTCGCATATCCACTCTCCCTATTTTCTCTCTGACATAATCAGTCTGTGCTGCGGTGTTCCTAGACTATTGTTAGATCTAAGGCTGAAGCCTGACACAGCAAGGAACGCTGAGAATATATGAAAACTAAGAAGTTAGTGCTACACCTACTGACTGAGCTGTAAAGAACAGCAGCAACTCCTGTAATAGGATGTAGCTGAGATTTACCCAGACAAGTCTCTTCCTGTATGCCTGCTGTGGCAAATCTATCTATCTATCTATCTATCTATTTATCTATCTATCTATCTATCTATCTATCTATCTATCTATCTATGGTCACTAAATTTTGATGTCTGTATCTGTTAATATCTATAAGATTTGTAATTCAATACAGCTCTGCCTTTATTAGAAATATATAACTATTCATCTGATGGAAGAATCTAATCAATCAAACATTAGTAATGCAATAATAAAGCAGGCAATGTCATGGAGTTCAGGTGTTGTTCAGACCAGGCATAGAATAGGGAATAAACAAAGACTTTGATCATTGACTGATTGTTTGCACAGAAAGAAACATTCTAAAGATACATCTCCTCTCCAGGGATCTTTATACACAATAGATTTCAGAGCTGACAGTGTTATAAAACAAAATAAAAATACCTAGTGTGACTTCTGTGGATTAAAACCTCTGTTGTTGTTTTTTTTTTTTTTTAAATAGAATGATAAATTACTAAACTAGTAAATGTTTTCCGGAATGTGACAGTGGGTCCTCCCTCTTGACAAAAACAGCCTCAGCGCTCCCTCTGCCAAATCAGCGACATAACTGGCAACCACAGTCATCTTGTTTCCTGACTATGCTTGACCTGACTAAGACACCCTCCTTAAAATTAGAATTTTGGAACATTTTTAATCAGTTTGACCACAATTTTGATTCCTCCTGCTACCTGTATCCTGACTTTCCTTTAGGGACCAAGACTAAAGATGAGCGTGATTTGAGCATACTCTAGTCCAATTGCTAGCCATTTGAATACCAGTGGCTGAAAAGATGGATGCAGCCCTAGGGAGTCCTGAAAAACAGGGATACAGCCTTTGGCTATGTTCAGACTACATATGAGACCAGCCGGGTCACGGAACGGACGATCTCAGAAAAGATCATCCCGGCCGGTACTGCAGTACTGGTCAGATGATCCTTAGCGCGGCAGAGTTCTGATGCGGGCACATCAGTGCGTGCCTGCATTAGAACTCCCCACAGCACAGCTCCATAGAGTGCAATGACAGGGTTTTCTGCAGCCGCTATTTACTGAATAGCGGCCAGCTGGCGGCAGTATGTAAGTTCCGTGGAAATCGCGGCCGTTGAAATCACGGCCGTTGAAACAACGGCCTTGTTTTCAGCGGAACTTACGTTGTATGAACATAGCCTATGGATGTATCTATGTTTTCCAGGACTCCCTAGTGCTTCATCCAAATTTCTCAGCCACCGATATTCACATGTCTAGCAATCCTCCTCAACAATACTCGAATCTCTAGTCTTGGTCCCCAAATGACTATTCAGGATACAGGTAGCAGGACTGATCCAAACTGTAGTAAAAGCATGCTTAAGTCACACTCATTCATCTCTAACCAGGACAAAAGTACTCAATCTTTATACCCCCACCCCACCCCGCCTTTGAAGACTGAGTACCTTGAGAATAAAAGAAAAATACAACAGACTGTAAATTTCAAGTAAAGCCAAATTACACATCATGATATTGAGGGAAAAATGAGCGCTGAACCTGTCAGGTCAGCTCACACTTCCCCCTCATTCCCTGCTTGCTGCTTGGGAGTGGAGTAGCAGGAGAGGCGGTCCGAATGATCCTTAGGTCGTTCGGGCTGCCCATTGAAGTGAGCGTGGCCTGCTGACGCTTTTCCTGTTACACAAAGCGACGAGCAGCAGACCATTGACGTAATCATGTTTTTAAACATGTTGAAAGATCAGGATCAGCTGGCACTGTGCATGTTGGCTGATTGGGCCGGTAATCACCCAAGTACGGACGATAATAGTTTTGTGTAATAGGGCCTTAAGTGATCATCGACCCAATAACACAATGAGAATTTTTTTCTCTGCTTCCTGTCAAGCTGCTTCCATTACTTGAGGAGGACACTTGGATCAGAGAGAGGGAGCTGCAAAGTAACTGAAGTGATCACGAGATACAAAGTGTCTGTGGATGGATGCCTGGCTTTGGTAAACCCTTGTCATGTCGCAATACTCTTAACTGAGTTAGACTTTGATGCAAAAAGGGACCACCCTGTTATTTCCTTATTTATGTTTCAATACTCGCAACCGAGTGGGACTTACGGGGCTATGTATCAGGGTGGTTTGGTGATCCCCCACTGGGAGGCACCCCTGTAATGTAAAGCAACTACTGTATATGATGCCATCAGGTCACAGTAAACAAAACTCTCTAAGTATGTGCTTTAACCCTTAGAGGACCGGGCCAATTTCAACTTTTGCATTTTCATTTTTTTCCTCCTTGTGCTTAAAAGGCCATAGCACTTGCATTTTTTCACCTAGAAACCCACATGAGCCCTTATTTTTTGCGCCACTAATTGTACTTTGCAATGACAGGCTGATTTTTTTTCATAAAGTACACTGCAAAACCAGAAAAAAAGCACTTTTATCCTTTGGTCTATGGGGCTGTGTGAGGTATAATTTTTTTGCGCCATGATGTGTTCTTTCTATCGGTACCTTGATTGCGCATATGCAACTTTTTGATTGCTTTTTATTACAATTTTCTGGATTTGAGGCGACCAAAAATGCGCAATTTTGCACTTTGGGATTTTTTTACGCTTACGCCATTTACCGTGCGAGATCAGGAATGTGATCAATTAATAGTTCGGGCGATTACGCACGTGGCGATACCAAATATGTTTATTTATTTATTATTATTTATAACATGGGAAAAGGGGGGGGGACTTTTACTAGGGGAGGGGACTTTTTATTAATAACAAACTTTTTTAAAAAACTTTTACACTTATACTAGAAGCCCCCCTGAGGGACTTCTAGTATAAATACTCTGATCTCTCATTGAGATCTATCCTGTATACTAATACAGGATAGATCGATGAGATAGGCACTTTGATTGCCTCCAGCTGCTGCAGCCAGAAGCAATCAAGTGCCGAACACAGTGCGGAAGCAACAACAAGTGCCGGCAGGAGTAAGATGTGTGTATCGCTCCTCCGGGACAACGTCCCGGAGGAGCGATCAACCCCACTAGACAGCAGGGATGGCTGCATTCAAGTTTCAACTTTCACAGCTGCATCCGATTACTTTATTAGTGGGCTAGGCAATTGGACCGTGCCCGCTAATAGCCGTGGTCCTGGGCTACATGCCGCACCCGGGACCACGGCGCTTCAGAGCGCGGCCGCCACACGGCCCCGCTCTGAACACACGTAGGCGGCCCTGGACGTACAGGTACGTTCAGGGTCGCCTAAGGGTTAAAGGGGCTGTCCATGTAGGATAAATCCCTTTTTAAATGTAGTTGACACACAGTTAAGATGCTGACTACAGTAGGTTTGGTTACTGAAACCCCCATTAGAAAACATAACGGGTTTCATCCAAAAACCGTGCTAGCTTCTATTTGCATCAATGGAACTGAGCTGCAATACCAAATATACACACAAACTAAGTGCAAGAGCTATGCTATTTCTGGAATCTGTTTTTCTAATCCCAGATATCACCTATATTTTTTATATAGGGAAATCTTTTTTTCCTCTTAGAGTGACCCTGCAGAGGAACTATTCTATTATTCAGAACACATACAAGTAGTCCTTTAAAAATTTTATTTACTGTATAACCTGCCAAGTTATCCAGGATTAGTGCTGCTCTTTGCTTAAAGGTGGTGGCCACTTTATAGTAAAATTGTTTAGTGTACTGTATTAGTAAGTGTACTCACATTACTTACTGACAGCAGCTCCCTGTGTACCTCAGAGCTAAACTCAGACTCCTCCTGTGCTGTCCTGCTTTGTGGTGTGTCTGTCCATAAGATGGCTGACATGGAGGAGCATGTGACCATGCCCCGCCCCCAGGTGTCTAACACTGAACCTGTATATGTCGATGGTGGACACTTGTAGCGAGGCATGTCACATGCTCCTCCATGTTGGCCATCTTATGGACAGAAACACTACAGAGCAGGACAGCACAGCCTAGAGGAGAGGAGTCTGATTTTGGCTCTATAAGGGACACAGGGAGCTGCTGTCAGTATATACAGTGAGAACACTTACTAATACTGTACTTTGAACTATTTTACTATAAAGTGGCCAACCCCTTTAAGCTCAATAGGGAAGATTTAGCAAACTGGTGTAAAGTAGAATTGGCTTCAGATTCCACCTTTCATTTTCCAAAGAGTCAGTGAGTAAAGAAAGGTGGAATCTGATTGGTTGCTAGGGGCAACTCAGACATTTTCACTTTACACCATGTTTGATAAATCTCCCCCAGTGTTATACATATTCCCCCATAATATGCATGACCATACAATAATTTAGCAGCAAATGTGATTATTTAGACCTGATCAGTTTTGATATTCATTGACATATCCATTGTAGGTTTCAGGGGTCAACATGGGCACTCTGACTGGTTTCTAGTTATGCCGTCCTATATGCAGCAATATGCACTGCGTGTCCTTACAGCTTTGTACAAGTCAGCATTCACTTTTTCAGCAGCTCTTCAGTGGGGTTAACCCTTCAATTCTTATGTGGTAATGTAGATAGGATTGCTATATTCCAGTTGTCCTTTCTTTGACCACTTTTAATAAAATCTAACTACTGTATGCTGATAACACCCCACAAGGCCTACTGTGTTGTTAATATTTTGACCCAGTAATCCATCCATTACAACATGATGCTTGCTAACGTCGCCTGTAAAGAATTTAAATAGTAAAGCTAGCCACAGACACTGGATGGCTAGTCATATGGATGTCTCCACCTCCATATACATAAAAAGCCTGGCTCGGTCATGCATACATGTATCCAAAATGAGGGGGTAAGCCACTGCCAGATTTCTCTAATTGTGGCTTATCTCTCCAAGATCAAAAGGATCAAGCAGTTGAATTTCAGCATATCCAACCCCTGTCTCACTAAACTGTCCAGCCGGACCCCTCCATTAATAATATAAGAAGTAGGTGGGACATGGGGGGGCTGTAGCCGCACCCCCACACAGCGATCTGCCCCTGTCCGCCCCTTCATTGATAGTAATTGGTGCTAGGTTGCTGTTAGCAGGTTAGATTTGTCGTTCCACTTTAAGCAGAGTGTATATTGTGAACCTGTTTTTTTTATCATCATTAATATAGACAAATGCCACTAATGCCAGCCTGTAAAAATGTAAAAAAAAAAAAAGTACAGAGTACCTCTACTATGACACTACTTTGGCTACTTTGAATCCGCATTCCATGGGTAGTCAGTATTTATTAGGGGGCATGGCCAGAGGCGTAAGCAGTAGTGATGCACAGAGGGGTATAGGACTGACTCCAGTACACTTAACAGGAATGATTGGCATATCTATAAACCTTCTCTTACATAAACACAGTGCAATAGAGTGTTATAGTAAAGGTTCCCTGGAGAGGTTAGGATGAACTGACCTGATGATAATTATTCTGTATTTTTATTGCATTAATAAGTGATCCCCAACATGTGTCTTTCCAGCTGTTGCAAAATGACAACTCTCATTATCCCTAGACAGCTGAAAGCTGTCATATCATGCTGGGAGTTGTAGTTCTGCAGCAGCTGGAAAGCCACAGGTTGGCAACCACTAACAGAAAGACATCATCACTTTAATAACTACTGAGCATTGCTGCCTAATACGTCACCATCTTTGTTTGGTGCAACATAGTAAAGATGTTAAAGTTGTTGTTTACAAATATCCTATGTGTTGCAATGCCTGTATTGTGAGCCACTATATCTCTATACACTATGTACTGTATTGTCTTTAATAGAGTACAAACACACATACCGTATACGCAGCAGATCTGCAGCAGATTTGATGCTGTGTTCAGTTATTTAGATCTAATCTGATGCGTATTTGTTGCGTATTTGCTGCGTATCGCAGCAGTAAATACGCTGCGTATACGGTGTGTGTGTTTATACCCTTAAACACAGACACAGAAAGAACAAGGGGGAACACTGAGAAACTAAGTAAAGAAATTATAAAGAGCCTTCACTTTATCAATACCCTATACTACTACTCAGACATCATATGATGCTTCTCTGGAGCACTGTATACTATTCTGTAAGTCTAGTATGTATATATATATATATATATATATATATATATAGTGTATACATATATATATATATATATATATATATATATATATATCAATATCATCAGCATATCAGCAATACTCTCTCTGTCTCTTTCTCTCTCTCTCTCTCTCTCTAAGTTTACATTGTGGATATGCATTTGAAGTTCCTGTAAGGGAGTTTGGGTCCTATGTGAATATCAGCCTATAATATAAAACTAAACAAACCAAACCAAACTTTAGCAGAGACCAGTATTAATAAAGACTAAGAAATCCATAAGAAGCCAAGCCAGTCTCCTTCAGTCACATGCTCCAGCCTCCCCCCTTGCTCTCTATCACGTCTATTGTGCCTAATAGAGACTGTCACTACCAGGTGTGCCCCCCAGCTGCTCGCTAATGTATGCACACCCTGCACAGCCCGCTGATGCAGGAGGAGATCGGGATGCACAGAAGCTTGCAGTGAGCTGCATCTCTCCAGCCTGGACTTGTAGCGTTCCTCCCCCTTCCTGACTCCTCTCACACACAGCCTCCTCAGCTCCAGCAGCAGCACCAGGAACAGCAGCAGCGGCAGCTCGGCTCCCAACCTGCCCGGGCTGACTGGCAGCTGGAAATACACTGGCATCTGGGCAAAACTTGTGCTGCACTTGTGTGCTGGGGATGGACTGCCCCATGCACTAGGACTGCAAGAGCCCACACCTGCTTTACTCTCTCTTCCTCATCTTCTTCAAGGTGGCAGCATCTAGTCTCCAGCATCTCACTGCCTGACTCCTACCTACCCCCCAGCACCCCCATACTCCTTCCATCTACTCATCCCACCTCCTCTGCCTGCAAGTCAGCCTGGCTCCAAGTCACGTGTCAGTGCCCAAGGCAGACACCAAGAGAGAGAGAGAAGCTCCTCAATCCTCCTTGTGCCACCGCCATACTGTATTTTACTCCTAATAATCCCCTTTTTATTGCATCCCTATACTCCCGCAGGGTGAGTACCTTCTCGGTGACTTCTTGTCTTTTTTTTTTTTGTCTTGTTTTGTTTTTTTGTTTTTGTTTTTTTTCTTGTTATTATTTTTTCTAGAACTTGTATAAGATGGGAGCTGGGGCATGCTTTTTAACCCTGAGTGCAAGTTTTTCTAGCAGGCTGGGTACTAGAGAGAGAGGTGCTGCATCTGAGAGTTGCTGGGAAACCTCCACAGCTCACTATATGCAACTGGTTTCCATTGAGGATGTGAAGTAGATGTATTGCTCTTTTATTTTTCTGCCTTTTTATATATTTAGAACTCTTGATTCCCTTTTTTTGGGGGCTGATTTGTTCTTCTTTGCAATACAGTGTTGCCAAGAGTTTGTCTTCTTCTTCTTCTTCTTCTTCTTCTTGCAACCTCTCTGGGGCAAGATGTTCATTTTATTTTTCTTTTCTTGAACCCTGGCTCAAAAAAAAGCACCATTTTTATTATTATTTTTATGATTTTTTTATGATTTTTCTTTCTTTCCTCTAGTTTCTAATAATTAACCCTTGACAACTTTTTCTTAAAAAGGTGATCATTTTTTTTTTTATTCTTACCTTCTTCACTCATTCAATTGCCATTGACTTGTGATTATTTTATTTGTCCTCTCCTGAAATCATTTTGAGGTATACGCATATATGTCTATCTGTTTTGTGAAGCTATTTACATTTCCCATTGATGGCAGTGGAAGTGTTTTTTTTTTTTTTTTCTGGAAAAATGAAGTGCGGTTTGGTTTCCTTGTCAACAGAAGATGAAGTGAACATCTGAGAGGCTCACAGTGCAGGTACTTCATCTCTTGAAGGCGTTTCCACTGTTTGCAATCAGGAACTAGCTTATAGCAGCATTTTATTATTTGTGCATATGTATGCTTTATGCTGTGCTAATACTCTTGCAGTTCTTTTACTTAGTTACTTGGTTTCAGTGTTTATTTGTAAACATGTGATTCTTCCAAATAAGTTTCTCTATACTTAGACCTTATGACAGCTCATCTTGCATTTTTATCTATTTACATGCTTATGTCTTGTGCTTATACATCTACTGCCAACTACAAATGAATGGCATTTTAGAAATGATTATGGGGGTCATCTTCTTATTTGCAGAACTTGCTGCAAAGGTCATATAACATAACATAGCATAGCATAACTTCTTATGTATGGTAAGGTATAAGGACAGTCTTTGTTGTGGTTAGTTGATCTATCTATCTATCTATCTATCTATCTATCTATCTCCCATCTATCTATCTATCTATCTATCTATCTATCTATCTATCTATCTATCTCCTATCTATTATCTATCTATCTATCTATTATCTATCTATCTATCTATCTACTATCTATCTATCTATCTCCTATCTATCTATCTATCTATCTACCTACCTACCTCTAAGTTTGTTCCATGCTATCTGCCCTATGCACCTCTCTAGGACTGCAGTTCTTTTAGCTAATACCCAGTTCAGCTCTGCTACATACTGAATACATTTATGCCATATACTTGCCATTGTCTTTTTATATCATAGCCAATTCCTGCTAGTCAGAGGTTCCATTACGAAATGATAGTAAATCTATTAGTGCAGTTCAATGTCACTTAGTGTTTATGGTCTTGCAGGTGTCCCTGACATTGCTGGAGCTGATAACAGCACAACATCCTAGTTTAGTTGTTATGCAAAGGCTGGATGTGTAAACCATCAGTCAACAAGGAGATGTTGTTGCCCCCAAGCGTTTTCAGTCAGGGATAGTGATGCTGTCATTTATGAGGGTGACATATGACAACCCTGATATGGATTAAGACAAATAAAGGCAAACGCATTCTCTTTCTGTTAGTATAGAGAATTGTACATTGTTGGAAATTAGAGCTATATATTGGGTGACAGGTATGGACCGGCTATCAGTTCAGGAAGTGAACATCATCTAATTTGCAACCTTGTCAGATAGAAGACATGTAGCAACCATCTCGATAATACACTTGATCTGTTCTAAACTGAATACTTTTGGTACTTAGAGATATTTATTATGCTGCAAGGTAAGGCTATGTGCACACTGAGCAATTCTCGAGGAATTGTAGCTGAAAGTTTTCAGGCAGAATTCAAGCAGAATTTAAGCCCCCCATTGACTTCTATAGGATTCCTCTAGCAGATCTACAGCAGAAAATTCTGCTTGGAAATTCTGCAGTGTGAACAACAGAGCAGAAAACCCATTGAACACAATGGGACTTTGCTCTGTACATATTTTACAGGAGGAATTTCAAGCTGAATTTCAAGCTGAATTTCAAGCTGAATTCCTTGCCTTTTCCTCAGTGTGCACATACCCTAATACTCCAAACTTCGCATGTGACGTCTGGGATCTAAGGATGTGATACTCCCTCATAAGTGGCACTAGGGATAACTCAGGACAGGTTTATAGAGTATCTTCCCATCACATCTTCCCTAACACTCAGTTCAAGCTTTCTTATAGCTCTCATTACAATGGATATTACAATGTTATCAATTCTAGGGTATTCATTGTATCCATATTATACCATCTGTATCACCAGATTCTTGCATGCAGTCATTTACTGGTTTCAGTGGATACAATGGTATCCTATACTGGCAATAGGATAGTCATGCAGTAACTTGCTCTCTTGCTGTATTGCTTTAGTTATGAGAACTTAACTATGCAGCTGTGTGTCCATTACATGGCTGGGACAGGTTCTTATTCCCTGGAAGTAAACAATAAAAGCAAAAAAAAAAAAAAGTACAAGGATATAAATCAGAGAAATATTGTAGAACATTTATATGAATACGCTTGATTTGTTGAAACTTATTTACCCCTTTAACTAAGATGGCTTACAGTTTCTTATTTTATAGATTATACATATAGGCTATATGAAAGTATCACTCTATTTTTCTTTACAATCCTTTGACAGGTCAGTGACCTTAAAAGTTTTGATCATTGGGGGACCAGGTGGGTTGACCGCATAAGTTGTTAAAATGAAAAGGCATAAGTGCTCAGCTGAATGTGGTGCCTCTTCAGATCAGAAGCCAAGAATGTTGTGTATAGATTCATAGAAAGTCGCATAGACTATTGATGAATAGAGATGATCGAACAGCAGAAAATCTTCGGTTCTATAGAACTCAAACCTTGTCGAACCTACCGCATTTGATTCCCGATGCAGCCCGAGTACCACCTGGAATTCCGGGATTCAGCCTAGGTAATAGGCTGTATTCCGGAATTCCAGGTGGTACCCAGCTGTCTCCTCCTGTCCTACAGACCAGGAAGGCACCGGGAATCAAATGCTGAAGGTTCGACAAGGTTCGAGTTCTATAGAACCTAAGATTTTCCGCTGTTCAATCATCTATATTGAGGAATCCATACAATACTCTTAGAGCTACTGTACCTAGGGTAAGCTGAACAGAGCTGATCGGAAACAGTGGGGCAAATCTTTATTGACCTTTTATGATTGGTTGGGGTCTCAGCACCTGGACTCCCACCAATAAAACTATAAACATCATTATAATATGTCAGATGTTTGTACAAATAATAAACTTTCATATTTTAGCCTTTTTTGCAAGTAAACAAATCATTTTGCTCTCATGCTGGTGTCTGGGAGGTCTAGGAGGCTATGGAGTGGGAAGCCGTAGAGTGAAAGTGGATTTTTTGTTGAACCTGATGAGTTATCATCTTTATCATGCTACCACCTTTCATCTAGTGACCGGAGAATCTAAACTGTTCCTCATTCTGTATTTCAACTTGATGTGTGTAAGAATGGCTTAGGAATACAGTTGGGTTAATGACAAGTAGACCGTAGACCATCATTTCTAGGTTTTGAGTTGTGTTCCTGGGGTTTTCCATGTTAAGGATATGTTAAGAAGTTTTCAAAAACACTTCTTCCATTAAAGATGCACTGTATTCAAGATGTCTTCTTGCATTCATTAAAAAAAATAAAAATAATCCAGGGACTAGAAATCTTCTCTGGTCATGTGATGAATGGACAAGTGATTAACTTATTACACGATAGAGTAGTTATCAAGTCACTTCTGTAACATGTCCGGCCCCTGTGCTATCAACATATGACCAGACCAGATTTTGTTCCCTAGAAGATTGTTATTCATTGACAGCAAGCAGGGTTATGAAATCCCACAAAGAGTTATTATTGCAACACTTATTTTCACTATGCAGCGAGTTATCTTTTTTTGTGCTGAGATTAGGAATTACCTTTAGGCCAGATTCACACGTAACGGATCCACAGCGGATTTCGCGCTGCGAATTTACAGCGAAATCCACTGCGGATACCTTGCCTGTCATTTTCAATTAGATTACATACTCACAGCGGGATTGACATCCTACTGTATGTAAGTGACAGCCCCTTAAGCCCCACCGGCCGGAGCATACATTACCTGCTCTGCGCTCCGGTTTGCTTCGGGGGCCCCTAGCATCTGGACATCCTGCTAAGCCAATCAGTGGTTGTGGTGGGGCAGCACACTGATTGGCTGAGAAGCTGCTGGGAAGCAGCTGGGAAGCCCCAAAGCAAGCAGGAGCGCCAAGCAGGTAATATATGCTCCGGCCAGCGGGAGGTTAAGGAAGCTGTCAGTCCCACTGCGAGTATGTTATCTCATTGAAAATGACAGGCAAGGAATCTGCAGCGGATTTTCTGCCAATTTTGAGCGTGAAATTCGCTGCAGATCCATTACGTGTGAATCTGGCCTTAAGGTGGTTGTCTTACCATAACAACATATCCAAAAATCCCCCTTGTGTGCATGTGCAGTGAAATCCAACTGCCTGTAATAATAGCACAAGATAAGGGGTACATGTCTGATCATGAGAACAGAGACCATGGAGGAGATTTATCAAACATGGTGTAAAGTGAAACTGGCTCAGTTGCCCCTAGCAACCAATCAGATTCCACCTTTCATTTTCCAAAGAGTCGGTGAGGAATGAAAGGTGGAATCTGATTGGTTGCTAGGGGCAACTGAGCCACTTTTACTTTACACCATATTTGATAAATCTCCCCCCATGTCTTTGAAAATAACTTTGAGTGTCCCTGTCGTTATCACTTTCAAAATCTAAATCAACAGTAGATGTGAAATAAAGCAAGTTTGCAATATGCAGTCATTATTTTTTGTTGTTGTTATCATGCTGTAACACAAAGCTGAACTTACCAAACATCCAGGTCCAGTCTCCTGAAGGCAGATTTTCTGACTTGTGCTGGTTGTAAAAAAAAACAAACAAAAAAAAAACAGACTAAACACAGGAATTCCGGCCAGTACAGAGTCCGTCAAAGTGTCCATCAGTCACATGACTGCCTTCTCTGTGTGCACTGTCAGCATCCTAGAAGTTTTGGTAGAGTAAATGTAAATTCATAATGAAACATGACTGTGTATGACATCATGTTGGCCAGATTACAATATAAAATTCTTTTTGTTATGTAATATAGTAGAGTTCATGTATGTATTTGAATCGCCAGTTAATGTCAATCAGAGATCTTTCTGGTTATTTTTTTCACCTAGGCCTGTAATTATGACAGGGGGGCATAGATGAAAGAAGGTTTCACCACTTGTACAGACGCAGATTCTTTACTGTAAGAGCAGTGAGACTATGCCACATGATGTCGTTATGGCTGATTCATTTTATTCAAAGGAGGCCCACATCCTTTCATTGAAAAATATAATATTTCAAGTTATGGGCATTAGATTACATGCGATAGAATGTTGATCCAGGGATTTATTTTGATTTCTATTTTAGAGTTGGGAAGGAATTTTTCTCCCTGTGATGGTGAAATTGTCATCTGCCTCATAGGGGCTTTTGCCTTTCTCTGGATTAACACAGTAGAGTTGTACTGTAGGTTAAACCTGATGGACTCTTATCTTAGACTTCTGTCAACTTTATGTAACTATGTAATCATGTGAGCTTTTTAAAATGAAACAAATAACAACATCCTATGTTCTAACAATATCTAAGTTCTTATATTGACATGGGCTATACAGGTATTATTTATTACCAGAGGCAGATACTGAGATCAAGGGGCCTTGTGCAAGAATTGTGCATGGGTCCCCTCTCTCTTAATTTAAATATATTATACAACAAATGTATTTTGTGCACATAGTGGACATGTTATAGAAGAGTAGACACACATCAAATAAGTGCAGAATATGCAACACATCAAACACACACAGGACACAGAAAACAATGCACACGCTAGACACAGCAAACAATGCACACGCTGGATGCAGCAAACGATGCACATGCTGGACACAGCAAATAGATGCACACACTAGACACATGCTCCTAACGCATATCATCACACTGTAATTATGGCCATTAAACACTCTAATCACTACTATAAACACTCAATATTATAGCAGTCAGAGGGTATTCCTTTTCTATGGCCTCATAAAGAATAATTGACACCGACTGATCCCAAGAAAGGGCATTCAGTGGCTCTGCAATGATTGGAGAGATCTCAGCGCCTTTGCGACCACTAGTGAGGAGTGAACATGTTCGTATGTTTGTACAAACACAACGCTAATTGTTCGTATTCGCTGATCGCAAACAATTTATTCAATGATCTAAATGGTTATAACGATCATTTTCAAAACATATCCGAACTTGCGAACATACTACGTAATTTATGCTTTGCATTTATCCCTACACATGTGCGTAGACCAAAACGTACGTTTCTACTGTACGTTTGTTATTTCGTTTTGAATGTTCAGCGAACACTAACCGATCACAATAAAAAAAAAATTATGTTTGTGTTCGGGATCCGAACTGAACATCAGGATGTTCGCTCATCACTAACGGCCACTGCTCCAATCATTCTCTAGAAGGATGCTGAACAGTTCCAAGTGCTGAACTTGGAACCACAGAAAACTAATAGAGCACTGACTATGGTGGCTGCATAGGCTAAACACTCCTGTAATTGCAGGGAAATTGCATCTCTGTTCTCAGGATAGTTGAGGGTACTGGTGGTTAGACCCCCCCCCCCCCCCCCCAGGGCATAAAAAGCTGGGAGTGCCAATAAGCCACCCTCAAAAACAGTTCTGCACACTGGTCTACACCCTCTGCAATCAATCCTATTCCTTATGGGCCTGATACAATCTATTACTTCTAGTAATAACCCTCAGCTTTGCACAAGCTATATGTTTGTATATGTATGACCATGCATTACTACTTAAAATGGGACACAAATATCCGTTTTGCTTGACTTATCACTTATTCCGCACATCAAGATATCAAAATAAATTCCCCATCAATGAGTCTTAGGAATAGTGATTACTCCAGACTACAACAAGTTCAGTATAGTGTAGGATTGATTCATTAATGAATGCTAAGTACATGATGCCATTATTCCGCAGTAACGTTATAAGCGGCATTGATCGGTAGATCCGACTCTAATTTCTGACTCATTTTGAACAAGTTGTAAGGATTGTGTCACCTCGTCTGCTGGAAGGGTGATATTCTGCACAACCCTTAAATATTAGGTATATGTATAACAAAAGATCAAGTGAAATTCCCTCTTCCAGTTACACATAAGTGATGGATCTATGCTCTGCTACCCTTGTTAATCAGTCATCACTGATCTGGAAAGTACTGACTCACTGCTAGTTGCCAGTCATGTTAAGAACAAGGGAAAACAGAGGATTTATAGTGAAAGCACTGGAGAGGTTATTACAGCAATACAAAGAAATACTGAATGTAAAAAGCCGGGGAGATAAAATAGTTCCTGAAAAGCTGTGGCTGTAATCTATGAGGGTTTTCTTACCGTATAAATAGTCGTACTGCATGTTATTACTAAGGATGGGGAAAGGAAGTAATGATGTCATCAGGATTATTACATCATAGTGCAATGGAATGGCGATGTAAATATGATGCATCATCTGGTGACATATAGTGATGTGTAGAAGCAGCAGATCCCATTTACTAAAGACTGACATTTTACATGTTAGTGTTAAGCCATGGAAAAGACCCTTTTCTTCTTCCTGGAAAACACCTTTAAGCTATGTTCACACTACGTAACAGACCGGCTGTTCCGTGCCCGGATCATCACGCCGGGACTTAAGTACCATCTGACATTAAGGATCATCCGGCCGCAGAGCTCTGATGCGGGCGCATTAGCGCGCTCCCGCATCAGAGCTTCCCATAGCCCACAGTGAAGCAAGCGGCCAGAGCCGCTTGCTTCACTGTGTGAACTGACAGGTCTTTCTGCGGCCGGAAATCACTAAATTCCGGCTGCAGAAAACTGACATGTCAGTTTTTTCCAGCGCCGCATGGGATCCCGGCCGGAGTGTATACGATGTGTGTACACTCCGGCCGGGATCCTATTACAAATTAGGCTATGTTCAACTCAAAACTACGGCCGTAGTTCTGCGGCGAGAACTACAGCCGTAGTTTTACATAGTGTGAACATAGCCTTAAGAAGTACAAGTCCTGCTGCATCCATCACTATCCATGCACCATAGATTGTTTATGAATTGGCATAGCAACTACAATTGAGGCTGGGTTCATGCTGCGTTTTTGCAGTCTGTTTAACGGATCCATTTTTAAATGTTTAATTTTAACATACTGAAAAACATGGTCCATAGAGTTGGTAATATTGGGAGATACCATGAATCTCAGGATGTCACAAGAAAAAAGAGAAAAATCCTTTTGAGGTATTTTTTTATCCGAAATTACTGCTTATTCACAGGTGGATATCCTCCGAAGCTCCTAGTAAGGTTGAATGGGAAAGATGTGTTGTAAAATATGAGAGACTTCAGAGTGTATGGGGAGGTAAGGAGAAGGGTTTATGTGAAAGTTTTTTTTTTTTTTTGTTCCTGATATGGATTGATCCCTACTGGTGACAGAGAGGGAAAGGGAGGGTGGGAAGGAGGTATATGATTATATGTATGAAATTGTTTATATAAATGTTTGTTAATTTTTAAGATTTTAAATTAAACAAAAAAAAAAAAATTGCACATCCTAACACCTCAGTATATGCATATGTAGCAACATTAAAGATTATATAAGTATAACTTACAATATTCACATGTGATTTAGCTATCAGGATGTACTTTACAGCCACACAACAACCTTTAGGCTATGTTAACACTACGTAAAAGTACGGCTGTTGTTGTACGCCCGTACTTTTGGCGTGGTGGAACAATGCCTGTTTCTTTATGGGATCCCGGCCGGAGTGTATACACGTATACGCTCCGGCCGGGATCCCATACGGGGCCGCAAATAACTGACATGCAGAAAGCCCTGTAAGTTCACAGTGCGCTATGGGAAGCTCTGATGCGGGCGTGCGCTGATGCGCCCCCATCAGAGCTCTGCTGCCGGAAAGATCATCCGGCCGGTACTTAAGTACCGGCCGAGATGATCCGGCCAGAGACCGGCCGTTCCGTGACCCGGACGGGGTCACGCAACGGCCGGTCTCTTACGTAGTGTGAACATAGCCTTATACTTCTGCAGCTTTTAGACAGGACACGGCACATGTGTAAATAGAATAGATACAGTATGTAAGGTTTCGGGGGACCAGTTGCTATGATGCCCTCTAAGTCCATTTAAATTTAACAGGAAGGGACATAGTTAAGAAAAAAAAGCCAGTTCTTATAGTATGAAATGAAATTTCAAGTAAGGTACAGACTGTAGATTTTGAAAAGGAAAATAAGTAATTAAACAGGAAAAAGCTATAAATTGAACTGGAGCTTTTGCTCATAAGCTGCAAGAGAATGGGGATATGACCATATGGCCATGGGCATTGACCTTCTTCACTATTGCCCACATTTATGTCTGAATAAGAAGAAAGTGCAATCAACTTTCTATCTTGGGCCTTGGGCCTAGGACTGTCATAAACTGACTAAACAATTCCATAGTCCTGTCAAAGAAGAGGCCAACGTACCGTATTTTGGCAAAGGATCTCCAAATGCGTCCGTCTAGCCCTGTATACCCGCCATATTCTGTCTTCTAAGGAGATGAATAATAAGCAGTGAATTTGAGACATACTCCTTTCTATCATTTTTTATATCATTTCCTTTAATTGTTTTTGTCTTCCTTTATTTATGTATGACACCATTCTTGGCATACACCAGTAACTGTAAGAGGTGCCAGACTATTACTTTCACAACTCCTGCATGTGTTTCTGAATCCTTTTCCAGAGCTTTTCATCTGTCAGGCCAATTGTCTATCTTTATAGTGTGCCAGACCACTTCCATTCTATCTCTCCTAGGTATCGCTCTTTACATGTTTTGGGTGTATGACCATTCCTTCCTTTGGTCTCCTAAGTCACAGACTAGCGTTATGGAATAGACCAGACATCTTTTTTGTTCTAATCGTGTGTGCTAGATGGCTTCATGTACAAATCTCCTTCCTAACATTTGTTATACAAAAGACCGGCCTCTCTCCAGCAATGCAAAAGGACGCTGGTTGACCTCAGAGAGATCAATTAAAACCCCGCAGAGACACCATCACGTGTCTCAACGTCAGTGTATTCTAGAACATTACCCCTGGGAAATCAAATATGCAAAAGAACACTGCAGAGACACCATCACATGTTTTGACACCATCACATGTCTCAGAGACACCATCACATGTCTTTATTTCCCAGGGAGCAATGTTCTAGAATACACTGACGTTGAGACACGTGATGGTGTCTCTGTGGTGTTTTTTGTGAGGTCAACTAGCGTCCTTTTGCATGCACTTACTAGGCATTGCTCCCACTAGCCAGAAACCTACTCCACACTGATAAGGGTGAAAATACCCTGAAACAGCTGTCTGTGGATGGATACCTTGCTTTGGGTGTTTCGTTGATTGGAGACATTCCTTAGCTTGGTTGTTCCTTCCCGGAGGAAGGTCTGGCTAGTTCACTGATGTCGAGACATGTGATGGTGTCTCTGCAGTGTTCTTTTGCATCTCTCTCCAGCAATGACATGTATTACTACATCCATGTTATTTCTGCTATCTGCAGACAACACCATACTTAATGGCCCTTGTGCCAAAGTATTGTTTCTGTTATACTTTAGCAGGGGGGAGGAACATCTATATAGCATTGTTCTGCCAGTATGCAGGGGTATACACCAGTATCACCCAGGGCCGGATTAAAGGGAGGGCACCAGGGGCACGTGCCCAGGGGCCTCCACCACTAGGGGGCCGCGACCAGCCCAAACCCGAAAGTGGTGTCTGGGAGCCAGTCCCACGAGCAAAAAGCATGTGGAAACCCTACCTGGACACAGCACTGGGCACACTGCATGCTGTCCAGGCAGGGAGGGAGGGAGGTGTAGGGTTAATCCTGTGTAAACATCTCCCCCCCAGCAGGCTCAGACTCCCCCCTGGTGGGTCTTCGAATGGATTCTTCCTGTCAAGCTTCCGGGTGCCTGTCTCCTGCAGAGGTCCTCACTCGCCCCTCACCCTCACTGAGGAGAGGACAGCGTGGGACCTCAGCAAGGAAACCTAATCTCTCCAGCAGGGATGTGATATCATGGAGCATGCTGGAGGATCTGTCACAGTGGCTTTCAGGCTGAAGGAACAGAGAAGAGCCAGAAGAGAGAAGACCTGTCATCTTCCCAGATCAGGTGAGTATGAGGCTTTGTTTTGTATTGGCACATCAGAGCAGGGATATATACTATAGGGGCATATATCAGAGCAGGGGGCATATACTATGGGGGCATATATCAGAGCAGGGGGCATATACTATGGGGGCATATATCAGAGCAGGGGGCATATACTATGGGGGCATATATCAGAGCAGGGATTTATATTATAGGGGCATATATCAGAGCAGGGGGCATATACTATGGGGGCATATATCAGAGCAGAGGGCATATACTATGGGGGCATATATCAGAGCAGGGGTAAATACTATAGGGGCATATATCAGAGCAGGGGGCATATACTATGGGAGCATAAATCAGAGCAGGGGTATATACTATGGGGGCATATATCAGAGCAGGAGTATATATTTATATATATATATATATATATATATATATATATATATATATATATAGCCTGTGTGCAGTGTATGATATATAGCCTGTGTGCAATGTATGATATATAGCCTGTGTGCAGCATATTATATATACCCTGTGTGCAGTGTATGGTATATAGCCTGTGTGCAGCCTATTATATGTAGCTATGTGCAGTGTATGGTATATAGCCTGTGTGCAGCATATGATATATAGCCTGAGAGCAGTGTATGAGATATAGCCTGTGTGCAGCATATGGTATATACTGTATATAGTCTGTGTGCAGCATATGGTATATACTGTATATAGTCTGTGTGCAGCATATGGTATATAGCCTTGTGCAGTGTATGGTATATAGCCTGTGTGCAACATATTATATATAGCCTGTGTGCAGCATATTATATATAGCCTGTGTGCAGTGTATGGTATATAGCCTGTGTGCAGCATATGACATGTAGCCTGTGTGCAGTGTATGACATGTAGCCTGTGTGCAGTGTATGATATATAGCCTGTGTGCAGTGTATTATATACAGCCGGTGTGCAGCATATGGTGCATATATAGCCTGTGTACAGCATATGGTATATATAGCCTGTGTGCAGCATAAGGTATATATAGCCTGTGTGCAGCATATGACATGTAGCCTGTGTGCAGCTATATATGCCATGATCCTTAGGGTATATTCACATGTACCATATCCGCTATAGATTATACACAGCCTTTAAGTACTTTTTGCTCTTTACTGCTTCAGGTAGTTTATATTGTTGGGAAATGAAGATGGGACTTTCTGGGAAGTCCAGGTTCTGCCTGCAATTCACAACTGCACATGCTAGCTGTGGGGGCTAACACAGTGGGCAAGAGAGCACAGAAAGTGCTAAAGTGCTGTGTTCTCGCATTGAATTAAGTGGGAACATACCGCGATGCTCACCCCTCTCCCATCCTGTCTCTAGGGCCTGACATCTTCCTCTGGACTGCAGCCTCTAGGGACAATCATATGCAGAAGAGAGGAGGATGCTGAGCCATACAGCCAGGAGTCCTACAGTAATCAGCCACCTATATAGATTGCTGTATGGTTTATTTGTGGGGGAAGAAAATGGGGGGGCCCCAACAAAATTGTTGCCCCGGGCCTCCACCAACCTTAATCCGGCCTTGGTATCACCATATGCTGATGTACCCCATACCTTAAAACATTTATTGTGATGTGAATGCCTCCCTAAGGAAAATTTTAAAAGTGTTATCCAGCACTACAAAAACATGGCCACTTTTCTTCTACTGTTGTCTCCAGATTGGGTGTGGTTTTTAAACTCAGTTCTATTGAAGTAAATGGAGCTTAATTGCAAACCACACCTTACCTGGAGACAACAGTAGGGGGAAAATTGGCCATGTTTTTGTAGCGCTGGATAACCCCTTTAAGCTTACTGTGTTGTAATAGACTGATTATTTTCTTTTCATAAAATAAAAAAATAAAAAAAGGTTGTCCAGGAAAAACCTTTTCCTAAAGCGCCCCCCCCCCCGGGGCATAGGACGGAGTAAAGTTAATTTACAAAGTTGGCATTACAGGACAAAGTAAACCATACTGAATATATTATGACCATGTAGACCAGTGGATATTACATGTATCTAATGTACTGAGATGTGTGGCTTTCGTTATTTCCAGTGTCAAATTGCTCTAAACTGATGAGTTCTTGAAGGTTTTGCAGAGTGTTAGGGTGTCCTAATGTTTGTCAGTATAAAGTGTATGGGAGCCTACCAAGTAAATTATCACTGCTCAAGGTATTTTACCTGTCCGTCCCCTTTGTTTTTGGAAAGATAAACTGTGCTTCCCAATGAGAACACAGAAACATTCAATCATGCCAAACATTCATGGATATGTGGAGGATGGGAGAGATAATATTAAAGGTGTACATGCACCATCATGTTTCTGGAGGAGCTAGGTCATCACCAGAGCTGTCTGTCTGCAGCTTGCCCATCCCCTCCCCATAGAGGGCACATGAACGTTCAGCCATGCTGAACTTTCATGTGTGAGGGGAGGCTGGGAATGGTGGCTGTCAAATGAACAAGAATTTGGCATGTTGTGGTTCTTGGGGCGCTTCATTACACAGGTATTCGCAAAACGCATAAGGGACAACTCATGTGTCATGCACCATCCCTCAATCCCTTAGGTTCTGAAATAAACATAATGCGGTGAATTTTTATTTTTTTTTATCCTATATAATAATATTTGCAGTATATACTTTAGCCAACCTTTAATATTTGCATTATACAAATAAGGAAATATTACCAGAGATTGGAAGACTTAATTTTACTTTTAAACTATCTTGCGATAGAGTTAAAAATGGAAATGAATTTACATTTAAATGACTGAAGAGCAATTGGAAATGGAAAAAAAAAAATCCTGCAGGAAATATTCACCATGGAGTTTTGTAACACATTATCAAATTAGAGTATTAATAGTTTTCTGTAAGCCTCACTGCACAAACTAACGTTATGAAAATTATGACTGGGCATCAAGGAGTTCGAGGCAATTGGAAGTTGGAGACGATTATAGCTTATTGGTATTGAGCTGCGGATGAGAAATTAGGAATATACTAAATTAATAGCAGTTAACCGTAACATGAAAATTACAAATATTGTTAGCCCCTCCTCGTGCCACAAATTCCATCAAGGCATCCACTCCACAAGACCTCTGAAAGTGTCCTGCCTTATCTTTGGGATGTTAGCAGAAAATCCTTTAAGATGGGAGGGGGGGGGGGGTTATTAAAACATAATGTGAGCAGCCTCTTGATTAATCCCAGTGTATCTGAAGATAACCATGTGATAGCCTCTATGCCAGAAGCTGGTGCAGATTTCCACTTCATCTTACCTTACCACTGTGAAAAAAAGTAAAGTGTAAAAACCATGCCCCCTTCCTACAGAGCCATTCTCCCCTCCTCCAGCAGTAAGCCCAGCCCACTTGGCAAGTGTGGCACAGATCAGCCAAAAGTCACAAACTATGCCGTGCCACAGTGCGTTTTTTGAACCATGGCCCGGTTCCCGTGTACGGTGCCATTCTATTCATGGCTACCGGGCCGGGGCTGAAGCGCAGGAGGCGGGCCGGCCTGCCCCCAGTGGGAGGAATCCCCCGCCCCTCTATGACTCGGCTCCGATGATTCTAATAGAGGGGAGGGAACTCCCTTCCACTGGGGTCGGGCCAGCCCACCTCCTGTGCTTCAGCCAAGGCCCGATTCCCATGGATAGAACAGCGCTGTACACGGGAACCAGGCCGCAGTTCCAAAAACAGACCGTGGCTCCTGCTTCCCCATGACGGCGCCGTTCTATCCGTGGGTCTTATTAAAGAAGATGTACCTGATGGTACATCCTCCTTAAGCTAATTGGTACAACTACTATTTCCAACTTCAAATGAATTAGAAAAATTTATCACATCCACCAAGTCTTAGCATTGGGACAAGGATTCCCAACCTGTGTCTCCCTACCTGTTGCAAAACTATGATTTCTAGCATGTCTGGAAAGCATGTCTAGCATGTTTAGTCTCTAAACAGATCCACAGGTTATGGAATGCCTTTAGAGAGTTTTATGCCTGTTAATATATATATATATATATATATATATATATATATATATGTGTGTGTGTGTGTGTGTGTGTGTCTCAGGGTCACTAGGGAAGCAAACTGTCTGTCTAAAAAATCTATTATAGGCCAATTCAACTTCCTTTAATGTGTTAACAGAAGAAAAATGAAAAATGTCTCATGCTGTGGAGGGGACCGCAGGAGTATTGTGGGGACATCAGAATCCTTGGAAACGTTTTCCTTATCAGGACATATATCAGCATTGAAAAATTATTACATTATTCATTTTTCTTACTGATGATGTCATCAAAAGTATTTTTCCTTTAATCAGTTATGCAAATAAATAGTCTGAATCCATGGCAGCCGACTCTCCATTGTTCCTAATTTGGTGCTTGTTATACATTGTTTCTTTTGATTGCTTGATTTTATTCAATCTTTCAAATCAAGCTTTGCTGCAAGATAAATGGAGTTTCCAGCTGGGCTTTTACCTCCTTGTATCATATTGAGAGTCTTGTTCCGTGCGATCTGAGACACGTTGGTTATTTTTACCTCCGTATTTGAGCTCTTTCATGTTTTTGCTTATCTTTATAATAGTTATCTGCCTGTGATTGAATGATTACAATATGTGTACAAAGCGCCAGAATATTTTGATGCTATAGAAGTCTTTTAAATAACATGGTGCTGAAAATTTTAGTGTTTGCCGTTTTCTCCTTTCCAAAGGATATTTTAAAATACAAGAATTGATCTTATTGTTGAACTGTAACACCATGAAACGGAGATGACCGAACACACTGACCTACATTTACTATTGGAAATAGGTCACAACTATGGAACAAAGCCAAAAAAAAGTTGTACATGCCCAGCACCAATGTTTTTCACACTGTTTCCTCCTTGCTTTTTAGGGGACAAGTAACACAAGGGTGAGCCATGATGAGAAATTTAGTGTATCAACTGTCTAGCCTAACTTTAAATTGCATACTGTAAGTATTAGATGGTTTTAGTAAATGAAGCTGAGCAAAGTCTGCGCACATAGATTTGCTTTGCCCATGATTTCTTAGGCTAAGTTCACACAATGTATATTTTTAATTAATCACGGCCGTGATTAATTACATTGCATTAAAGTCTATGGAATCCCGGATGGAGTGGGTTTCCTTGCAGCCACACGAAAAACTGACATGCTCAATAAATAGTGGCCACACTAAACTGCAGACAATGTAAAGTGCGGCTCTGGCCGCACTCTTCATTGTCGGGTATGGGTAATTGGAATGCGGGCACACCCGAATGCGCCCGCATCCCAATTCACAAGAAATGAAGGTCATTCGGTCGTTACTGCAGTACCATCCAGAATAAACTTCACTGACACTGGCTGGTGTCTTATGTTTTGTGAACCTGGCCTAAAAGTTGATGTTAAATGGGCACTGTCAATAAAAAGAAAAAAAATGAAGAGAGACCACACAGCAAGGTGTATAGGAGCAGAGAGAAGAGTGCGCAACAGCACGGTCGTCTCCCTACTTGTTCTATTGATTAGTCAGGGTCTGAACAATCAGACCCTGACCGTTAAAAACTTGACAAGTTTCTCTGACATATCAAAAGTTTTTTTTAATGACAGGTATACTTTAAATATTTTGATTCCTTCCTGAGCAGGCCAATTTTCTTCCTTACCTTCTAAGAGCTATAGGGCTTTTATTTCTCCATCTACAGGGCCATGTAAGGGCTTTTTTACACGGATGCCGTGAGAAAGCGCCAGATAGGCGTGAAACGTCGGTGGGGAGGGAGCGTCCTCTCATAGTCCTGTGAAGCATGTGTTGGAATCAATAAAGGTGAAATTTATGGTGAAGTGCCGCTGAACATTTTTTCCTTGTGTATGGATCAAGTTGTACCACTGTAAGGCTGAGCACCACCTACACCGTAACGGGAGGGAGTAAGTCCCTTGCTTAAACCCCCAGACTGGGACCTGTAGTGCCGGTGTTTTCTTTGGATCTGTGCATAACAATATATAATATGTTTTTTGTTTTTTTTTTTATTATTTTTACACGTTTTATTTGTTTAATAGGAAAGGGAGTAATTTTAACTTATATTGGGGGAGAGGCTTCGCCATATTTTTTAAAACATATTTATTGTTTACACTTTTTAAGTCCCCCTAGGGGGCTATAACAAGCAATCACTAGTTTGCATACACTGGTTAATGCTATACCATTGATCAGTATAGTGATGAGCGAATTTACAGTAGGAATGAAGCAAAGCGCTTCGTTCCTACCGGCATTCTGCTCATCAGTCTACAGGGCTTTGAAGTGTGCTCCACTTCCTGCTGCTCCTCCCCATATGCAGGGAAAAGATGGATCCAGTCCTGGGAAATTTCTCCCAGTTTCACAGGCTGGATCCATCTTTTTTCCAGCACCTGGGAGGAGAGGAAGGAAGCGGAGCACACTTCAAAGCCCCTCAGGCTGATGGGTGGATTCGGATTTGCTTCGTTCCTACTGTAGATTCGCTCATCACTAATACGTGTTATCGGCACTCTTCACATAGAGCCTGCCAGTGGCGAGTACGGCATAGGTTGTCTAGGGGTTAAAAGGCGTCAGGTTGGGATAATAAGCTGCCCTCATAATCTCCTGTCAATGGTGCTCACTCCCAGGAACTCACTGCTTCTTGGTCCCAACACAAGGAAGTGCCTGCTCAGCCAACCACTGAGAGATAAGAAAATAGAGGATGAAGTGAAAATATTGCCTGAACTGTTTTTTTACAGGTTCTGTTCTTTTGTATGGAAGAGGTTTTTTGGCATGCTCTGTGACTTGTATAGAAGCCATTCTTTACCGGGATGATGGGGCTTTACTCTGAGCTTTCATCTATTCTTGTTATGGTCTCATATATATACTGGTATTTTTTTTACTACTGTAATCCCATCTGAGCGTATAAGAACACTGATGGATCTGCATATATAATAATACATAAAGTTTAATCAAAATTTATCACTGTTGACAAAGTTTGTCACTAACGAGCTCTGTGCACTGCTAACAGTCTCCTTCCTCTCTCTGTGCAGACTGCGTCGTACAGTTATTTGACCGCTCCTCTTAAAGCAATACCGATGTCACACAGAGGGTGGGCTAGTGCAACATCCCTGATGATTGGATGTGTTCCGGGCATCATGGGAAAGCGCTTTTCCCGCCCAGAACACTTCCTGCGAGAAAAACAATAATTCGGGGCGGACTTCCAAAAATCCGAATCCGACCAGACTTGGACTTTTGGAAAAATCCAAACCGGATCCCATACCGGCCGAACCGGTTCTCTCATCTCTAGTCCTAATCAGCATATTTCTCAATGTACTGTATAGCAAAACAGCTATTTAACATGAAAGAAACAAAAATCAATTTAGAAATCAGCTCCATCTTGATGTTTTTTTTTTTTTTCAAAGGCTTTCTATGACTGGAAATTTGACTGCATTAAATTTCTCATATTTCAGAAGGAAGAAACATTTCCTTGCTGCATCAAGCTTAATTTGTAAACATTATAGAAATATTTCCTGATATATCATGGCATTTTATAGTTCGCCAGCAGTACGTTATGCCTTTGTCAGCATCATTTACAAATAGTTGTCTGTGCAAGAGCATTTTCATGCTTTAATCCGGAGGAAATATTTTGTTATATATAGCCTGAAATATTTCAGGATGTCTTGACTACGACTACAGTAAATTAGTCTCAGTACAATTTATGAATAATAATAAAATAAAGTAATTATCAGCCATATAATATATGAATCGCCTTTGAATGTTGTTCATAGTGATAAATAATCCAATAGCAGCACAATACAGTCTTTGGGGATGGAATATGTTGTATACAAATATTAAAAATGTTAAAATATTTATTAACTTAATGTTACCTACAGTCCAATGGAATAATTGTACCAAAAAAATACTTTATTGCATTTGTACATTTTAGAGGACAATGCACTTGTTCTCTAAGAAGCTGAGATAGTCTTTGGACTTTAAATGACATGGATCCATAGGCGGTTTTGTCTTATATACTAAATTATACGGTTAGTCTTTCTTAAAGTGTCACTGTCATTATAAATTTTAGGCTGGGTTCACACTACATATATTTCAGTCAGTATTGTGGTCCTCATATTGCAACCAAAACCAGGAGTAGATTGAAAACACAGAAAGGATCTGTTCACACAATGTTGAAATTGAGTGGATGGCCGCCATTCAATGGCAAATATTTGCTGTTATTTTAAAACAACGGCTGTTGTATTGAAATAATTGCAGTTATTTACTGTTATATGGCGGCCATCCACTCAATTTCAACATTGTGTGGACAGAGCCTTTCTGTGTTTTTAATCCACTCCTGGTTTTGGTTGCAATATGAGGACCACAATACTGACTGAAATATACGTAGTCTGAACCCAGCCTTAAAATGTAAATCAACAGTAGATAATAAAAGCAAGTTTGCAATATACATTCATTATTTTTTTGTTGTTATCATGCTGTAAAACAAAGCTGAACTTACCAGAAAATCCAGGTCCAGTCTGTGCTGGTTGAAAAAAAAAGACTAAACACAGGAATTCCAGCCGGTACAGAGAGTCAATGTGTCTATCAATCACATTACTGCCTTCTCTCTGTGAGCGCTCAGATGGGCTGGGATATACAGGACTTCCTGTTTCCTTTTTTTTTACTGATTTTTTTTTTTAGAAAAAAAGAGTGAGAAAACAGGAAGTGTTGTGTTTTCCATGATAACTAAAAAAATAAATAATGTATGTAAATTGCAAACTTGCGATAGTGATAGATACTTTAAATCGGGTTGAAAATACTATTAGGAACAACAGTTCAAAATAGTGATTGTAGTCAAGTTCTGGAATTTAAGCATGACTGGACTAAGATTAGCTAGGGCCCCATCCCATCTCATGAAACCAGATGCCTATGGCAGTCACATTTAGTGATGAGCGAACATGTGCGTAAGTGTACGTATGTTCGTACAAACATGACGCCAATTGTTTGTGTTCACTGATCACAATTTGCTCAATGATCAAAATGCTTATAACGATCCTTTTCGAACATATTCGAACTTGCGAACGTACGCCACTGTGTAATGTATGCTTTGCACCTGATAATCTGTACGCATGTGCATACACCAAAGTGTACGCTTCTACTGTATGTTCTTTATTTGTTCGTGAATGTTGGGCGAATACGAACCGATCACAATAATATTTTTTTGATGTTTGTTTTCGGGATTTGAACTGAACATCGGGATGTTTGCTCCTCACTAGTCATATTTAAGCGAGATGGCTTTGTTATCAAGTGGCCATTTCCACTAAGGTCTGTGTAAGATATCGATAAAGCCAAGCAATTCATTCCCAGGGACTTCAAAAGATAGTCATATTCATGCTTCAACCATCAAAGGACACCAAAACTGAAAAATGGCATCTGTATAGGGCCATTGCTTTATCTTCTAAATAGCATAATCGAGCAAAGGAATGAGGCATACATACAAGTTAAAAATGACTAATATTTAGGAACTTACCAACAGTAATTAATGGAATCGTTGATACAGTTGTTCTATCTTTAGATTGTTTCAGCATCTACCAAAAGCAAGAAATTAATTGGTCTCCTTTGCTGCTTTTAAATATTGTTTTTAGGGCCAGTTCACACGGAGTAAAACTGGCAGAATTTCATGGCGGAACTCTCTGCCGCAGAATCCCGCCAGCCACCGTGTCATACTTGCAGTCTATGGGAGGGCTTACACCTTCTCTCTCTACGCGGAAGAATTGACACGTCAATTCTTATGAGTGGAGAGGTGCGGAGAGAGGAGGCGTGCTAACCCTCTCATAGACAGCCAGTATGACACGGAGGGTGGCAGAATTCCGCCAATTTTACTCTGTGGGAACTGGCCCTTATTCATAATACTCGGAGCGTCCTTTTTTTGTAGATGGATAAAATACTTTGTTTGTGTATTGTCAGTTTATAGGTATATTTTATGCTTCTTCTTTTTCTTCTTGATGATAATTATGACTTTGCTTGAGTATTGATCTATTAGAGAAGTGAACTGCATTCTCATTGTTGCTCAACATTCTATTTATAGAAATACAAAGGAAAAAAAAGACAAAATAGAAAATACTATATCATCTTGTTGATCCCCTTGCAACTATACATATACAAAAAAAACATGTAGTTGCTGTAGTGCCCTTGAAAAGAGCGGATCAATTATATGCCTTCTTCTCTTGGCCGGTAAGAAGCCATGCAGGGTTCCATTCTCCAAAGAAGAAAAACTGCATATCAAGCTAAAAACAGAGGGGTTGAAAGGGTTTTCCAGTATTAGTAATACTTGGATGCTATCTTCTAGAAACCTTACACGTCTTGTCTCCAATTTGGGTGTGGTTTTGTAATTAAGCTCCATTTGCTTCAATGGAACTGAGCTGCAAAATCATATCCCAACTGGAGACCAAAGTGGGACTTTTTCTGAAAGATAACGGCCATGTTTTTCTAATACTGAATAACCCCTTTAAGATTTAGGGTGGTATTACATGGGACGATTATTGTCCAAAAAATGGTTAGATCGTTCGGATTTGAACGATAATCGTTTAGTGTAATAGCAGACAATGATTAAACGACCAACAAAAAATCATTGGTCCTTTAATAGAATTTGGACCTTTGCAAATTGTTCACATGTACTAAGACGTTGTTTGGTCGTTCGCAGTAGTTATGAACGCAGTAGCGATGACAGAATGACTGCAAGAACGATCATAAGTAATGATCATCATTCCTTGTAACTGGGTGAACGATTTCAGGTCGCTCACCTTAGCGGTCGTTTGAGATAGTTTATTGTTAATCGTTGATGGTCAAAAAATCGCCCCCCCCCCCCCTCTCCTTCATACATGTAGCACACGAGAGACCCTATGGCCTGAGGAAGGTCCTGGTTGGACCGAAACGTTGCACAATACATTATTGGTCTCATCTCATGTACTTTCTGTCTATGGTCGGAGTATATATCTTGTATCACACTGTTAAATAAAACCTCCACTTATTCTTGCATGAAAAACGAGTGCCGTGGTTTCTACTGTACACTTTTATTGAGTGGCTGTCCTTTACCAACAAATAACAGCTGTTATTTTTTAATAACATCCATAGTTATAAGAATCTTCCCCCTTCCTGGAGAATAACAATTCACTCCATACATGTCATTACCTTTTCTGTCTCCCTCCCCTACTTCTGAGCTGCTGCATTTGCTGAAGAAAAAGAAAACTGTATGTGAGCTGCTCTCTCTATCTCCCTGTCCTCCCAACTCCCTTCCGAGATGGCTCATGTAAACAGTTCCACGGCCAGCTGTTTCTGCTCTCTGTAAGGTGAGGAGGGTTAGTCACAGTGAGGTGACAAGTAATTGACATTAGATTACACTGTTTACATGAGCAGTGCCATTAGGTACACTGTTTACATGAGCAGTCCCAGAAGGGAGAAGGAGGAGTGAGAAAGAGAGAGAGCAGCTTACATACAGTTTTCTGTGTCTTCAGTAAAAGCAGCATGCATTAGAACTGGGGAAAGGAGACAGAAAAGGTAAAGGCATGTATGGAATGAATTGCTAGTCTCCAAGAGAGGGAATGATTCAATACACCCCCTCTAAATGACGTACGTCTGATAAAAATGTTTGTCATTTTGACAGTGTGTGAACACCATAGGGTGAAACATTATAGAGCGGAAAAAAGTTGTGAATTTTGTAACGTTTTAAAAAGTCACATAAAATAATTATGGGGAACTTATCAATAGTTTTTGTGTAGGTTTTTATGTAAAATTGTCAAAAAATAATTTGAGCAATCAATTATTTGCTCAAGGTTATGGTTATGAGCAAAGCATTGTCACCAGAATTCTAATTTTACAATCTAAAATCATGAAACTGTTTAAGGTCAATTTACTTAATGATTGATGGCAGTATTCACATATCGGATAGGGGAAGCCACAGAGGCCGAAATCTGGAAGTGTGAAGACATTACAGTCGATAGTTGACTTAATGACTTAATGATAGGGAAGCAATGTGTCAGTGGCTGAGCGAGCCAGAAAGGTGTTTTTTTGTACATTAAACGCACACTGTAATATCGGCAGCGGAGAGCTGGAGGTGATCATATCATTTTATAGATAACTTCTTAAATGGTAAATTAGTAGATTGAGCTTTTCTGGAGGCTACATCTGCAAAGGACAGAAAATAGAACTCATCAAATATTATTAAGACAAATTATGGTCCGCACAACATGGCTCTCAGTAAGAAAAATACTCAGCATGAACAAGTGGAAACAACAGGTAGATCATTTAGAAAAGGACTGAGAAAAAGAAAAATGATAGGATCCATGGATATGTTTATTAATGGCCTGTGCAGCGATTTCTGAGAGATAATATTCTATTTTAAGCACAAATGGCTGCAGCAAGAGCTAAGCAAACAAGTATAAATCCGTACATTTTGTCTTTGGGAAGAAATGACCATAACTGCAGCACAACATGATTACCATGGCTACCTGTAGACCTTCAAAGGGAAAACTGACCTGCGTGCTTCCCAAAATTAAATAGAAACGCATGCTGTATACTTTGCAGTAGTGTGACCAGTCCATGTGGCTGCATCTACTTAGGGTCCTATTACACAGAGCGATTTTTAACGATTAACAGATAACGGTAAACGATCGCAAACAAGATTGTTTATCGTTAACCTGAAATCGTTCACCATATTACACAGAACGATGGTCGTTAGTTACGATCGTTATTACGATCGTTATTGTGATTGTTACTACGATCGTTTACTCCTTCTGATCCAAGCAAAACAATGAACAATGTGCAATTACACTGAACGATGCGGAATTTGAGCAAACGAATGTTAAATTACAGCCAACTATTAGCGAACGATTAACGATAATTTTAGGCTCAGATCTGAATCAACAATCAACAACACACAAACAACTGTTGCCTGCAATTACACAGATCGATTATTGTTTAAATTCGAACAATATAACGATTATTCGATTTGTTAGATTGTCTCAATCCATGTATAGTCTCGGGCTTCCATTGTCTCCTAGTGCTAGTATTTGATTAATAAATATCTTTTATTTTGGTGGTGCAGTGTCAGAGAGGAAGGTCCTAGATCACTTGTGTGCTAGGTCTACATTGCTTGGCTTTTCTTCTTTATCGGCAGAATATTACTCTTTAGAAGGCTCAGGGAACGAGTGCTTTAGGCCCTGCCCCTTTGACACTGCATTAAGAGACAAGGGAGGCCTCGGACCAGGCATGGATTAAGAAAAGCTAACAAACTGTTCTGGGAGTTTGGGGACGGGGTTCGACGATACAGATTGGTTTTAAGATGCACTTTAAATTAAGAAAAAATTAAAATAAAAAATCTTGATGGAAAAGTGTTTTCATCTTAGTTTATTAATTTAAAGATTTGTATAAGCAGTGATCAGAGACCAGGGTGCAGCTCCATTGTGTCCAAACTAATTATTCCATTGGTTGAAGAAGATGCAGACAAATCTACAAAGTACCATTGAAGGGTTGTTTTTTTTTACAAGAGTTATCCGGTTACTAAAAAACTTTAAATATGGTTTGGTATCTTCCAGCTCTCCTCTGGTGTCCTGCCTTATTCAGTCTTGTCACCAAGACAATGCTATCTAATCTATCACCATCATGTAATAGAGCAGGAAGAGTTGAGCAGATTGATATCTTTGTGGGAAAAGATTCAGTATAACTTGTAACTTGTTGAGTGAAATTCCTACTCATTCTGTGATAAGGAGTCCAGTGGGCGGTCTCACTCAATAGACTGGACTCTTTAGCATGGAAAGATCAAACATTTCAATAGATAAATGACAAATTATACTGAATCTTTTTCCATTAACATGCATATCAATCAACTCAGCTTTGTCTTCTTTATAACATGATGCCGATAGCTTTGGTACCACTTTTATAGTGACTGGTTCCCTTTAAAGTTTTCTTTAGAGTCCAAATAACCCCTTTAATTGGTAAAGTAAGGTACCCTAGCTTCTTTAATGGAAACACACATTTACAATCGTAGCTGCAGAAGAAATGTATTGTAGCATAGAGTATAAACACTGTGTAATTATAAGACTTGAAGCAAGCATACAGAAGATTTGACATTGTTTATTGGCATATTGATATCATTGTTATTGTCATACCTCTGCGTTTTTTGATGTTTTACATAGGACTGCAAGTTAGCGTACTGCATAGCCTGGACTTTAAAGGTTATGGCAGTGCTTGATCAAGTCTGTGCCAAAATATGCAAATGCACAACAGAAGTGTTTAGCGACAGTTCACATCAGTCACAATGACGAAATAAATTTACAAACTAGAAAAAAATAAAATAAAAGGGATTTTTGAACACCCATCAGGCTGGATTGAAGTGTTTATTTATTTATGTATTGCGGTACTATTTTTGACATTTTATACAGCCTATTCATTATTTATCAGTCAATACAAAGACCATGTCCCACTTCAGAGGACCCAGCATGTCCATTGATTTGAATAGACACTGCATAAAGCTTCACTACTCCTGTGGTTGCACTGCATTGAAATGAAACAGTTTCTACCATATTCTCCCACAGTTAATAGCTGATCGCTGGGATTCCTGGGGCCGTATACACTATTTCATGCTGACTTTCTGGGGTACAAGGAACGGACGAACCGATTAAAGTGTCCACTACATAAAGATGGCATTGTAAGAAACACCCCAATGCAAAACCACTTGTCCGCATCTAGAGGAAGTACCAGGCTCAATACAAATCAATAGGCTGGGGAAGTAGCAGCACTCTGAAAACCACCGAGTGTACAAGTGGTTTTATATGTCGTTCGATGTGTCAAGTGAATATCACATTAAATTATGAAGTATTGTAATAATCGATTCATTCTAGTATATGTTGGTCTGGTAATCCCAATAACGCATAATTTTTTAGGCAGTTCTGATAGTTTACGTTTTTAATGTTTAACCCTTTGAGGACCAGGCCCAAAATGACCCAGTGGACAGCACAAATTTTGATCTTAGTGTTTTCGTTTTTCTCTCTCCCCCTTCTAAGAGCTCTAGCACTCTCAGTTTTCTATCTACAAGGCCATGTAATGACTTGTTTGTTTCAGGAACAGTTGTACTTTGTAATGGCGTCTTTCATTTTAGCATAACATGTATGACGGAATTCCAAAACTATTATTTATGAAGATTCATTTACGCTGTTCACCATTCGCAATGACGCTTGTTATATTTTAATAGATCGGACAATTACGCACGATACGGTATATTATATGTTTATTTATTTATTTTTATATGTTTTATTTATATAATGGGAAAGGGGGGGTGATTTAAACTTTTATTGGGGAGGGGTTTGGGGGCAGTGTAATAGTGATTTTTACTTTTTTTTATACATTTTAAGTCCCTTTGGGGGACTTTTACTTTACAACACTTTGATTTTCATCACTGATCACTGCTATGCCATAGGCATAGCATTGATCAGTGTTATCGGCGCTCTGCTCATTGAGCCTGCCGGCGGTCCGTTTTAACAATCGGGACCCCCGCAGTCACACTTTGGGGGGTTCCGATCGGTAAATAACAGTGGGCTCCCCCTGTCAGTTACACTTAAACGCCACAGCGTTTGAGGAGTTAACGTCATGCTGCAGCGCGATCGCTGCAGCGCGATCGCTGCAGCGCGCCATTAACGGGGAGGTGCCGGCTGCTGATTGCAGGCCCCCACCTACTATGAAGCGCACTCCGCTCCGGAGCGCGCTTCATAGCTCAGGACGTACTGGTACCTCCCGGCTTGTCTGGGCACAGACTTCCCGCACGTCCTAGGTCGTCTAGGGGTTAAAGGGGTACTCCGGCTAGATGTAAATTTTCCGGATGGACACATAATAAAGAAGTTAGTCTTACCCATCCTCGTGCCCCTGCAATGCAGCATCATCGCTTATGGACGCCAGCCATTCCCGGTCCAGGGATGTCATGACCTGGCTTACTCAGCCCACTCAGCTAGTCAGTGACTGAGGTGGGACTACTCTGACATCACTTATTGGCCGAACGAGTAATTCCTGCTGGGTTATTTGACACAGGAAACCAAGAGAAACAGGAGATTGGAGGCTGACAATGAGTTAGTAAGCCTGTGGCTGCGGGGGAATGGGGACAGGTAAGTATAACTTCTTTAATATATTCCCACCACCTTAACCCACTGTGGCTTTTTACATTAAGCTGGAGTACCTCTTTAAATCTATGAATATTTTAAATTAGTGTTTATCAGCCATTCTAAGCCAAGTACCCCCAAGTGACAACAAGCCCCAACCAAGTACCCCTAGTCATAACAAGACCCAACCATGTACCACCGAGTGATAATAAGTCCCAACCAAGTACCCCCAACCATATCCAGCCCCGAGCAAGTACCTCCAAGTTTCAAAAATCATCAAGCAAGTACCCCCTAGTTATAACAAGCCTCAAGCAAATACCTTCAAGTGACAACCAGCCCCAACCAAGTACCCCCTAGAGACAACAAGCCTCACGCAAGTACCTTTTAGTGATAACAATCCCTAACCAAGTGCCTCCTAGTGACAACAAGCCCCAGCCAAGTACCCCCTATTTACAACAAGACCCAATCAAGTACTCCAAGTGATACCAAACACCAACCAAGTACCTCCTAGTGATATCAAGCAAGTACATCAGCATCAAAGTGCAGTGTATCAAATATTGATGGATTTATAGAAATTCATGTTTTATTATAGGAGCTGTTTGTAAGGACAGTCTCCACTTATAATTAGGAAATCTTATATAAAAGACAAATATACTCTATGAAGGTAAAACAGATTAGGATTAACCACATGGGAGTAATTGGCACCATGCAGGTACAGTATATGTATTTAGATACAATTGTTTTCTTTTTATGACAGTGCCAACAGGCTATGATCTGATGTGAGTTGCTGCCATACCCATGCCTCCTCCATATAGACACAATAAATATAATTTACATTCTATTTTTTGGCAATCTTGAAATAAATTCTCGGGCATAGAATTTATGATATGCAAATAAAGATAAACTTTCTCCGGAGTCATCTCAAATAACATGATAATGTAAAATTGCATTCACTCCCTGATTGCCTTAAGGAATGATAAAATTCATCTGACAAACAGCCACATTGAGTTGAAGGGATCGTGAGTGATGGCTCTAATGAAGGCAGAGCAAAGCGTTCATTGCTTGTGTGCAATGCATATAATAATTTGTTGAAATAAAACATGTTGAGATTTCCACACTAACACTGGGCAGAACAGACCATCAGATTGCCCTTATCGGGCTTCATTTGGCTAAAAAAGAATGATTTGTATGTCTGAATAGTATTTAAAAGTGATATAATGGATCAAATATAAAGTATTAGAGAAGGGTTTTTTTTTGCTGGAAAAAAATGCTATATGAAGGATAAAATGAAAAAAATAAAAAAAAAATACAGAAAATAAGAATAGAGTACTGCCTTTCTTGGCCCCCTGAACGGAGCTGTTTACATTGTTAGGCCATGTTCACACAACGTATGTTTAGCATAAATCACATCCGTTGTTGCAATTTTCAATAGCGGGCATGTACTATGATAATAACATGTTGCATTGGAATTAATGGAATCCTGACCAGAGCGGATAAACACAGGAAAAGCTTTGGACGGGATTTTATCCAGCCAACAGAACATGTCAGTTCACACAATGGAGCGTGCGGCTCAGGTCACTCGCACCATTGTGTGCAGCTGTGAATTGGGATGTGAGCGCACACGGGTGTGTCCGCATCCAAATTCAGCGGAAATGAAGATAACCCGGCCGGTACTGCAGTACTGGCCAGGATGACCTTCACTAACACTGGCTGGTTCACAGAACAGCTGGTGTTATACGCCATGTGAGCATGGCCTTAGCCTGGGAAGTATTGTAATGGTAAATGGCTTTTCTAGTCAATTTCTGACAATCACTTAAATAAATTACAGGGATTTTCCAACCATTTTGTTTTCAATAGAGTGGTGGGTTGGTTCTTGACTCACCGCTTGATATAAGAGGTAGTGGTCAGATGCCGCAATTCTCATCCTTTTCACCTATCCTGAGGACTGTGCACAATTAATATCAAATCAGAAAACCCCTTTAAATAGTACAATAATTCCATTAAAGTGTTAATCTATGACAGTAGGGTCCACATCTATAAAAGGAAAGCCTGCAGCTGTCAGGCCCAATAACCAGTTTTAGCGATAGGAAGAATCCCAGCACTCACCAGAGTAATGTTTATTTATTCAGTGCAAAGACATTACAGGATACTGGAGGACACATTTCGGCTCATAGCCTTTATCAGCTGATAAGCCCATGAAGGCTATGAGCCGAAACGCGTCATCCTGTATCCTGTAATGTCTTTGCACTGAATAAATAAGCATTACTCTATCTGGTGAGTTCCAGGATTGTTCCTATTGGTTTACTTGGGACTTTACCCTACCCTGAGCACCACTGCTACACAGAGTGCCATCTCCACTACCATACACAATAGCCAGTTCTAGGCACATCAACTTAGAAGGAACTTAAGCAGGATATGCCATAAGTGCCTCAAAGATGCAGGTCCTACCTCTGCTCGGTCTCCTCTGGTCTGTTCACCACCGCCATTTGGAAAGCCAAAAACATATAATTAATAATATGGTTGGTACATTCAACATACACTGAATTAGTCCTCTTTTAACATATGTATATATACACTACTGTTCAAAAGTTTGGGGTCACCCAAACAATTTTGTGTTTTCCATGAAAAGTCACACTTATTCACCACCATACATTGTGAAATGAATAGAAAATAGAGTCAAGACATTGACAAGGTTAGAAATTATGATTTGTATTTGAAATAACATTGTTTTAACATCACACTTTGCTTTCGTCAAAGAATCCACCTTTTGCAGCAATTACAGCATTGCACACCTTTGGCATTCTAGCTATTAATCTGTTGAAGTGAGCTGGATAAATTGCACCCCACGCTTCTAGAAGCAGCTCCCACAAGTTGGATTGGTTGGATTGGCACTTATGGCGTACCATACGGTCAAGCTGCTCCCACAACAGCTCAATGGGGTTCAGATCTGGAGACTGCGCTGGCCACTCCATTACCGATACAATACCAGCTGCCTGCTTCTGCTGTAAATAGTTCTTGCACAATTTGGAGGTGTGTTTAGGGTCATTGTCCTGTTGTAGGATGAAATTGGCTCCAATCAAGCGCTGTCCACTGGGTATGGCATGGCGTTGCAAAATTGAGTGATAGTCTTCCTTATTCAGAATCCCTTTTACCCTGTACAAATCTCCCACCTTACCAGCACCAAAGCAACCCCAGACCATCACATTACCTCCACCATGCTTAACAGATGGCGTCAGGCATTCTTCCAGCATCTTTTCATTTGTTCTGCATCTCACAAACGTTCTTCTTTGTGATCCAAACACCATAAACTTGGATTCATCCGTCCACAACACTTTTTTCCAGTCTTCCTCTGTCCAATATCTGTGTTCTTTTGCCCATCTTAATCTTTTTCTTTTATTGGTCAGATATGGCTTTTTCTTTGCCACCCTGCCCTGAAGCCCAAAATCCTGCAGCCGCCTCTTCACTGTAGATGTTGACACTGGTGTTTTGTGGGTACTATTTAATGAAGATTCCAGTTGGGGACCCGTGAGGCGTCTGTTTCTCAAACTAGAGACTCTAATGTGCTTATCTTCTTGCTCAGTTGTGCAACGCGGCCTCCCACTTCTTTTTCTATTTTGGTTAGAGCCTGTTTGTGCTGTCCTCTGAAGGGAGTAGTACACACCGTTGTAGGAAATCTTCAATTTCTTAGCAATTTCTCGCATGGAATAGCCTTCATTTCTAAGAACAAGAATAGACTGTCGAGTTTCAGATGAAAGTTCTCTTTTTCTGGCCATTTTGAGCGTTTAATTGACCCCACAAATGTGATGCTCCAGAAACACAATCTACTCAAAGGAAGGTCAGTTTTGTAGCTTCTGTAACGAGCTAGACTGTTTTCAGATGTGTGAACATGATTGCACAAGCGTTTCCTAATCATCAATTAGCCTTCTGAGCCAATGAGCAAACACATTGTACCATTAGAACACTGGAGTGATAGTTGCTGGAAATGGGCCTCTATACACCTATGTAGATATTGCACCAAAAAACAGACATTTGCAGCTAGAATAGTCATTTACCACATTAGCAATGTATAGTGTGTATTTGTTTAAAGTTAGGACTAGTTTAAAGTTATCTTCATTGAAAAGTACAGTGCTTTTCCTTCAAAAACAAGGACATTTCAATGTGACCCCAAACTTTTGAACGGTAGTGTGTGTGTGTATATATATATATATATATATATATATATATATATATATATATATGTTACATCTATCTATCTATCCCTGACCAAAAAACTTTATTTGTTATGAACAGTGTGCAGTGGAAGTTGTCCCCACTATGTCTTTTGTGGCCGTCTCTTTAAATGGCCGTCATTTTGGTGCCAAAATGATGCTGTTTTATGCAAACCACGGGCGTAATTGACAAAAAACGGACACATTTTAGCTAAAAAATTACGACCATCCAAAAAGACTGCCACGGAACGGACATAAAAAGATGTAGCCCCAGACATCACTTTGGTACTTCTTTGTAGTCTAAATAAAATGTCCATCTAGAGCAAGAAAACAACTAACATGACAACCGGGGTTGACTCAAAAAAGAAGGGTGAAAAATAGCTTTTATTGTAGTGTATTATAAAAAGTAGTGCTGTAAATAGACAAAAACAAAAAGGGGTACTCTGGTACATGTACCCAGGAGAGATCTGACCTATAAACAAGTCAGAGTATCACCCTAACAAGTCCCTGCCTGTATCTATATGTGGTCGCCTGGTGCGGGCATCCCCTATCGCCAGGCGGGACTGGCCCTACCTCTGTGGTGTAGGAGTAGTAGTAAGGGTATGAATATTATCAGTGTAGGGTGTCACATAAATATAGAACGGACCTTGATAGATCCTAGTCATAAGGCTATATGGTACAATTTAGACATAAATGTCCCTTAGAATATGCAGTCAGTGCCGTATATTGTACACTGCTAATTGACCCTAAGCCATCCACCGACGCGTTTCTTTAAGTCTGTGGCGCTGGGTTCCTCAGGGATTGGATAGGTCAGCTTTCTATGATGAGCAGTTAGTCAAATTGTCAACTTTGGCCCCTAGTCCAGATGCTGTCGTTTCTAGTAGGTAAGTATCTGGTGTTCCATATCGGTGTGTACAACCTACTGGTCATAACTGGATGTAGATGTCAGAGAATCCCTTTATCCAAGGATAATGTTAGTGTGAGGTAACTGATTCTGTAAACCTGGGTCTTTATAGTAACGGCAGTAAACCCCAAGATAAGGAGAAGTTGCAGGTAGCCCAGGATAGTAATTACAGCGACCAGATTTCGGTTGGTAGATAGCGATCCTGTAGATAGGCCCAGAGTTAGGATAGTCCGTTGCAGATGGTGGTTAAGCCATGCCCATGAAGGTTTGATGTGCAGTGGCGTTGGCCCTCCTGTCCCAAAAGATGGCCGGTGTTGGTGGTGGGCGTGAGAGCAAAACCTCATCCCTCATAAAACTTGTCAAAGTCTGTGCGACAACTTCATAAATCTACCAAACGATTCAAAAGCACACCATGGAACTTTAAGATAAGGACCAGATGTCAAAAAGACCACCAATGAATAAATCCCCCTGATACATTGTAATTTTATTTTAAGAATAACTTGAAACTGAATGTATATATTATTTGTATTGATTTGGTAAATACTAAATACATATAATTATTCTATTTCTATAAAGTACCAACAATACTATAGCTGTAAAGTATGTGGATCGAAATACCTAAATTGTTGGCCTTCTAGTATAGTATATATTGGTGAAACTGTTGCACAAACTTCTTTCTTTTCCTTCTGACCTTGTTCTTTATTTATGTGTCCTTGCTTCTGTATGCATTCTGTAGAACTCTCTGTGATTAATTTTATAAGGGATGTACTGTAGAATGAAGTTTTGTGCTTCAAGGTAAAATATACTCACAAGCCGATTTAGTACGAAGTAAAACTATTGATAAAGACATTCTTATGAAACTGTTCTCATTGGTATAGTCTACGCTTAGCTTTTCACATGAAGCTATTCAATCTTTTGGCTCTTCTCCTATTATAAGAATAATAAATATATATATATATATATATATATATATATATATATACACACACACAAATTTTTAAATCACCACATCAGAAATCCTCAGCACTACTTACAAACACTAATGGACCAGGTAGTCAGGTATGCATAGTGGTCAACAAACTGGAGCTTGCTACGGGTGGTGCACAGATGTATAGAAAGAGTTCTTCCAAGCAATAATCAATCTGAAAAGAACAAGATCTGGCACTCACCAATGTAGCAAAAAAATAAAAAAATTCTTTATTTACAACAGCTAACATGGAGTAGACGAATGTAATCAAGCAACAGCTGCTTCGCATTTGTCACACTTTTTCACAGCTGTGACAAACGCGAAACAGCTGTTGCCTGATTAAATTCGTCCACCCCATGTTACCTGTTTGGTGAATAAAGGATTTTTTTTTTACTTTTTGCTTCATTGGTGAGTGCCAAATCCTGTTTTTCTTCAGATTGATTTTTTTTTTTTTTTTGTAGTCATTCATATATGTAAGTTACATAACAAATAGCACTTGCATTGGCAGTGCGGTTATCATTTGTTGGACATTGTCCACAGTGTCTGATTTCCCCTTCTTCATATACTATTTCTTTCTCGTTAATATGTAAATGAGTCTCAAGTACCAAGGAGGCATTCTCTAGCATGAGAAGAACCCAGGGCTAGCCAGCTCCTCCTGTTCTCTGTTTACACGCCTATAAATAAGGTTTGAAAAGTGCAAATAAGCACAGAGGCAGTGAATTTGGACATATAGACTGGCCAACCCAGGGCACTTACAATACTGGGGGACAACTATTGGGCACTAGAGCCTCAATTCTCTAGTAACAAAAATAGTCAGTGACTGTCCCAACCCTGAAAAAGGGTATGGACATAAAAATGCATGCACAAAATCCAGATGAGAATTTGGATTTGCTCATGGACTAAGTTGTACGTTGCTTTATTCCTTTGATATTTTCATTTTATATTATAATTCTTATTTCTGTTTCACTTTGTGTACTGTAGTTCTGGTTCCAGTTAAATAATTATTGGGTCTTTAGAACTATACGGATTTTCTTCTCTTATATTGTCATATCTTATTTAGGACTTACCTATTTTAGATATGTATTTTATTATAATACCTATTTCATTTTATTGTATGACCAACAATATATTATTATTATTATTATTATTATTATTATTATTATTATTATTAAAAATTACCAAAAACTGACAAAAAAAAAAAATTGTGACCCAACATTAGTCTGGTCTAGAGCATGCTCGGGTCTGTCCAAACCCTAGCGTGTGGCATTTGACTACTGATGGCTGCAGAAGTTGGATGCAGCTCTAGGGAGTTCTGGAAAACATGGATACATCTTATGGCTTATGGCTGCTTCCATATTTTCCTGGCAATTGAACATTCGGATTTGAGTTAAATACAATGGACATGTGCTGTTTCTCACAATTATTTGTAAATTTAGTGTAAGTACTAGCTTTTAGAGTAAGCACACTGGAACCCAAATGTTGTAAAAATATTGGGAAGTGAATTAAATGACCCACCGTGTCTTGCTATAGGTGCTTGTTCTTAATCATTTTGGGGCATCGTAGAAACTATAATGTGTAAAAAACAGGCAGCCAAAAGTTGTATAAATTATGGCGCATACTGTACATAAATCGTTTACAAATTCCAATTCGCACCAATAAACATTGTAAACTGTTGATGTGCCCCAAAAGTTTATAAAATGGATTGTAGATAGGAGATAGAGATGAGTGAATAAGTCAAAATTCTATTTGTTTGTAATGGTTGAATACATTTCTGATTATGGTTGTATTTGCCAAGTGGAACTTAGTGGAAGTTGAAATCCATATTTCAGTCTTTATATGGGGGAGCTGTTCCTCTATATTAGGAAATTCGCCCATCTGTGAAACTGGTGTAGGAAACTTTTACAGTATTACTTTCAGCAAGGTGATTTCAGATCGCAACTTAGCAGTTTCTCTTACAGTAAATCCATGACATATAATCCAATCTCGTTTTCTTTTTGATGTGTATTATAAAGTATTTTAAGAAAATACTACCAATCCACCCCACAACCATTTAGATTTATCATAGCTTTTTAGATCTTTTTACTTGGTGCAATAATCATGTGCCCACTTTTAGGTGTTCTCCATCTCCAAAAACATACATTTGGCAAATAGAACAATTTATGTTATGAACCGGTTGCATCCAAGAATGCCTCAAGTCTTTTTTAGCCAGAAAGCGTGCAGTACCTCATCTGTTCTGAACAAACTTCAGGGATGACTCACTGTCTGGACTGTTATTGTACTCATCAACAATTTATATATTGGAATGTGACTCACACAGGAAATTATTAAACTCAATTTTCTATTAGATTCTATATCATGTATACCCAAATCACATTAAATTATTGATATATGTATACACTTGGTGACAAATAAATCATGAGTGCCTTGTTTATACTAGCCATTATACTAGTGGCAGCAGCGTATAGCCATAGATCTACTCCAACTGGGTCGAAACCCTAATAACCCAGATCGTTGTGACATACACAATAAGCGTTGGACTTGGCAGAACAGATGTGATCCACTTAAATCTTACAGTGTCATTTTCATCATAGAAAACATGTGAAAAGTTTTGATAGGTCCTGGTCTGAGTCTTCTGACGTACGGATTGTCAAAACAAGCGGAGAGAGGACCGTGCTGCAGCACATCTGCTCCCTGCTCTGGGTTAGCATAATCTCTCAGGCTCCAGAGACTTACATTACGAGCCCAACTGATCATGTCACACAGAATCGGGAGATGACAGCTCTTTCCCAATCGGTATGGGTCTGAACACAGATCCAGACCAATCAAAACTTTTGACATGTCTCTATGACATGTCAAAAGTTTTCAATGGTGACAGTGACTTTAAACATTTGCTCTCCCAATCAGTATAGACTTCCTTCCTTGAATCACAAAAATATCTTGTTCCTGTTCCCCAACGTTTTTTCTAGCTACTCTTAAAGGGCTGCTCCAGAGAAGAAAAAATTGTTTACTTTTAAAAATTTGCTGAGCGGGCTGTCACTCCCGATATGATAGAGATGGCTATCACTTACTGACTTTGACAGGACAGTGCTGCGACCAGTGATTGGCTGAGCGGGCTGTCACTCTCGTCTCAGTCAGGAAGGGGAGGCAGCCGCAATCAGCAGGGGAAACTGGAGGAGTGCAGACAGTTATGCTGTTTAAGTTCAGTTAGTGGGGTTGAGTTTAAACCAAACTTTTAAAATAATTACAATTTATGATTAAAAGTTTACATACTTTTCATTTTCCAAGACACACTTGCCATTCTCAATATACTATTGGCTTCTCTCACTCTATATTAAGTTTGGTCCATCAGATCCTACAGCTCCAGCACACTCCACAGATATACCTGCAGAGATTTTATTCCTAATCCATACATTGCACCCCCTTCTTTTCATGCCCCATTTACTTCTTCGACTCTATCAGCACCGGTCTAAGTTCTGGTGTCAGCGCCAAACATCAATGACAATTGGATTTCCCAGCATGCAGAAATATATCTGCTTGATACTGTTCGAAAAACTATAACACTTTTTTTTGTCCTGTCAAATAATAGGCGTATGGCGATATAGAAACATTCTCGTGTTAAACAAAGCTACAGTAACAGTATCCATTTATGCATGTAGTCTTCCAAGACGAAAATGACACACTGAATATTTTCTATTTAGCTAAAGGTACAAATTATTTATTTTCTCTTGTTGAGGCCAGCTACAGAGAATAAACTACCATCTTAACGGCACAGACCTTGGCATAGATTTATGACCTTAAAGTGTCTTCTCCATGCACTGAATGCAAGGAAGAAGTCTGCAGTCTCCAAGACAGTTCTTATAAAATTTTAAAGAAATCATGATTCAGCGGGTTTACAATATAGGCCACCTGAGTGCAAACTTCAATGTATGTTATGTGTATATATAGTGGTAGTTCTAATTAGTTCATTGTTTTATGTTCACTGAACAATTTGTTTACATTTCGCTTAATAATCTTTAAAAATTTTATTTCTAAATATATGCATAATTTGTTTCCTACATTGAAAATGTAAATAATATCGGGCTTGATATCACATTCTACTAAACTGAGAGGAGGGGGTGTCAGGCCTGGTGGTCAAAGTGGCCAACCAGATAACCCAGTTAATGGATTTAAACCTGGTTGCTAAGATGGAGGCGTTGTCTTGCCTGGTGTATGATCTTGCTAAACAGGTTCAAATTTTGTCTGCCAACCAGAATAATGTTGTGGTAGTGCCCCCAGTGGTGGAAAATCATGTTGCTCCCTGATAGATTTTCTGGTGATATGGAGAAGTTTGAGTCCTTTAGGGGTGCTTGCACGTTGTTTTTTTCGGATCAATAACTTTCCTTCTGAGCAGGAGAAGGTTGGTATTGTGGTCTCACTGCTTCAGGGAGATCCTCAGGCTTGGGCTCTCAAAATCCCTCCTGAGGAGGAGGAATGGAGTAGTTTGGAGGAATTTTTTTTGTCCCTGGGTACTATATATGCTCAACCGAATCACATGGCATTGGCAGAGAATAATCTACTCTCTGCCTCAGGGTAAGCGACCAGCAGAGGAATATTGTTCTGAATTTAGAAAATTTTATGTGGTGACTACTTGGTGTGAACCGGCTTTAAAGGCTTTCTTCAAGCAAGGATTGGCAGAGGGCATTAAGGATGCCTGGGTAGGTCACCCAGATCCACCAACCCTTAAAGAGACCATGGGTTTGGCCATTAGTATTGACCGCAGACTACGTGACAGAAAGAGGGTGGAAGCTATCTCTGACCTCTTCCAATCTTCCACTTCTCCTGTTCAAAAACCTTTCCTCCCCCCTGTTGTCTCAGAGGAGGAACCTATGCAGCTGGGAGTATTGAACGTCAGGACAAGACAAGAGTTTCGGGGACATAATTGCCTGTGCTTTTACTGCGGGAACAGGGGTCACTACATTAGCCATTGCCCCATACGTCCCCGGCGATCAGAACATCATCATCAGCGTCCAGGTGACTCCCAGGAAGGTCATCTGGACGCACAGGTAACCATTGGGGAAATTGGCATAAATTGTTCCTCTGATAAACCTGCCATACCTGTACCTGATGAAAATGTCAATGGTGGTGATGGTGGTGATGATGGTCTGTAACTTATCTGTCTGTAACCCAGAGTCCTCCGCTGATGAGTGGGAGACCGATAATGACATTGATAGTGACATTGAAACCTGTGTGGTGAGAGGTCCTTTTCCACCTAAACCTGATTTATCAAGTGAGGGTCCGGTGGCCCCTCGTAAAAAGGGGGGTACTGTCATGAATGTGCCTGTGCCGAACTCTGTGCGCCCCTCAGCTCGTGCTGCGTGGCTGAGATGACGCTGATATTCTGTGTTTTTGTATGTTTGTGCAGTGTCCTGAACCTTGTCTGAACATTGGCCTATTTCCTCTGGGTTTTTTCAGCCACACCTGCTTTGCATGAGATACTCCTGGCCACTCCGGAGTTAACTATGATGCTGGTTAGCTAGTCTGATAGACTGTTCTCCCTGCCAGTCAGGTTGCTCTTGCCCCAGGTGTTCTGAGGAGATTAGGGGTCTTGTCCAATCAGTTTCTGCACTGGACCTCTGGTCTCCTATATAGCGTCGGCCAGCCTGCCTCTCACTGCCGGATATTGAGCTTGTCTCTGCCTGGTTCTGTTTCTGCTACTCTTGCTATATTTATTCTGACCCTTTTGCCTGTATTTGTGACCATCCCTGCTAGCTGCCTGCCCCTGACCATATTGCCTGTTTATTGACCTTGCTTTTTGAATTGTGATTTTGTACTGTGCTACCCGTTTGTTGTGACCCGGACTGTGGACTACTCTTTATTGTGTTTTGTCTGTCTGTCTTGTCTTTGTGTCCCACCAAGCCAGCACAGGGACCACCGACAAGTTGCCCGCCGCCATCTTAGGGCGGATTGCGGCAGGCAGGTAGGGACAGTGGGCGGAGTTCAGCGTCAGGGCTCACTGTCTTGTATTGTCTTGCTGTCCGGTTCCTGACAATAACCTTTTGTTATTTGTTCATGTGCTTGTTAGTGTGATATTTAGTTATACAATCACTTTATTTCCCGTCTCTGTGCTCTTCTATACATTGAGAACAATCCCACATTTTAGGAACACTGGGAGGAGAGATTTATCAAGCTCAGATTTTTTATTTTACCAGAGCGATATGAGAGTTGAAAGCTGAGCTCTTTTCTGGGCTAGAGGAACTGCAGTTGTTTTACCTTTATGCATTTAAAAAAAAAACTATCTACATCAAATTAGAAATGACTATCTTCTGCTTCCGTAGTTATACTTATTTAAATCTTACATGCCTTTTTCCAACTGGTTTGAGAAAGGTTCTGGGAAAGAACTGTTTACATTTGATGGGATTACACTTTACTTTTTTACACCTGATCAGCCCAATTGCTATGTTGAGGTATTAAGGCATCATTTCCTCCCTTATGGTATCATCTACCAGCCCTCTCCAAATCTAATTCCCATTTAGGTATCATCTCCCCCCCCCCCCCAAAGTAACACCTCCTCCCTTGTCCACCTTTAAAATGCCCCCCAGGTTTAATTTCTCATCTTCCTTCAGGTATCATCTGTATTTAATGTATACTCCCCTAAGATATGATGATGATTTTCTTCTCCTCTTCTCTACTCTTTTCTATTTTACCCCCATCTCTTCACTCTATCTACTGTAGATATCATAATTCCTTCTCTAAGTATCATCCCATCTCAGTAAGATCCTGTTACACGAATTGATTTTTAATGATTAACAATAAACGATTGCAAACGAGATTGTTTATTGTTAACCTGAAATCGTTCACCATATAACACAGAACGATGGTCGTTAGTTACGAACGTTACTACGATTGTTATTGCGATCATTACTATGATCGTTTACTGCATCTGATCCCAGCAAAACAATGAAAAATGTGCAATTACTCTGAAGGATTAGTGAAAAATGCACAACTACAGCGAACGAATGTTGAATTACAGCGAACGATTGGTGAACGATTAGCAATGAGTTTAGGTTCAGATCTAAATCAAAGATGTTGACAGTGTGCTGTAGCTGGCAGCCCCCCAGTAAGCATGGTGCCTTTTTGGTAATTTTCCGTGCAGCGGATTATGTACAATCCTATGTCTCCTACTGTCATAGAGCAGTTGTTCTTGCCACACTTGTCATGCATCCTCCTCCCACTTCATGAATAATCAATGCTACCCAGCTTCCTGCTCGCTCAGCTGTCAGCTGATTGCAGATCAGTCCTCTGTAGGCAGGTTATCTCTGAAAGAATCTTTCCTCCTTAATGTATTGGAGCTGTGGTCTAGGGGTAACTCACCTGTCTTGAGACCTGCCAGCAGTTCATTCTCTGCTTCGAATCCCCTGATGGAAATTAAATAGATGTCTTTTTTTTCTCATTATTGTATAATTTTTAAGGCTATGTTTACACACAGTATTTTTGCTCAGTATTTTGGAACCAAAACCAGGAGTGGATTGAGAACACAGAAAGGCTATGTTCTCACACTGTTGAAATTGAGCAGATGGCCGTCATTTAATGGCAAATATGGGACAATGTTTTAAAAACAAAACAACAAAAAAAACAGTAATTATTTGCCATTAAATGACAGCCATCCACTTAATTTCAAAAGTGTGTGAACATAGCCTTTCAGTGTTTTCAATCCATTTATGGTTTTGGATGCAAAATACTGAGCAAAAATACTGTGGGGGTGTGAACATAGCCTTAAAAATGATACAATAATGAGGGGAAAAAAAGACATCTATTTAATTTCCATCAGAGGATTCTAACCAGAGAATGAAATGCTGTCAGGTCTCTAGACAGGTGAGTTACCCCTAGACCACAGCTCCAACACATTGCAGAAGAAAGATTCTTTCAGACATAACCTGCCTACAGAGTACTGATCTGCAATCTGACAGCTGAGCGAGCAGGAGGCCGGGCAGCATTGATTATTCATGAAGAGGGAGGAGGATGCATGACAAGTGTGGCACGAACAACAGCTCTGTGACAGTAGGAGACATAGGATTGTGCATAATCCTCTGCACGGAAAATTACCAAAAAAGCACCATGCTTACTGGGGGGCTGCAAGCTACAGCACACTGTTAGCACCTTAGGTAGTGCCCGGGAGCTGACGGATTCCCTTTAAATTCGAACGATACAGTATAATGATTTTTTGCACAATAATCTTCCCGTGTAATAGGGCCCCAAGTCTTATATTTGCCTTTACATGTACATATATTACCCTTCCAGTCTTCCAGTATTTTCCCCTCAATATCATCTTTCCCCTTTAATATGTAACTGTTATTTAAAACACTTTTGCAAAAATCAATAGTACAAGCAAATATAAGAAACTTTGTTTTATTAGGCAAAAGAGTTTCTTCCTGATGCTCAAAAAGCCTCCCCCTCAATTCCTATCTGTTCATTATCAAGTTCTCTGCAAGTAGGGGGGGAGGGGAGAGTTTTTTTTTATTGCTTGTACTATTAATTTTTGCAAAATTGTTTCTAAATGACAGTTACACTTTAAGTACACATTCCAGTAACCTTTTAATCAAACGCAAGTCTCACACTTCAAATCAAGTATCATATTTTCCCTAGGGTCTACCCTTTCTAACCCCATTGGCCCCATTTAAATAGAATATACTCCTCTTTCTTCGCATATCATCTCCCCCTCTAGTATCCTTCACCTCTTTCCATCAATACCATCCTATTTCCCCTTAAGTGCCATCTTCTCCCCTCCAATGTGCTTCCCATGATCTCACCATTATCATCCAACACCTATAGAAGGACAAAATCTTACTTGATCATTGGCAGATGCCCTACTTTTTGCACATAGAATCAGGATCTGTCAGCTGCTCTTACCATAACTCCTATGCTAAATAACCAGAAGGGAAGACAGGTTTCCTTTCTTTAGTTACATAGCACAGAGGCTGTAAGAGCTTTGGGTAAGAAGAGCTGACAGCTGCTTCTACTAAGCTAATATAAAAATAATATGGCGCCATCTGATGAATGAGTGTGATATTCACCTTCTGCTTAGGATAAAGATGTCCAAAGAAAGGGAAAAGAGCAATGCAGTAATGTGTGAAGGTACCATGTTTCCTTAATAGCGCCTTCTCAGCTTTGTACTAAGAAAAACCAATGTACCCCTTGCAGTCATACACCCCTAAACCAGGACTTGACTGTAATGTCTGACTACACCAGAGTTGTGTAGTCTGTAACCATGGAGACACATAGAAGCTGTAAACAGGAAACATGCAAACAAGTATCACACAATCTGGCAATGCTAGAAAGGATACTCTTTGTATAATGTCCCAATATGCTGCTTTGTCTTCCACTGGGAGTGATCAGGTGGACCCCATAGTGCTCTGCTTATTATAGTTGCAGAAATGTCAAGTGAAGTATTACAATAATTAAGCGGCACTCACCAATGCAATGAGCAGCGGGTCATTTATTCAAAATCCAATAGACTGCAGGTAAAGGCATTGGGGAGCATTTCATCAAGACCTCTCCCGTAATGCCTTTCTGCAAGGGGAAAAAAAAAGGGTCCATGGAGCCTCAGTTAAAAGTCTCAAAATACAGAAATAGCCAGATATCCCTCCTGGGAAGGAAACCTCTTGCTAGGGGGTGCCTCTCAGTGGGCTCTCCCCACCAGGAGGCACCCATTTAGCAACGGGTTTCCTTCCCGGGAGGGATACTAAGCTATTCCTGTGTTTTAGGATTAATAACTTAGGCTCCACTGACCTTTTTTTCTTTGCATCTTAAAATTTTGTAACAATCGAAAATCTTGATTGACTTATCCCTTGGATTTTATTGAATTGTTGTGTTTTGCTGGCCCACAGTGCCTTGGATTTTGCATGAATAAATCACCCTTTGTTAATTGCATTGGTGAGTGTCACTTATTCATCGTACATACTTCATTTAGCTTGTATACAGGAAACAATCATATTTTTTAAGCGAGACTATTAGCAAATCTGTTTCACTTATTATGCAAACAAAACAAAGGACAAAGCCTTTAAGACATTTTATTGATAGCCCAAGTATAGACAGCCATACAAATAATTGAACATATTAAGCAACAGTTAGAGAAGTAAACAAATATACAATCTTCAGAAATTCATTTTGTCCGGCTCATTTCGCTGATTTCTAAACTGCAGTGGACATTTTCTGTTTTTCAGCTGCTGTTTTCCTGCTGGGTTCAAAATAATGGAACTTTACCATAAAACTTGCAATATTAATGTGCTAATTTGTGTATGCTCTACAGGTCTGGTATAAGTCAGCTGCTCATTAGTGTTCTTCTCTATGGGAACTAATTACAACACCTTTGTTTTCTAAAAACCTAAGGCTGCATCACAATAAATTATAAATGAGGCATGAAAGCATAAAAAAACATCCAAACATTTTATTCCGAGAAGTTAAAAGTTGGCCTGATGAGATGGTGTTTGGGCTTAGCTGTAGGAGTGATGTACACAGTGTGGGGAAAATAGCTCAATCACAATGTATTATGCATTTTTGTGAATTGCCTCTAAAAATGACCTTATATATATGTTCCCAAGACGGAAACATAGTGGAGAAAAATGACTATCTTCTCCTGCTATGTTTCCATTGAGGGAACATAGCCTATTGTAGACAGAAGAAAGTAAAAAAAATACTTCACAATTAGAGATGAGCAAACCGGGTTCGGGTTCGAGTCGATCCAAACCCGAACGTTCGGTATTTGATTAGCTGGGGCTGCTGAACTTAGATAAAGCTCTAACGTTGTCTGGAAAACATGGATACAGCCAATGACTATATCCATGATTTCCACATAGCCTTAGGGCTTTATCCAAGTTCAGCCACCGCAAATCAAATGCCGAAAGTTCGGGTTCGGATCGACTCGAGCATGCTCGCGGTTCGCTCATCTCTATTCACAATGCTCTAGCACATTAACCTTTTACTCCAAATGCTTTACAAAAGATATTAGATATTGTAATAGTAAGTGTAGTTATCAGCTTGTCGTAATAATGACAACAATGATTTGAGACAGAAAATGAATTTTAATCTTCTTGTCGAGACGCTACTTGACATCTAACCCTGTATCGAAATCAGAATCATTACATAATGCTTGGATACCATCGATGTGTCATGGGGTGATAAAGTGTTAACTGGAGATGAGCGAGCATCAAAATATTCGAAAGCTTATTACTGGAGTCAAGTAGTTTCCAATGGGCGAGTGCTCAACTTCAGTAACGAACCCCTTTGAGAACAATAGGAAACTTGAGTATAGAGCAGAGGGTACCTGGTTATATTAAAGTGACAGTCTAGCCCCAAGGGGGTTAAAGGGGTTATCCTAGCATAGTTTCTCTGTTCCCTTCCCCACCAACAGGGCAGTCTGTCCCCCAGGGGGTTAACTTAAAGGGGTTATTTAGCATTAGAAAAACATGGCCACTTTTTTTTCCCGAGACAGCACTACTCTGTACTAAACTGCAAACCACACCTGAACTGGAGACAAGAGTTGTGTTGTCTCTGGAAGAAAACAGACATGTTTTTCTAACTCTGCATAACCCATTTAAGTTAACCCCCTAGGGGCCAGACTGTGCTCTGTTGGTGGGGAGGGGAGCGGATAAACTATACTTACCGCTCTGTTTTTTTATCAGTGGCTGAGGCAGACACCGACTCAGAGGTGATCATGACACGTACACTTTAAGTAACATACGTTATTTTGAGTATCAAACTGTTGTTTAGCATACTTTGGTGCCCGCTATTGCAATGATGGCCGCTGGTACAGTTTAGGGGTGGGGTTATTTTTAAAGGTCTATTGGATTTTGAAAAGATGGTGAAAGGACGGGGAAAATAAGAAAAATCTGTGTGTGAGCAACTTAAAATTACGGTCATTGTTTACTAAATAAACAACAGTGGTTATTTTATGCATTGTGTGAACGAACAGCCTTTGTTTCCATAGACTTTAATGGAAATTGAAAAGTGAAAATATTGAGTATCAAAACAGTTGTTATTTTACTAACAAAGACAATGTGTGAACATGACCTAAGGCTGTGGAAAGGCATTAGGCTCAGAAGCCTTTCAACAAGCTTCTTGTTAGAGAGCAGCCGAGCAGCTGTATCAAGTACTTTTCAGAAACCCATTACTCAAGTTAATACTCGAATACTATACGTGATAAAGCATGTTCCCTCATCTCCAGAGTTAACCTATCAGGGGAACCACTGCATAGTTTGTCTTAGTGAGTGTTATGGCTTTTCCAAAGCTTTTCCAGACATAGATTCATTCTCGTCTAGACTAAAATAGTGTTTTATGGTAGAATTAGCTTTAATTGTCAAGAGACCAATGTGGGTTAGGTGGGAAAATCATAAGTGTTTAAAGGATTAGAAAAACATAGTTGCTTTCTTTAAAAAAAAAAAAAAAAAAAAAAAAAAACAGCACTGCACAGCACTGTCTTCAGGTTGTGTATGGTATAGAAACATGGCTCAGTTCATTTCGGGGGAACTGAGCTGCAATACCATGTGTGAACCGAGGACAAGAGTGGCACTGTTTATAAAAGAGAGCATATTTTTCTAATCCTGAATAGCCCTTGCAAGGAACAAGAAGGAGAGGTTAAAGTGGTATTCCCTCCAAGAGCTGAAAAACTAAATGCTTTCAAACTTCCCTGGTTTTGCTCACAAAGTCCCCCTGAGTATTTTGAGCTGTCTTGCTCCCTTTCCTGAGGTACACGTTTTTCTAAAAGCAGATCTAAATCCAAGTTGGCGCCGGCCGGGAAACTACATTTCCCATCATGCAGTGCAGCTTTTTTTTCCTGCTTCCTGCTTGCTAATACTTCATAGCAGAGATGGGAGGGATGCATGCTCTCTCTGACAGTCTGCTGTGTCTCTTGTCTCTGACAGCAGGCATCCCTACCGCCGCCACTCCACCCAAGAACACCGCCCAGAAACCCTGCCGGCACAGCCATTATTCCCCCTAACAGTGCCGCACAGCTGCCCCCACCCATGCTCCCATCCTGTAACCCAGTCAGCTCAGCTTCCTGGGGGGGCGGAGGCTGTGCCGGCTGGGTTACAGGATGGGAGAGGGGCTGGAGGCTGTACCGCTGGGGGTTACAAGACAAGAGCGGGGCTGGGGGGAGGCTGTGCTGGTGGGATGGCTGTTGGTGGAGTCACAGAACATTGAGGAGACGGTAAACACGTGATCCCCAACACAGTATGTGAGGGCCAGGAGTAGGGAGCAATGTCGCAGTGGACTCGTGTATAATAGATTTTTAGCGGGTGAGTTGCTGCGGAAAGCACAGAAACGGCGCAGAAGCCGAAATTACTTTATATTGCAGATATATAAAGCTATGGGTGACTTATTTAATGATGTACAAATGTTTTTCAGGGGAATATCTTTTTAAAGCTACAGTTTCTCTGTCAATATATTTAGTATTAATTAAAATAGGATGAAATGATTCCTGTTTAGCACAATGTTTAACGTACATTAGCATGAGTGACTTTTCATTATCATGTTGCCAAAAAGCCTAAATGTGCAACATACTGTATTTGAAATGTTTTTCCAAGCTTCATGTATTTGTCACAACAGATTTACGCTTTTTTTCCCGGCAAGCTGGGGTCCTCTGGTTTGATGTGTTGTGAGAGAGAAAAAGTTCATTTAGGTGTTTATAGTAATAGCATTGCATTGCAAAACACACAAAAAAACAGCATAAAAGAGAGAAGCGGAGTGAAGTTATTTAAATGCTTCAAGCTAAATGTAAATTTAATATATGCTTGGCTTTATAATTTGCATTGTGCCGCCGGCATGCATAAATCGAGATAACTTTAGATGGACCTTTCATTTTGAAGGACATCCTGGGCATCGGCATAAACATAACAGCACACATTCTCATGTGAAATTATTTATTTCCAGCCTTTCATTTGCTCTTTGAGTTTATACAATGAAATGCATTAGTCATACATCATCATTACTGTGATTAAAGCAAGTTCAGGTCCTTGCCTCATAGAGATCAGGGGAAATGATACACTGTTGTCATGGCATTTACAGCTGATTTTAGATCCTTCATATACAAATATGGTTTATGTCTACATAGATAAACTTTGATGACGTCACCTTCATAAGGGACTTTTGACTTTTTACAGTCTTCTTAAAGGTGTCGGCTGACTGGTTGAACACTTTTCTCAAGGCTTGGAGTGTCCAGTGTGTAGCAATGACATGTCCATATCACCTCTAGGAATGAGCGAAGCGGCCGAGGTTCGGGTTCGTATAAACCTGAAATATTGGCTTCTGATTCCCGCTGTCTGCCCGCTCCATGGAGAGGGTGGATACAGCCTGAGGACCACCTAGGAAACCGGGATACAGCCTATGGTCCTCAAGGTTGTATCCACCCTCTCCACGGAGTGGGCAGACAGCGGGAATCAGAAGTCGATACTTCAGGTTCATACGAACCCAAACCTCGGCCGGTTTGCTTATCCCTAGTCACCACTTGTAATGTATACTGCTTAGGACAGTGACTTTCTGTAGAGGATATTTAATTATACAAGCAAGTCCTCCCCAAAGCTATGTGATTAAAGCAGGCAGGGAAGACTAATATGGGGACGCTGGATACAGCAAAGATCACACAGGTGCCTATTTATTGTCCCACAACGTGTTTTCTTTTCTTTTCTTACACCTTGATAAAACTGTTTTACTCTAGTGTCCCAGGTAAGGACAGGAGGCCGCTGTTCCTTACTCCAACCACTAGATGCCACTCTCTCACAGCACAGCTGCAGATAACACTAGGTCTGCCTGCACACACTTCCTCCTTGACAGTAACTACTTCCTTTTTTCTAATTAGTTAGTGCCTGGCTACAGGCCAGGCAGGATGTGTTTATAGTTGTTCCTGACACTAGCTATCCATCCAATATGGGTTGCTAGATAAGACCCCAAGGGAAACTGAAGACAAGGGAGTCTTAACCCTTGCCTACGCCGAGGACAGACTAGCTAAAACAGGACAGTTGACCACCTTAGAAAAGGGATGGGCAAACTCAAGACTGGACCTGCAGTAGAGCACAGTGCAAGTTCAGCCGCTCTCTACTGACAAGCACTCAGCTTAGTAGGAAGGATTCTACAAGTCAGCTCAACCCAGAGCTGGGACCTGGGACTCGTACTACCCCAATAGGACAGAAACCGACACTGTGAGGCAGAAGGCGCTTAGGTGAGATAACTAGACACCTCCATTTGTCAGTATGAGGATTTCTTCAGAACACTTCTCAACATTTCACCATGTCCTGACAGAGTACTTAGTACATTAGACAAGGGCCCTCCTGTCTGTTTCCTATTATCGTTATTGTTTTCTCCTATCAACTTATCTATCCACCTGTTGGACTATTGTATTCATAATTTTTTTTGCACTAAGTACCTGAACAATGTTTTAACTGTTTTGCACTAAGATACCTTTTTCAAGTAAATCTTACAAGTTGCTTAAAGTGTTATCTCTGCCACCGCACTTGCCCCTCACCCTAGTCCAAACCAAGATCTGGTTGCCTTGTGTTCGGGAGTGGGTGTTACCACTCCACGCCACCATGACAAGTAGTGCCCAAAAACACCAGAACCCACCAGCAGGGCCCAACATCAGTTCCAGCAACCCGGGCACACCACCCATATTGTTTGCTTTATTCTAGTCCTAAAAATACTTTTAGGCTATGTTCACACACTGTCAGAATTAACATATATGTATATGAATATTTTTTTACCCCAAGTTCCCCGCTAGTCTCCCACATTCTTGTTCTTCTCTTTTTGGTTCCTAATCTTCTGTCCTTTTCCTGCTTCCAGTATGAGCTCTCACTACGGGACCTGCCTGCTCAGCCAGTGATTTTCTCATCCCAGAAGCAGAGTGGGAGCTGCATGGGACCAGAGGTTGGATAAATATTGCCCCACCACATATTTATTTTTATGCAGATGCCAGAATTCCCATTTGAGTAGATTCTCCCATGGGAACAGAGCGACAAGGGATTATCTAAGGGAGCTGCTGGAGATTGCCGAGCACACCCCTTCATTCTTACGGAATACATAGGACCCCAATCCCAAGATTTCATGGGCTCCCAGCACTCCCACTATTGCTATACTTAGATAAGAGATTCTGGAATACTGTTCTTAGGTCTCATAGGTTGGATACTAGTTATGAGCGAATAGTGAAATGTTCGAATATTTGACATTCGTACGAATATCTTTCGATCGAATATTCAATCCCATTAAAGTCAATGGGAACAAGTATTTGAGTATTGATAAACATCTATTCGACCACTTGGAGGTAAAAACCGGAAGCTGGGGGATTTGAACGCTTATCGAATATTTTTCGAATATTTGACGAACTATTCGATAATATTCGATAGATCGAATACGTTACTATTCGATCGAATATCTATTCGAAGTAAAGTAAAAATGGTGAAAATCTCTACTACTAACAAACACACATATTAGAAAAAAAAAAAAAAAAAGTAATACATAGTTTAAAATGTAAAATGTGACATGTAACCATAGGGCCCTTATGGTGTTATGCTAGTCACAGCCGTGGTAAAGAGACACAACAATAGCGCATTGGAATATATTAAGCGCTGTAGAACTATAAGTCTCAGCTGGACTGTGCTGCAAAAAAAAAAAAAATGGAATCACACTGAATTGAAATAAAACCACACTGGGATTGCAGTGTGGTTCATAATTTAGCCACTGAGGAAGGAACCCAGGAGTGGTTCTGAAACGCGTTTGACATATACACAGCACTGGCATACATTTTGTTCATCTATACATCCACCGCAGGTAGCCAGGGGCCCTGCTACCAACGATCAGAACCCACTGGCATTAGGACCCAGCCACTTAGCACCTCAGCTCCCTGCATCTATCTGAGAACAAGGCCATGCTACTGATCAGCTGGTGAGAGTGCTCCCCATGAACTTAAACTAAGCCTAACCTGAACTGAACCGGCCTGACGACATCTCCAAGCCGAGGGACGGGTGAGAGGTGCCGCCGTGCACTGTACCTCTATTTTAACACCAATATCACAATATTGTCTAGATTTCTCCTTTAACATCTCTCCCCTATGCTAATGAGCAGAGAGTCCATGGACTAACCAGGAGTCCAGCACCAGCACTCCATTTACTGCCAGCAATCCCAGGGTGGTTTCATTGCTTATCAGTGTGGTTCTACTCTCGCTGCAGTGTAGTCCAGCTGAGACTTGTGCTACTACAGTGCAATCCCAGCAATCCCAGTCCAGTGTGGTTCTACTCTCGCTGCAGTGTAGTCCAGCTGAGACTTGTGCTACTACAGTGCAATCCCAACAATCCCAGTCTAGTGTGGTTCTACTCTCACTGCAGTGTAGTCCAGCTGAGACTTGTGCTACTACAGTGCAATCCCAGCAATCCCAGTCTAGTGTGGTTCTACTCTCACTGCAGTGTAGTCCAGCTGAGACTTGTGCTACTACAGTGCAATCCCAGCAATCCCAGTCTAGTGTGGTTCTACTCTCACTGCAGTGTAGTCCAGCTGAGACTTGTGCTACTACAGTGCAATCCCAGCAATCCCAGTCTAGTGTGGTTCTACTCTCACTGCAGTGTAGTCCAGCTGAGACTTGTGCTACTACAGTGCAATCCCAGTTCAGTGTGGTTCTACTCTCACTGCAGTGTAGTCCAGCTGAGACTTGTGCTACTACAGTGCAATCCCAGCAATCCCAGTCTAGTGTGGTTCTACTCTCACTGCAGTGTAGTCCAGCTGAGACTTGTGCTACTACAGTGCAATCCCAGTCTAGTGTGGTTCTACTCTCACTGCAGTGTAGTCCAGCTGAGACTTGTGCTACTACAGTGCAATCCCAGTTCAGTGTGGTTCTACTCTCACTGCAGTGTAGTCCAGCTGAGACTTGTGCTACTACAGTGCAATCCCAGCAATCCCAGTCCAGTGTGGTTCTACTCTCGCTGCAGTGTAGTCCAGCTGAGACTTGTGACAGTACAGTGCAATCCCAGCAATCCCAGTTCAGTGTGGTTCTACTCTCGCTGCAGTGTATTCCAGCTGAGACTTGTGACAGTACAGTGCCATTCCTGCAATCCCAGTGTGGTTTTATTCCAATTCAGTGTGATTCCATTTTTTTTTTTTTTTTTTGCAGCACAGTCCAGCTGAGACTTATAGTTCTACAGCGCTTAATATATTCCAATGCGCTATTGTTGTGTCTCTTTACCACGGCTGTGACTAGCATAACACCATAAGGGCCCTATGGTTACATGTCACATTTTACATTTTAAACTATGTATTACTTTTTTTTTTTTTTTCTAATATGTGTGTTAGTAGTTATATTTATATCTCGGTTTTTACACTGACGCATTGATTCATGCTTTGAGATTTTCACCTTTTTTACTTTTATTACCAATATTAAATTGCTTTTTATTTGGACTATGAAGTAGACATTAGGTATATTGCCTGGACATCCAGGCTCCTCTCTCTCTCTCTCTCTCTCTCTTTTTTTTTTTGTTACTTAGGGTTGCCATTGCCTGAGCTGCTTTTATTCTGTTCTTGTCATTTTGTGGATTTTCACTTATCCATTTTCATTTCACATACCAATTTTTACCCATCTGCATACCTACACTAGCTTTGAGTTTAAGGCTTCTTCTTTTATTCCCTTTTTTTTCAGTTGGGCTCCTTTCGACAGTGCCAGCCATACTGGCATAATAAACAGATGTTCTTATTAGATGAATTGTGAGCCCTCAGATTGATTTTCTCTGATCGGGCCAAGGAATCATGGTCTGAAAGTCTGGATGCCAAAGTTGTCTTACATATTAAAGAGTTAAACTTTTGCTTGAACAGGCAAGTCTGCACAAAAAAATATATATAGGCCACATGTAGAGTCTTGCTAGTTATCGAATATTTATTTATTTGTATTTGTGGATGTATCATGGAGTTGGCATGCTGTCAAATAGAATTCTACTCATTGTTTTGTGAACATATGGTAACCCAGTTTCTGCTATGACTTTCAGGCCTATGGCTCAGACATACGTTAGTTTCCACTAATAATTGTTATTATATTTCTAGAATGTGAAAATTAAAACCAGAATGTTTTTGAAGAACGACTATTTTTCTGCTGATTCAATAACGTTGGACACATAACTCATGTGAAACAAATAACAGTGTACAGAGGCGTCATTACCAGAATGAATGGCTCTGCGAGAACAGAATTTTATCATGTTGTATACTGTATTGAAATGGAATTATTCAAGGTGTTTTGTCAGTTTGGAAATCACTGCAATTATGAAAAGGCCGGCTTGTCAAACAGTAGACCAAATTTATTTATTAGGAACTCTGACTCATAATTGATCTATCTGTAGAAGGGCTCTCCTGGGATGGGAGAACAATCAATACCTTTCTTGTTACTGCAAGCAGAGGAATGTGGATTGCCATAGAAAGAATATAACTTTCCGCAGAGCCATCAATGTTTTTACTAATACCCAGTTTTTACAAATGACATGTATGGAAATGTGAGATTGAGAACTTTTTATATTTGTTTACCAAACACTCATCATTGCTACTTTTTTGTTTATAAATATTAATCCCCTTAAAGCCACAGTATATGTATTTAACGTGCCCAGCATGATTGCAAGGTTGGGAGCATGACGAAAAGTATTACCTTCTGGGTCAGTTTTATGTAGAGGGGAGAGAGGCAAGGAGACAATGGGGCGGATTTACTCTTGCAATTTTTTTATAAAATTTGTCATGTACATTAAAAAAAAAAAATCTTACATGACATGTCAGATTTAGATACTTTTAGATTTTTTGCCTTTTCTAAAATTGGGTGTTACTTATTAATGAGGGGCATGGATTTGTCAAAACAGAGTCTGAACTTTTTGACACACAAGTATGTTGCAAAATAAGCCAACTCTTAGTGGATGAACATAGGCTAGATAGTCAAAAGGTACACCAAATTTATCAAACAGCATAGGCCCTTGTGATCTGGCGCTTTTTAACACCCTCTAGTCTAAGTTTCGTCTCTCTATGGGGAACAACGGCCATTGTCACACTGTATTGATCAACGGGCGTTTTTCCCGCTCTGTCCACACAATGTATGGCCGTTCTGGTGGCCGTACATTGCATGGACTTCAGTGATTAATCTGATTGCAAACACCCAAATGATGATGGAGTAAATTTATTCAAGCCATTAAAAATTTGGCTTATATTTTGGATATATGTGTCAGTAGTGTAGATGTTAATTACATTTAAATGTAGTTAAAAAAAAAAACACAAACAATATTTACACTTAATACTGAGTCAGTGAGTAATCCTGTGTGTGTCGCCTGATTGTCTATTTGACAGGGCAGCTATGTACATGTATCCCCTGAAGAGTAGAGACTGTGGATTAAACACATCTTTGCTGATAAGAACAGTGTTGTGCCAGGCCATCCATAGATACATACTGCATGTCAGTAGTAAATAAATAACCAAATTTAAAATGCCTTTTGACGGGAAAAACAAAAGTAAAATAAAAATAGGCGAACATACATTGGCCCTGGATACCCTTTGGGTACCTTCACAACACACCTACCTGTACAAGTGATGATAAGTGTGCAGATTAAATAAATAAATAAAAACTTTAGCATGACGCCTTTTTTGTTCGATTTTCTTAACAGTATAAAAGTTAACATACATGTAACGCAAAGTAAAAAAAAATATATATATATAGCAAATGATCAAACAAATATGTTCTCATGCAGCCAAGTTAATAAAACAAAATATACAAATGGTGGATCAATGCAAAAAGACTAAAAAAATCGAATAAAAAACATTTTTCTTCTTGGGCTTTGGCATTTAAGTATTATTATTGGACACTTATGACTTTGATTATAATTTAATTTTGTTATACAGGTAGAAAATTGAAAAAGGGGCCTAATTGGTTCCTATGAATGAGCCATAAAGGTCAAGCAGTGGACAACTTCATTGGGATGAATAAGTCATAAAGGTCTACCAGCAGACAGCAGAGTCCAAATGTTTTCCATTTGAATACTGGTGGGTAAAGAAGTTGGATGTTGCCCTAGGGAGTCAAGGAAGATATGGGTAAAACCATAGGCCATAGGCTACATCCATCTTTTCCTGGCCTCTCTAAGGCTGCATCCAACTTCTTCACCCACAAGTATTCAAATGCTGAATGATCTAACTCGAGCATGCTCAAGTTACGCTCATCTCTAAAGTGGTTTTTGGCCTCTGGTAGTCTAACTTTTTTTTTAGTAGGTTGAACAACTTCCTGTAAAATTGACCGTAGACTGTTTTGGGTAAAAAACCAAACTGACTTTTTTTTTTAATAGTCTGTATATTCTAAAAATAATTAATAGTACTTTTTACCCACCGTGACCACCATCATCATTCTATACTATCAGTGATACAACATGTTTTAAAAAGCGTAGTTTAGTATAATTCTTGGTAAATATATTTCCAATCTTACAAACTCAGCTTATTAAAAAACACTTAGACATTGTAAGTCAGCAAATAATTTGCCAATCTAAGCACGTCATCCCAAATCTTGGTCTTTTAGCGAATGGGGCCCTAACTCTGCATTTAATGCCTTGCTGGGATTGATAAATTGTGCTCATAAAATCCCATCACTGGGATAAAGTAGAGTGATAAATGAGAGTTTTTCATTCTGATGCTTTTCCTACTTCAGTGCAATCTAGGTTGTTAATGCTTGATTCATACAACTGTCAAGTAGAGCAATTTATACAGAGAAAGGCAACAGAAGGAATGCTGTGTTTGTCGAAAGCTGCAAAACATTGATAGCATGAGCAAATACCAAGGGGTTCTATTTAGGAATATCTGAAATCCGGGTAAGGTCAAAAATAAACTCTGACTAATGTTCCTAGCAATTAGCTAATGTGTAAACCGAAATGTTGTTTTATGACTTGCTTAATGTATATTTATTTTGACATATGGGAATCTGCAGTTGGCAGCCAAAATTTGAGATCTGGAATCTAACATTTGCTCATTCGCCTGTGTAAGAGTGGTCGGGTTTATATTTTATTGCTCTGTATGAAATATTTATGGCAGCTTTCCATTTTACAGCTACATAACAAAGGCGAGACTGAATAATGGGTCGACTAGCTGCGGCTTTTCAGCTGTTGTAGAGCAACACCTCCTGAAGCGCTCGACCACAACACAGCTTACCATCTTCTTTTCTCAACATTTCTTTATTCCCATGTCCATTCCATTATTTAGCCATAAGCATTTGGACTCAATGACGAAAAATGGGTCTTGTGGATCGACGTTAGATCTTAATTTTTGCCTAGGCTTTATTTACCACCGCTTTTATCTGCTTCACTTTGACTTGCCTTGTGCCTTTTTTTCCCTGTTTTATGTTTAGGTCTCATAAATAATTTTTGCTCTAAATGTTTAATCTCATAAAATATAAAATGTCCATAATACAAATATACATGGGTTGTGCTTTGGCACCAACAGGTTTGCATATGATTGGCACAATTATGGCATCATAATCAGTTGGTTGCAAAGAAAAAAAAAACAACCTTTTCCTTCCTGCCTCTTAAAATGTTACTTCTGTCCAAACATTTACTTGCTGTAGTAATAATAATAATAATAATAATCAAAAAGAAACTAATAATAATAATAATAATAATAATAATAAAAAACAAAAAGAAACTAATAATAATAATAATCATCATCATCATTAATAGTATGATCCACCTTGTTTGGTCTCTTTCATTTGACTGAGCTGCAGTTCTAGACTTACAATCAAATAAGAGTCATATGGGTTATTGAAAACATATTGATCATTTAAAAATTCTTTCAAAGGAGTTATAGAAAATTTTGGCTATATAGCTGCGGTTATATACAATAGTGATGAGTGAATACTGTTCGATCGAATAGATATTCGATCGAATAGTGAGATATTCGAATATTCGATATTCGTACGAATATCCCGCGAATATTCGATAAGCGTTTAAATCCCCCAGCTTCCGGTTTCACCGTCCAAATGGTCAAATAGATGTATTTCACTAATCGAATACTTGTTCCCATAGACTTTAATGGGATCGAATATTTGATCGAATATTCGAGGGGATATTCGTACGAATATTGAATATTCGAATATCTCACTATTCGCTCATCACTAATATACAATATAATGAAGAGCCTATGCCTCTATGCATTCCCCTGGTGTCCTACTCTGGTGACCCCCGCTGAGTGCAGCCCTGCCACTCATCTTGGCAGTGACAGCTTGTTCAGGCAATCGCTTACTTAGGGAATGTGCACACTACGGAATCCCATCTAAACACACGTTATGGATTGGGCAGCTTACACCCACTCGCGGGCTCTGGTGGCCATGCGCTTCTATGCTGCTACCATAAGGCTTTTTGTATGGTTTGCCAGATTCCACCATCTGCCCGAAGAAGATCTCTCTCACCTGATGGGGGTTTTGAATCCTGTAGCTGTGTGACTGGCAACTCTTCCTGCCAGCCCTAAGTGTTTTATTACATTTAAGTGGGTGAAGATCAGGGGGCCGATCCAATCACATTATGGACCAGACCTCTGACCTCCTATATAACTTCCCCAGCCAGTTAACCCTTTGTTGATTATGAACCTTGCAGCCTGTTTGGTTTGACCCCAGGCTCCTTACTATCCCTATCTATAAATTTGTCTAGTCTGCATTTTGTGTTTCATGTGTCACAAGTTAAGGGCCTATTACATGGAACGATTATTGGCGTATTCTGCCAATAACGTCCATTACCGCCAATAATCGCTCTGTGTCGAACTATGTCAGCTGATTGTTGTAGTCATTTTTCTTTCAACATATTGAAAGACAAACGACTGCTGGTGCCACCCCGTGGAATAGGAGCGGCGGCAGCAGCAGACCGCTGTTCTATGCTATAGGCTGCCGGGACGATCAAGCGATCACCAGGGCAGCGCCCCTGCACCTCTCCACGGGCCCCCCAGCACTCACCCTCTCTCTGCCGCCACGTGCACATGGCTGCAGCGAGCTGGGAACGAGGAGCTAACAAGCGATGACAGCACTTGTTTCCTCCTCACAGTCACCCCGTGTAATAAGGGCTTTAGAGACTGTCACCCGCAGTCACCTAGGTCTGTCCAAGGCATGTAAGCAGGGACAGTGGGCTGGAACTGGTCCAGAGTTCACCGTCCGTGTCCACCCCATCCCTTCCCGGCCCGATCTGTACTTGCAGTATCCTGACACCACTTTAAGTACTCTTCCTTTATTGATTGTAGATTAAAATTATTTTTTAAAAAAGACTTTATGGTAAAAAAAAGTTAATGCATGAGTAATGGATAAATGGACCCATAAAATGTCCTTGATTTTTAGCAAAGAACAAACATTTCCATTAATTACGAGTTTGTTGTTCATTCAAAGACGGCCTATAATGTCAGAAATGAGGAAATTAATGGGGAGGATGATGTTTTTTTTCTGTTCCATTTTAATCTTTTCTTTTTGTGTAAACAGTCTTCCAGTGATGCAGCCATGCTAATTTACATTCCTTTGTAGTTATAAGTCACACATTGTTAATGACAGAAAGATACAGGTCATTAAGTTTTAATTAATAGTACAGACTGATTAGCAATGGTTCAATAACACTGTGAAAAGTACTTAGTAGCAAGTTTTAATAATATTTAGAAGATACATGAATATTTGAGAAAAAGGTTTAAATAGCTTGAAAGTATTTTTATTGAGCCAATGGTGATCAAATATTTCATCGTAAGGTTAGCCAAACAGGTAAATTGGATTTCCACGTTACTTAGTGTGGTTGAAAGAAGATATCTCCATCAAGATCAACTAAGCAATGGGCGAGGATTCCGATAAAGGGGATGTAAAGGGAGAATCTACAGTCAGATTTTCTTCTGTGGATTCAGAGCAGGAATAGGGAACCTTCAGCCTTTCTAGCTGTTGAAAACTACAATTTCCATCATGGCTGGACAGCCAAAGTTTTAACCTGATTCAAAGGCCTGATGGAAATTTTAGCTTTGCAACAGCTGGAGGGCTGAAGGTTCCCCATCCCTTATCCAGAGAAAGATAAAATAAATAAACTAAATAAATAAATAAGCCTGTCTGTCCTATAAAAAAGGTCCCTCTTGATCTTAAGTGATTATCAGATTGAATGAACAGAGCTTATACATGTATGTGTCAATGTTATTTTGTTCTAAGAAATTATCTACGCTCACCCCTGGGGTAAAGAAGGTTTGACACATCTGGAGATTCAACATTATTTTTTTCTCCCGGTAGAAGGAGGGTGTCTTTGTCTTTAGAGGGCAATTTATACAGAACAGCTTTTCGCCATATGTTTACAGTATTTATGTTTATTTAATGAGTAAAATTAATGAAGCACTGTCATAATTTTTTTTCTTTTTACAAAATCGTCAGGGGTTGTAATTAGAGTGAATGCGGTGAGTCAAAATTTGCTGCACATCCAGCCATCAATTTGCTTTGTTCTGCAAAGCCAATTCCCAGGAATTCTTTGAGGAAATTTGAAAAAAAACAAAAAAAAACAATGGCGGCCACACATGCTGTCTGGAGCGCCACTGGGCAGGAGAAAGGGATTAACCATGATCTCTAGTGCCCGTCCAATCAGCTACAGGCCCCTCTGTAATGTCAGAACCTCCCCCTCTATATAAGGTGGTTCGTTTCCAGAGGTAACCAGTCGGTTTAGGATAGGAAAGCTGGGCTGATTGTGGGTGATTGTTTGTTGTAGCTGCCAACCAAGTGTCCAGTTTACCAAGTAACTGGGTGCCTATAGGAATTCACTGGGACCAGTAAGGACACAGTCCATATTATTTACTCACTGGGCACTCATGTAAACTGCTATTGAGTTCTACCAAATTACTGGGATCAGTGAATTGAGTGTGTTCCTTACATAATCAGTGGTCGTACTCCACTCCTACTGTGGTATACAAGTTGGGTTTCATTACTAAATTGAGTGTGTGCTTTACATAATCAGTGGTCACACTCCACTCCTGTTCTGTCCACTGCTGTCTATGGTGGAAATTGGATGATTGACTGTCTGTAATTTTTTTTTAAATTGTGATTTTCCAATTTTTGACACTTTCACAACAACATGCTTCATAAAATTTGCCCTCCTCTAATAGTCCCAGTACTGTAGCTACTATAGCTTTGGCTGTTTACATGAAACTTGTTAATGAGTTTGAAGCTTGCAAAACAAATTTCCAGGTGCTTCGCTCATCTCATGCTGTAATCACGAGCACTTTTACAGTATGCTCTTTTTGTTTTCTATGTTTAAATCAATGTTACATATATGGCCACTAAGTGTCTCCCTTCCTGTCAAACTGGGGCCCATTCTGTGCTTATATTTGGACTATTCTCTGTTCTCTGTTCAGTGTTCATGTAGCAGGACAAGTCTTTCACATTCAGTAGCAGAAAATCCTGCGGGTGCTTGTATTGCATGGCCAGCTCTCCCGTCACACAGCACCAAAACCTCTGTACAAACCCTGTTGATTTATAAAAAAAAAAAAAAAAAAAAAAAAAGGGGGGTTACCTATCAGGCCATATGTCCTCCGCTATAGAAGGGATTATCCTGAACTGACACTGACTAGCATCTATGTAACAATAACATGGACAGTGGTTGTCCAAATAGTCAACCCCTAGAATGACTATGGCAGAGAGAGAGAGAGAGACGTAGAAAATGGTGTGACTTTTGTCAATCTTTTTTTGCTCTTTTCCACTATCAGCTCAATTCCAATCTGTCCTTTTATTGAATGCCTCAATAGTCTGAGTCAAGCTGGCTGTTGCTGTTAGGATATGTACCGCTAGCAACCAATGTGACCCAAACTGACTCAGAAGATTACATTGTTGTTAATCCCAAATTGAGACAGACAAATTCTTTAAATCGTTTGATCACTAACACCTCCTAGTTTAGTTTTGTTAGTCCTTATACATCTAACATCAGGCTTGGGCTATGTTCCCACTACGTAAAAGTATGTCCGTTGTTGCCAATGGCAACAACGGCCGTACTTAATGTAATGTGGAACATAGCCTTACTTTCTATGGGATCCCGGCCGGAGCGTATACACACCGTATGCGCTCTGGCCGGGATCCCGTACTGGGCCGCAAATAACTGACATGTCAGTTTTCTGTGGCTGCAATTGAATGAATTACCGCCATAGGAAACCCTGTCAGTTCACACAGTGAAGCGAGCGGGTCCGGCCGCTCGCTTTACTGTGTGCTATGGGAGGTTCTGATGTGGGCATCAGAACCCTGCGGCCAAAAGATCATCCGGCCGGTACTGCAGTACCGGCCGGGATGATCCGTGCAGAGACTGGCCGTTCCATGACCCGGCCGGGTCACGGAACAGCCGGTCTCTATACGTAGTGTGAACATAGCCTAGGCCTGCGCTGGCCTAGCTAAGTATATATATGGGTAGGGGAAGGGATTCATGGGACCCCCATAGCAAAACACTGATATACGCCCCTGCTTAAATCCATACTGTTTTTTTTGTTTTTTTTATTCCACAGTGACCAATCATAGCTCAGGTTTATTTTTACCAGAGCTTGTTAGAATATAAAACAAGAGCAGTGATTGGTCGCTATGAGAAAAACCAGATGGTACAAACTTCAGGCAGCTTAATAAATCAGAACCTATATCTCTGAATGCTGTGCAGAAACCTCATGCAATATGGCTGACTACAAAAAAAATTAACAAAAAAAATGTGTAATCCCAAAATGGAAAAAGGAGATATATATATATATATATATATATATATATATATATATATATAAAATGAAACTGTATGCACACTGTATACACTCCGGCTGGGATTCCATGCGGCTGCACAGAAAACTGCCATGTCTTTTTTGTGTGGCCACTAATCATTGAACAGTTACACAACATAGATTGTGTAGTCAATGTAAAGTGCGGCTCCAGACATACTTTACATTATTTGCTATGGCTAATTGGAGTGCGGGCACACCCGAATGTGCCTGTATTCCAATTAAAAAGAAGTGATGTTAACCCATCTGGTTAACCCATCTGGTATTGCAGTATCTCAGACATCAGCCGTTTTGTCACATAATGACCGGTGCTTTGCCATGTGTGAACATGGCCTTACAGTTGTTTGGCTGGTATAAACAATAGAAATTGTTCCGATTTAGCTATCTTTTATTTATTTATTAATTCATTTTCTGATGATCTCTATGTTAGTTGATCCATAATTTCTAATGCCAATGGAATTTTTTATGCCCATTTTACCCTCCAATACTGAAACCTTGTATAGTTGTACTGAACTGAACTAAGATTTTACAACCCTATAGTGATCCAAGTCCTGATCGATAGAACTGCAGGAAGTCTAAGTAGTGTGGCTTTAATCTGGATGCTAAAATTAGGCCACATTATAGCTGTTCGAAACTGGCCTTATAGTGTTTCCGCAATGGAAAGCTATGCTCTGCTCTTTCTTTCTATATATACATTGACGTTAGATCAGCTGCTGTGCTAACAATCATGGGTTAGGGAGAAAGCTCCCAATTTAGGACCAACATAACAGCGAATTTTCTTATTTCTTTGAAGTAAACCAGGATTATTCTGATCTAAGGAGTATAAGCAGTGCTCTGATCTTCCCCATGCTCTGCCCGGACATCACGGCCCTCCATCATTATTACAGTGCTGAAATAAAAAAAAATGCCTTATAAGTTTTTATTGAAGGTTTTATGTGTCAATCAATATTTTCCAAGCCAGTAGCTTTGCTATGAGTGTTTTACATGTTTTTATTGCATTTCCTGTCCGAGATTGCTTTACCTCCGAGTTGACAAGAAAACTTTCTTTCGACAAGCGCTTTGATCTTAAAAGTTTATCTGAGTTTGCCGAGTTTCCAGTGGACTCAAAAGACCTGATACAATTTATCCTTTACAGGGTAAACAAAAAACAAAGATGAGATGGCAGACTACTGGGAGAAATACTGGAGCGTCTGAAGATAAAAAAAAAAAACGAGCCAGCCGGCAAAATAAGACATACGGGAGAATATCAGCGTAATGGAAGGAATAGAGCGTAATGAAAGGAGAAAGCATTGTCTGCACCTGAGATGCATATACATACATGCACTACAAATGGATTGAATTTACCGAGATAAGCCCCGGAGGTAGAGATTCTCAGATACATACAACAGGAACATTTCGTAGGCTAGGCATTTGTTTAGTTCTAATATTTTATTTTATTATGTCTATGAGGACAAACAAAACACGGAGAATCTCCTAGTATAGGAAAAGGAACCGTCCAAGGATCTGGACATAGATAGATAGATAGATAGATAGATAGATAGATAGATAGATAGATAGATATTTTACATTCTGTATAGTTAAGACGAAGGAAGAAAAGGATTGGTAGTTGACAATACATCTTCTGTATGTATGGAAAGCCGTAGCCCTGGATCATGAGTAAAAATAGGTGCTTGACCCCTTCAACTCAAGTACTCATCACAATAACTTTAGATCATATGAAGCTGAGTTCTTGCAAGCTGAAGCAGTAAAAAAAAAAGTTGCTGCCTTGGCGTGAGCAGTATTCTCATTGAAGTGGTTTTACCACTATAGATACTCATCCCCCATTCACAGGACAGGTGATACGTGTCTGATGGTAGGTGTCAAGATGTAATTTCTCCACCAGAAATGGAAACGTGCAGACTTAACTGCCCCTCTATTCATTGTCTTTAAGTGTGCTCAAAATGTTCCAGTGTAGCACTTGGCTATCTTCAGCGCTCCAATAGACAAGAAATGGAGCTCTGGTTAAGTCTATGTACTATGGATAGAGGATAAGTGTTTTGCAGTGGAATACACTGGAATTCAATGAGCACTCCATTGTTTTCTATAGGAATTTATGCTTCAGTTCACAATGCCCAAGACCTCACATAAGTCTGAAGTCAGCCCTGCCTTCCAGCCACATCTGTTACATGGCCACTTTCTTCTAGAAACAGCGCCACTCTTGTCTCCAGTTTGGGTGGAGGCTTTGCAACTCAGTTTCATTGAAGGGAATAAAACTTTATTGCAAACCACACCTGAACTGGAGACAAGTGTCTATTAGAAAGTAGCCCATGGGGCCCATTTTGTGCATAATGACAGAGATTGAAGGGAGCCAGGGAGTAAAGTGTAGCTGCTCCCTTCTCCTGACTATATCTAGGGATTGGTAAGATCAGAACATTGAGATCCCAACTGATCCAATCATTTGACATGCCTCTGCGATCACAAAGAACAAAAATACAGTATGCTGCATGCACGCTGTTAAGCCTACAATCCTTAATGTACACGATCAGGTACAGCAAAGCAATATTTCAATCCATAGGTCTTCAACTCCTGACCTTTGCTATACCTGATCATATAAAATATTTTGGATTTTTTTTTCTACTGTGGGATGCTATTGGACCTTTTTCCTTTTATTCTTCTGCGACATGTCAAAAGGTTTTTTTTTATAATTAACTAATTACTAAGTGACTTTTTTTTACATCAGGACCAAAAACTTTAAAGGAAATGCATCAGCAGGTAAAGCTTTAATAGGGCAGGGGACAGGTCGACTGCCACATCTTTATTATGTCAGTGCGCTGCAGTGTTATTGAGTAATCTTAAATTTTGTTGTTATGTATATAAGGACATTTGGTGCAACCAGTGTACCAATGTGCCTACCGGCCACTGCAGTATACCTACTGATTGATATTTATACCAGCTGAATATTTATCAGCTCTTTTAAGGATGATCGGTGCAGCAGGTGGATGGTTGCACTTAAGGCTAAAGGACCACCACCATTGCACCGAACACTCTCATTTACATATTAACAAAAGCTAAAATTATTCACTAAGGATGCAACAAACCAACATAATAAAGTTACAGTACCTGCCGCCTCCGTGCTTAAGCTTGTCTAACCTGCTGCCCGACCTTATAGTCTTAAAATAACATGTACTACACCATGGGCTGCCATTGCTTTACTGGTTTGTGATTTTCTTAAAATTCATGATCTTGTTTTCTTGGTTTACCGTGTAGTTTATCCTATTATTTCTCCTGCAGTCTGGTAAGAACATTTTCCGCATTGTCTGACATTTTCATTCAGAACACCTCATTTACTTCATAGTTACAGCAAGAGCGCTGGATGTGCTCGACAAGTAGTGTAATAAGTGCTATATAATATGGCACTTTCATTCTTTGAGATGATGTTCTGTATTACGCCTGCAGTGTTGGAGAAGTGTGAGGCTATGACATCTTTTCTATGGAACCTGAAGGGAACCCCGAGGCTAAATCTGATGGAATGTAAATTGCTTATAATGTAATGATTTCAAATTAATTTCAACTATATTTGAGTTTGGAGCAGTAGCACTGTACATCCTATGCATGGATAATGTTTAGGAAGAAGATAGGGACGGAGCATTAAAATCCAGTTTAAATTTTTGAAAGAATAGCTTATAATAAAAGTTACCTGCATTATCGGGATAAAAAATAAACTTAGGTCCTCGAAAAAAAATTCTTATGGCTCTTTATCCTACAATGATACAGAATAGCAGCACCTATCCAGTTCACAGCTATAGACTGTCCGCAAATGACCTGCTTCAAGGACAAATCCAGATGGGGTTGCCATTTGTTGGAAATCATGGTTCTGTTATGGATGGACCTTATTATTGCTCCAGTAGCTGCTAATTGTACCCACTTGCTAATATCATTGACATATGTGTCCTGTATGGAACATTTATTATTCATAGTGATTCTTGGAACTAGAGATATGTGTAATAAAGTTTGCCAAATTTGCCAAGAAATAAGCCTTCAACTGGGGAATTTTACTCCCTTCCATTAAAAACACATGCTGTATTTTTGGACTATAGAACACTATAGAGTCCATCCGAACCCGAACTTTCGGCATTTGATTAGCGGTGGCTGCTGAACTTGGACAAAGCCCTAAGGCTATGTGGAAAACATGGATATAGTCATCGGCTGTATCCATGTTTTCCAGACAACCTTCTAGCTTTATCCAAATTCAGCAGCCCCAGCTAATCAAATGCCGAACATTCGGGTTCTGATCAACTCGAACCCGAACCCGATTTGCTCATCTCTATATATCATTCAAATTCAAGTGATAATCTTTCTGTGCGTATGCAGATAATAACAACAATTTGTCGTATAGCTGCTTTTAATCCAAAATCTGTCCTGCGGTCCCTTTGGCAGATGATGCAATTATTGTCCTAAAAAACAACTTTTAAACTTGCAGCCCTGGGTCAAATTAGTGTGGCCTAGACTAGAGTGTCTGTGCCCTAGGCCTACACCGCCTCTCTGTCCCTCCTCTCCGCCCTCTTCATCATTAGGAACGCCCCAGAGCAGGATTTCTCCTAATCATCATTTGTCTGAATACTGCACATGTGCTGGATTGCTAAGGCACATGTGCAGACTTCAAACAAGTGATAAACAGGAGAAATCCTGCCTGGGGCATTCTTAATGATGAGGAGGGTTGGAAGGAGGGACGGAGAGGTGGTGCAGGCCTAGGGCACAGACACTCTAGGCCACGCCAGTATGACACAGGGTGCCAGTTTAAAAGTTGTTTTTTAGGACAATAACTGCATCACCTGCCGAACGGACCCCAGGACAGGTCTTGGATTAAAAGCAGCTATCCGATGGTACAAGCAGTTTGGTGGGGCAGATTGTGGGTATAGAGCCGCTTTAAGGCGAAGGCTGTAGAGAGTGCTAGAAGTTGTGAGAAGTGAACCACAGTCTTCTTCTTTATTTTTCTTGATGGGTGGAGATTAAGGCCCAGTCTCTGCCCACAGTCTCCTCAGTCATAAATCTGCCATTGCTGTTGCCTCTCTGAAATCGTTTACATTAGGAAATGGACCAATCATGATTGCTGTCTCTTTAATAGCTGATAATTGGATCAGAATGCACTGACACTTTTGATGCTATAGCATTGTTTTTAACTTTATGTTTTTTATTAAGGCTAACAGAATCTTTGGTATGCAGTACAGACGTCTGCTTCTTGATAGACTTTTATGCATCGCCTCAGCCTTTGTTATACAATTACTGTAATAGACTAGAATATACAGCAGGTGATTACCTTGTATGCAGTTATATGTTACATTACAAGGTAATTTTTGCATTGCAGAATGGCTGCAGGCCTCTAGGATTGACAATAACTGCGTCTTAAATATTGCACTGTTACATAGTAGATGAGATTCCTTCATAATACATTGTTTGAAAAAAACATCTTATGAAATGGTTAATAATTAAATACATGAAGAACAGAGAAAAAAACACTGAGATACAGTAAAATGCGTTTAGTCGTCAGACAGATGGTTGTAGAAAGCAAAAGTCTAGAAGCGATTTATAATTACAGCAATGTCGGAGTAATTCTTGTTACTGCAAGGTCACTGGTGGGCGGCGTTGCAGCAAAGCGTCTCACTATTTATATAAGCCAAAGAATACTAATTATAATTATTACTGTTATCATTATTATTACTATTGTTGTCATATCACTATCCTTCATATGAGTAAGGGAATTCTGCACAAGGTCAACCTTAGGAAGTATGAGTACACAGTAAAAAATATATAACAGACTCACACAGATCAGCCAGAACATTAAAACCAAGGGAACCAAGTAATGATTTATATCTGGGTACAATGTCAAGAGTGGGATAGACATATTAGGCATTAAGTGAACAGTCAGTATTTGAAGTTTTTGTATAGGAAGCAGGAACAATAAGCTAGCCTAGGAATCTGAGCAACTGGATCAGAGAACTTCTAAAACAATAGGCCTTGTAGGGTGTTGCCAGTGTGCAGTAAAAAGTAGCGACCACGTTGCTATTAAACCAGCAATATAATGCAGTTTCATCATAAAAAGTACGGGTTATTAGTTGTGTGAACATACCCTATAGCTGATGCAGTCTGTGACAAGGATATTGTCACAAAGTCGCCGGACGTAGGTGGGGAACAGAACAAGACAGTGAGCCCTAACCACTAGAACCCACCTTCTGACCCTACCTACTTGCCTCAACGGCCCTAAACGGCCGTGGACAACTACGGTGTCAGTCCCTGTCCTACACCAGGTGATACACAAAACAAGACAGACGAAACAAACACAATAATGCAAAGTCTACGGTCCGGGTCAGCAACGGCGGTCAGAAGAAGAGTCAGAGACAGACAAGGAGGTCAGGGCAGGCAGCAGACAAAGCAGGTTGGGAGATCAAGCAATAGGTCAGGCAACAGAAGTAACAGAACCAGGAGAGCTGAAGCGCTTAGCTGAGTAACACTCAATAGCCAGCAGGGAAATGAAGAGCCTGCAGCTTTTTTATCTGGAATCAGGGACTGGGTCCAGCACTTGATTGGATCAGCCCTGATCCCAGCACCCAGCTCAGCTGGACAGGTCTATAAGGAGTAACCCCTGCACTGCCAGAGTGTAACAGGCAATGCGGGTGTGGCTGGGAAACTAAGACAGCATTCAGACAGGACTGCAAACAAAAAACAACCAGAGGCTCAGCGCTTCCTCGGTCGCCCAGCACGGACCGAGGAGCGCAAAGTCACATTCCTGACAGATATGCTGTTCAGGGCATCTGCATACTTGGCTAGGAAACTATGATTTGTTGTGTGTTCAGAGAGCAGAAAGGCACCCATAGAAGTGTATAGAGCCCTACTGTACATGGCACTGATAGAAGTGTATGGGGTCCTACTGTACATGGCACTGATAGATGTGTATGGAGCCCTACTGTACATGGCACTGATGTGTATGGAGCCCTACTGTACATGGCACTGATGTGTATGGAGCCCTACTGTACATGGCACTGATGTGTATGGAGTCCTACTGTACATGGCACTGATAGATGTATATGGAGCCCTACTGTACATGGCACTGATAGATGTATATGGAGCCCTACTGTACATGGCACTGATAGATGTATATGGAGCCCTACTGTACATGGCACTGATAGATGTATATGGAGCCCTACTGTACATGGCACTGATAGATGTATATGGAGCCCTACTGTACATGGCACTGATAGATGTATATGGAGCCCTACTGTACATGGCACTGATAGATGTATATGGAGCCCTACTGTACATGGCACTGATAGATGTATATGGCGCCCTACTGTAAATGGCACTGATAGCTGTATATGGAGCCCTACCGTAAATGGCACTAATAGAAGTGTATGGAGCCCTACTGTAAATGGCACAGAGCGACGGCCGTTTCCCATATAAAACGCTTCTTCTCGGCTTTTAACCGATTTTGGTGAGCTGCCGCACTTCATCTTATCCTTTTGTGCAAAGACTTTACTGGACTGTTTTCTCAAGCTGAGCACCACTTGCTTGGTTTCCTAAAACTGGGGACAGTGCCAGCATACACATCTTGTGTGAATCAGAAGTATATAATGCCCTACTGTACATGGCACCCATAGACGTGTATGGAGCCCATTCGTACATTGCACTGATAGATGTATATGAAGCAAGACTGTTTTATGACACTGTACGTGGAACTGATAGAATGAAGCCCTACTGTACATGGCACTGATAGAGTTGTATTGGGCATATTGTACATGGCACAGATAGAAGTGTATGGAGCCCTGATGTACATGCAGTAATTGAAGTGTATTGGGCTCTATTGTACATGGCACTGAAAGAAGTATATGGAGCCCTACAGTATATAGCAGGTTCCAAAATAATGGAGGTATACTCCAGAAAAGCATCTACTGTACATTAGATGCCCCTGTAATACAGTGCTGTATAGAGGCAGGCAGTACACACGGCTTAAGGCCATGTTCACACTTTGTAAAACACTGGCAGTTCTGTGAACCGGCTGAGTAACAGAACAGCCAGTATTTAAGAAGATCGTCCTGGCCAGTACTGCATCCCGGCCGCGATAAATACTTAACTTACGTTGTGTGAACATGGTCTAATACTGCAACAAGAAAAAACTTCTCTTTAACTTAAAGGGGTTATCCAGCGCTACAAAAACATGGCCACTTTCTTCCAGAGACAGCACTACTCTTGTCTCCAGCTTGGGTGGAGTTTTGCTGCTCAATTCCATTGAAGTGAATAGAGCTTAGTTGCAAACCGTACCTGAACTGGAGACAAGAGTCGTGTTGTCTCTGAAAGAAAGTGGCGACGTTTTTGGAGCACTGGATAACCCCTTTAAATATTGTAGTTATAAAATAAATAGAAAGGAATGCTAAGAAAACAGAACCCGTGGGAGATACAGGTTGTTCAGTAATCTTCTAACTAACCAGCAATTATCATTATAATGGGCCGATAATAGCGTCATTATTAATAATGGAATGTTTATCAGATATCCTTCACTTTTCTCACACCAGCAAAGTCATTTTTCTTATCAAACAACTAAACAGAGATTAGAGGCCATTTTCTAAATGTACTGACACAACTGTGACTACAGACTACGTGCAGCTGGGATCTGTCAGGTTTTCACAGGGTCCTAAAAATCCCCCCTGACTGATAGTAATGTATGGTAGGAATAAAGCAGCAGCTCACATTCAGCGTTATAGTTTTTCGTTAACTTCTTTTCTACTTAGAAGGATCATCTCAGGATAAGTTGATCAGAGAGTATTGTTCTGCTGGGACCTCCAGCTGGGAAATCGAGCAGCAAGTATACAATTCCCCTCTAGCACTACTACAGGGGAAAAGAAGCACTGCACAGTTCTCATTGAAATCAGTAGGTGGTCTATATAATGCTCACTTCCACAGCATGGGAGAAAGGCTCTTTCTAGTTGCTCTTCGATCTGACTAAGCTTGTGTTGAAAGCTGCATCAAAACAATGGACACCTTGGCAGATGGACCCCATTGAAAATTAATGTTGTCCATTGGGCACTGTCTTGTGGGTTTCTTGATATAACGGAAAACAAAAATAAAAGAAGAAACATAAAAGCACAAGTTTCTTAAACAGCTGCTCAACAGTGTAGCACAGCCTAACCATGGAAGGCTGGTGATGAGCACACTATCTCCATTATTAATGCTACTTTCTTTCTCTCCTAATTCCTGGCCGTGACTGGATCTGGTAGCTCATGCCTTGCCCGTTTTCAACTTTTTCTTCTTATTTCACTTCCAAAGTTCTGGGCTGGCACAGGCACTCACTGTCCTAATCACTTGGGGGCAGGGAATAGTAGGTCTCCAGCTATCTCTGCCAGAGATATTAGATGTGGCACAGGTATCAGACATAGGCCGCTCGTCTTCACTTCTCTGCTACTAGTTTTTCCCTGTCACGTGGGATGCTGCCGGATCAACAGTGAAGTCTACTCTCCAGGTGGAAGTTCAGATCTCCATATCTCCAAACATGTATGAGACCAGCCCCCATTCTGATCCAATGGAGCTAGAGCACACAATGGTCTCATGGTCCCAAACCTCTGCCCGGAGACCGGCCTTCATCGCTCATTCAACAGTGACCCTTATGACAGGTACATTTTAACACTTTATGGGACGACCCACCACTGGCCATCTTTGTCCTTAAGTCAAGCTTTCTAGATTCCTTTCAGCTTTTGGCCTTTTCATTGGCTCCACAGAGAATGAATAAAGCAGCGATACACATGCACGGTTCACAACCTCATTCAACAGGGATTTCAGTGTCCCTGTACTTGTGATTGTTCGGGGATCCAGCAGGTGGATACCCTGGAATCTTAATTTTGCTCTAACTTGTGGATGTTGTCCACTTTAAGTGGAAAGACACAGTCCAGCAAAGCATTAACCCTTATACCACAACCGTCCAACATTAAATTTCCTTTTCCTGTTTTGAGTTGCCAGATACTGACTGTATTATGAGCACCGAATGACATCATGGTATGTTCTATACACATTTTTTTTATCTTTTAGTGGTGTTTTTGAAAATTGTTGGTATTGTGTTTACTAGTTTTTTGTTTTATTTTTGAGTTTGCAAAAAAACATATGTAAACAGAGATACTATCAGAAAAATATTTTGTAGCCATTTTTATTTTATTTTAATATGTAAAAATAAGATGACCTGTGACCCACGCTTAAAGTAACACTTTTGCATTCTGACATCTGTACACAGGTGTAAAGGGTAAATTTAGCGTTTTTCATACCTTATTTTATATCATACGTCATGGTGCTTGTCCAAGTAAAAAGTCATCTTTTATCAACTGCAGATTGTATTAAGTGGGCGGGCCCTCACACCATTAGTGCCACTTAGCCCGCCCACAACACCACAGTTTGCCCCGCCCCCTCGCCGGCCATTGGAACAGGCTGGCTGAAAGGTCTAGACCCCACCCCATTTATGTCGGCCAACCAATGAACGTCAAGGGGGCGGGACCAACGGTGCCGTTGTGGGCGTGGCTAAGTGGTGCTAATACCGCGAGGCCACGCCCACTTAATACAATCTGCAGTTGATAAAAGGACACTTTTTACTTGAACAAAAAACATGACGTATGATATGAAATAAAGTATGAAAAACGCTAAATTTACCCTTTACACCTGTGTACAGATGTCAGAATGCACAAAGGGGGTGACAGTGTCGTTCACACACAGTACATTTCAGGCCATATTTGGTCCTCATGTCCGGTCCTCATAGCAACCAAAACCAGGAGTGGATTAAAAACACAGAAAGGATCTGTTCACATAATGTTGTAATTGAGTGGATGGCCGCCATTTAATGGCAAATATTTGCTGTTAAAAGAACGGCTGTTGTATTGAAATAATGGCAGATATTTACCATTATATGACGGCCATTCACTCAATTTCAACATTATGTGAACAGAGCCTTTCTGTGTTTTTAATCCACCCCTGGTTTTGGTTGCTATGAGGACCTGACATGAGGACCAAATACTGCCTGAAATACTGTGTATGAACCGAGCCTAAATATACACGCCACACACACAAACACATACACTTACACAAACACCATACACACACTATACAGACATTCACAAACAATATGCAGACATATGCTACACAGTATGCACACATATGCTACACAAACTGCACACACACTACACACAAATTCACCCAAACACCACACACACACTACATAAACATTTGCAGACAATATACACATGTACACACTGCAAACACACACACACACACACACATACACTCATTGTTCCATTAATTAAACACTAAACCATATGTTTCACAGCTAATTACATACTGTATACTCCATCCAAATGCTGACTAATTCCTGAAGCGTTCTTTGCCAAAAGTTATTACCATTTAATTAACGTATGCGCCATAAAATACCATTCTGTTTATAAGCAGAAGACAAAATATTTGAAATCTTGACATTTATTAGTGACAAACGAGTAAATCATTTGAATCCAGTTATTTAGCCAAAATAAGGATTTACAGGCTCTGAATTACCAAATCCCCATGGATCTTATTCACGGCTCAGATCTAGCACTGCTGAGTTTGTCATTTGGCACTCTCCACCATGAGATCACTATTTTTAATGTTAGTCGATGTATTGAATATATATTGGTGTTTATGTAAATGACATTTACAGTAATCTGTAACTTACTTCCAATAGAGATTGTTATACAGTAAATGCACAAGGGGGATGTTTTTATGACATAGACCAAGGAATAACTTTAGGCTTCTCAGCCCTAATGCAAAAACATGTTCCAGGGCCCCCTAAAACCCCTGATCATTGCTACGGCTTTGGTAAATAACCTTTTATCTTTTTCTTTTGCTGCGGACCCGTCAGGCTTGCCTTCAGTCTCCATCTCTTTTCATGTTGGCGATCTAACCCTTACCTAAATTATTAAGATTTGCTCTGTTCCAGTTATCAAACACTTTGTGGACAGCATGGACAATATAGGGAGTATATGCAGACAATATGATTATTAGTAGGGATCATAGTCCCTCCAGGCCGAGTCATATTATATCATTGATTGTTTATTTTGGCAATCCTCTCTATTTTATGAGACTCTAAATTCAAGGATGTTGTTATAGGGCAGGGATGGGGAACCATCGGCCCTCCAGCTGTTGCAAAACTACAATTCCCATCATGTCTGGTCAGACAAAGCTTTAGCTTGATTGGAGTTGTAGTTTTGCAACAGCTGGAGGGCCAAAGGTTCCCCATCTCTGACCTTTAGCAACATCCTTGAATACAGAGTCTCATAAAATAGAGAGGATTGCAGGCCTGCCAATGAACCAGGGCTGAGTTTGCTATTCTTCATGATATGCCATTATATTGTACTTCAGTTCTGCCGCATATCACCAATTCTTCCAAAGACAAATGTAACGTTGAAACTCCCGATTATTGGGGATTATTAGTCACGATTAAAAGAAATAGGAAATCGACCACCCCAAATGTATTTATTGTTTCCTTCAATACCGATCGCAGAATGATTTATACCTCGTCGCTTCGTCTCAATACAAGCGGCATGAAAACTGACTGGAGACTGTAACAGCATGGCAGGCATTTGGCATGTAAGTCTCTGCAAAGTCGACAGTGAATAGGAAGAGCTCTTGAGAATCACGTAAACATGTGTGAAAATCCAACTCTGAGTCCTCTGCAAAACATTGTTTATCGGGAGTGTTAGATTTACTGGCTTGATGGGCTTAGAAGTGCTTCAGTGGCTGAGTGTAATTTCCTCAGGAACCTGTTCAGATACAGATGTAACTACACAGATGTTTGCAGCCGGGAGTTGCCAGGAGAAGCAGTGGCTGGAAAGTTATCACCGGAAGGCTGCTCATGGATAAAAGCAGGACTTCTGACCATCACTGACTTTACCCTAAAGTCACAAACAAGTTGGGCTGTTTTAATACAAGTAAATTCACCTGCTAGGCAAGGACCCGCCACACTTTTATTCAACTGAGCTTAGATCGTCAAAGTCCTCTATGGTGATTTAAAGCATAGCTGTCATTCCAGGTAACTTTTATATAAGCTGCATTGTGTTTGTATATGAGGAGCAGCACTGTTTCTGGCCATTTTATTACTAGTATATGGTGTTTTTACTAGAGATGAGCGAAAATCTGAAAATCTTAGGTTCTATCGAACTCGAACCTTGTCAAACCTTCCGCATTTGATTCCCAATGCCTTCCCGGTCCGTAGGGAAGGAGGAGACAGCCCGGGTGACAAGGTTCGAGTTCGATAGAACCTAAGATTTTCCGATGTTCGATCATCTCTAGTTTTTACCAGGTTTAGGCTTGATCTCTAATTTTCAGTTAACCCTGAGCTAGAGGATGGAGTTTAAACTCAATGATGTCTGCAATACACTGGAGACACAGAAGAAGGGATCCTGTTCTTTTATGTCACTATACACACACCTTAAGAATCTGCAGCAGCAGGAAGGGCAATATAGAGCAGTAATGAGCAGTCTATGCTGTAAATCAAGTTAGGCTGTACAAAAGGGGCAGAGCCCTTAAGGGGAGGCCTGCATAACTGGGCCTTGTTGTCTGGGCCATAGATGCTGGGCTAAAGGGGGTTTCTGCCTTGGGGGGGTATGGTGGGTTAGTGCTAGGGGTTAAGGGGAACAATGATTAGGGGGGTAGGGAGTAAGGTAGGAAAGGGAAGAACAGGGTATTTAAGTGATTTTCTGGGGGTGGGGATAACTGGGTTTTGGCCAGCTAAAACATTCGACCACCCACCCATTCTGTTGTAGTGGCCAGGGTGCAAAGAGAGAGTTTTTGTTTTTTTTGGGGGGAAGGGGCAGATTTTTTTTTATTTATCACAGCATCTGTGGCAGTGGAAGGTCTTCAAAGCTGGTGGTAATCAATAGTTTTGAAGGTTCATGATTGGAACTCTTTAGTAGGGATGAGCGAACCGGCTGAGGTTTGGGTTCGTATGAACCTGAACTATCGGCTTCTGATTTCCGCTGTCTGCTTGCTCCATGGAGAGGGTGGATACAGCCTGAGGACTGCCTGGAAAACTGGGTTACTCTTTAGTTTTGGACTCTCTTAATGGTTTAATGGTGGCACAATTGGTAGCGGACTATTTTAGGGGAATGGTGGCTAAAATAACTATCCCTCACTGAGTGTTAGGTCACAGAGACCTGGAGAGAAAGCGAGGTGAGGCGGAAAATCCGATAATCATTTAGTGTAAAGGTGCCTAAACGTGTAATAAAGTAATCTGCAATTTACAACTGAATCTACAAGAGCAAGTTGGGTAGGACTCCCAGCAATGAGAGGTACATGACCTATAGATGTAGGTGGGATCCCATAATAATTACCTGTGTTGAGCCCAAAGGGCCCTGACAAATGGTTATAGCTCACTATGGGAGATCTATAATTGCAGACCACATATCACGACTCTAGGACTTTTTGAAGTTTCTCAGTAATTGTATGAGGCTTTCTCTGCTTTCTTTACTTTTTTTTCTCCATCTCAATGGCAATAATTATTTTCTCTCCAAATTCCAGGTAGTATGATTTTATACAATGTAACCTTTGAATATTATTTTTAACATTTGGCTCTTGCAGTATTCCTTTTATTATTCAGCTAATTGCTGAACAGCCAGAAACCTTTATGGCCTGTACATGCACTTACACTATTAACTGTTCACCACCTACATGTAATCCTCTGCTGCCTTTTCCCCTCCAGGTCATTTTTAATATTGATTGTTCTACTGGCAAACTGGTTGTTTCGCAGTCAAGAGAAGGTTTTTTTTTTCTTTCTTTGATTCAATCTTTTTTTTTTTTTCTTTGCATTACTTCTGCATATAGTACTTTATAAAGCAATTGTACTCTATCCCCATGAAACATGTTTTGTCTTTATCATTAGTGCAGATGCATAGAAAAAGTCCTCCACTAAAAGATATAGGGATATACAAAGTAAATGTACAGAAATAAAATGCATATTTACCGTAAGGCCATGTTCCCATACTGATTTTAATTGGCCGTTTAACAGCCGTTATTTTCGCACCAAAACACAGCTGTTTTTGGCAAATTACAACCATAATTTACATAATGCACTCTTGTTTCGGTGGAAAATTGATGGCCGTTAAACGGACAAATTAAGACATTGTGAGAACATAGCCTAATTACTAGAGTGCTAGTGTCCAACAGGGCTTGGTTTGCTTTAGAGGTATAACTGAAAACGTCTGTTCCCAAATCTCAAACAGACATCACCCACCCATCCAATGCCATGTACAGTGTGCCATTTATATTGCAGTTGTATTATTGGACAGAGAGGGACCCCATGTACCCCTTATATGCAAAATAGATTTCCTTAAGAAGGGAAAGAGTAAAATTGTAAAATAGTAGTAAAATTGCTGAGGATACAGTATTGGTAAGTGTACTCACAGATTTTCTTTTTCTTTTTTTCTTGAAAATGGGCACCTTAAGGCTATGTTCACACAACGTCAAAAATAATGAAAAGGAAATTTAAAATAACGTTCGTGACTGCCGTGATTTAACAGACTGCTATGGCAATGCATTGAAGTTAATGGAAAGATGGACGTCCAATGCACACAATGTATTGAATAAGGGACGTTTTTATCGCGGACGTCTAAATAATGAACATGATCATTATTTTCAGACGTCTTTTGCAAACAGCGGACGTTTTTTACTAGTGGTTCACACGCAGTTTTTTCTTTTGTCACCGTTCTTTCTCCGTTTTTACTATTAAATTCAATGGACTTTTCAATTAAGTCACACCCAAAGTCCAATTAGTAACTCCAAACTAGAATAATGTACCAACAGCTAAACAAAACAAAGGGACGTTGTTTTAAATGGAGCTGAAAAAAAACGTGAACATAGCCTAACGTAAATCCAAAACGCAGTGTGAACCCACACTTAAAGGGACTGAGGAGGTAGTGTGCTTCCCTGGGAAGACCACCAAAGTAACATAAAGCTTTATAATTCATGCTTCATAGGAATGCAGCTCCCCAGAAAGAAAAGAGCTTGCTCTCCATTGCCACTTGAAGTACAGGAACACAGTTCAGGCAAGGTTTGTCTGTATGAACCTTTCAACCACACAAGCATATTACAACTTTTTTTCTTCTTTCAAATCAACTAGTGTCAAAAAAATATATAGATTTGTAATTTCTTCTGTTCTTCTGTTTAAAAATCTCCAGTATTGTAGTAGATTTCAGTTGGTGTATGTCCTGCAGGAAGTGATGTATTCTTCCAGTCTGACACAGTGCTCTCCGCTGCTACCTCTGTTGAAGATGTTTTAATGGGGATTTGCTACTGCTCTGGACAGTTCCTTTCACAGACAGAGGTGGCAGCAGAGAGCACTGTTTCTGGAAAGAATGGAAAGAATGCACCACTTCCTGCAGGACATACAGCAGCTGATAAGTACTGACATACTTGAGATTTTTAAATAGAAGTAAATTACAAATCTGTAGTTTCTGGCGCTAATTGATTTGAAAGGAAAAAAAGCAAAACGCTTTACTACCCCTTTAACTAAGTTGCTTTATTTTTGTATATAGCTGTTTGGAGCAGTAATTAAAAAAAATGCAAATGCTTTATATGGTACATCATCAATGTACCTGGATATTAAATGTGTCTGTTTTGAAAGGTAGCATAAGGTCACATAAGATGCATCAGGTGGTCTTTTTCTGACAACAATCTTCTATGTTTCTATGTTAAACCTTTTAGGGTTGCAGATATGTAGAAGTCATGAAGGCAAGCTTTTGACTAAAATGTAGACAGTTCTCATAGGGTGTCTGAGCAGCTTTACACTATCTAAGGGCAGGTACTTGTTTTCTTAATTAATGGGTGTCAAAGCATTTCTATAGGCATCTGAACAAAATCTAATCAGTATATAGCATTTTTTCTTTCCCTTATTTGATACTCAAAACATTGTCCTTATCAAAACACTGCCATAGTTTATGTTTAGTTGGAACATTATTCTGAATGAAATACAAAGTTGGCCCTTAACATTAATTTGACAGCTACCACAAATAACGGCTGTTATTTAATACACTACGTCTATTGGGTGGCCATCATTCTATTGACTTCAATGTAGATAATTATAAATATAACGTCCTTTTTTTTTCTTTTTTACATAGTGGGAGCATAAACACGTAAAAAAGGAGCCCATGGAGTCTCAAAACACAGGACTAGCCAGATATCCCTCCGGGAAGGACCAAGCCAAAGGGGTGGCTCCTCTTGGAAAACCACCAAAACCACCATATTAAGTGGCCCTATAAGTCAATGTAATGACAAGGGAAAAACCAAGGCCAGGTATCCATCCACAGACAGCTGTTTCAGGGTGTTTCCCCTCATCAGTGTGGAGCAGGATTCTGGCTAGGTGGGAGCAATGCCTAGTAGAGCCATAAAAGAAACAGACCAGCCAAATGATAACACTGCCGGCTGCTAGTTAAAGCGCTCAACGCAGTTAGGTCCTAGGTGCATTGCCCCCTGGGAAACATGAACACGCAAAAAAGGGGGAACAAAGCCTATGAGTTTCAGGATGTGCAAAATTGATGCATGAAACTTGTTAAAATGCCCATGTCTTACCATAAACCATGTCTTTTCATGCATACATCTTTGCATAACCTTCTAAAATTGTAAAAACTCCGGCTTGTCTGAGACATTCATGATGGATGGATTGGTGATTGATAGCAGATCAAGTCTGGTATCTCACAGGAATATGTTGCATATCTTAGAAGAAAAGATGGCTGACAGGAAATAGTTATGTAAAAAGTTCAGAGAAGCCAGGCGGAGCTCCACTTTAACATTTATACAGTTTATACATTTACACCAAATCTAGTTTAATATGTCATCTTAATTCTGATGTAAAAATCAGTTACAAGATAGATAATTACAAGACACGTATACATACAGCTATTTAATTATATGGCATTTACATATGGCAACATAGTAGTTATTTCCCTCCTGTATAATTAGCCTTCAATGTAGTAGACAGAGTAATTCTACATTCATTGCTGTTGTGGATAAAATGTATATTTAAAGTGAAAACATCAACATCCCGTCTGCTTTGACTTTCTCATGTTTCTCATAGGTATATGATGATAGATTATAGGTATACATATAGAAAAAAAGCAAAATGAAAAAAAAAATGGCTAATAGAGATGAGTGAACCGGGTTCGGGTTCAAGTCCATCCGAATCCGAACTTTCGGCATTTGATTAGCTGGGGTTGCTGAAGTTGGATAAAGCTGTAAGGTTGTCTGGAAAACATGGATACAGCCAATGACTATATCCATGTTTTCCACATAGCCTTAGGGCTTTATCCAACTTCAGTAGCCACCACTAATCAAATGCCGAAAGTTCCGGTTTGGATGGACTCGAGCATGCTCCAGGTTCGCTCATCTCTAATGGCTAAATAAGTAGAAATGGTTAAAAATGATTACTCGTCTGTATTTTTTTTATGGACGTTTTGCGGACATTACAGATGTTTCATACATAAATATTACATTAATTACAATAAAACATATACAATATAACAATATACATAGACTTCTGTAGGACTTCTGTGCGGCAATGGCTGCCCGTACTAGAGCCTGTCAGTAAATTTTGCGGATGCAATTTTTTTAAGATTGCAAATTTGTAAGACACGGACAGCGTGAACAGCAAAATTTAAATCAATGGTCCCTAAATTTTCTGATTGTCGCGGATCCGAAATTAAAGACAAAACTAGGAAACAAGTGAACATAGCCTAAGATGTAAGCATCACAGCTACCACTCACTACATTGGCTGGTCCAGGCTCTCTGCAACCCAGCCTCTCTTTATTGAGCAGAAGCAGGGACTCCTGACTTTGACAGGAGTACCTGCTCCTGTTATTTTGTATGGGCAATCATCGGACATTCAGGAAATTTCCAAATCCCAATCAGTATCCGAAACCAAATCTGTCAATCTGAATTAGACTTAAAAAGAATGTAGGGAGATTTACTCATCTTTGTTCATCAGTATCCATTAGAAATCCACCTTACTTGTGGCTCCATTATAAAAACAGACGCCAGACTTCTAGCGTGAACTTACAGTAAATTTGTTCAACACTAATAATTGGAGATGAGCGAATTTACAGTAATAACCAAGTGCTTTGTCATCTCCGCTATTTGCTCATCAGCCGGCTGCCTTTTAGTTGACTGCTGTTCCTCCCCAGGTGCTGGAGAAAGCTGGATCCAATCCTGGGAAACTGGTAGAAGTTTCCCATGACTGATTCCAACTTTTTCCAGCACCCAGGGAGGAGCGGTACGGAGCAGCATTGAGTTAAAAGGAAGCAGGCTGATGAACAGATAGCAAAGATCATGAAACATTCATCTCTACTAATAATGAATCTTGTGACCACCTTGGATTTCATAAGTTCATTTGTAAGACTGACAGACTTTCCATTGCCCTCTATCAACTACAAAAAGCATTACAATGATCTATTACTTTGAAGAATATTTTATAAAAAAAAAAAATAATGGACATAAAGTACAGATTTTAGTCAAATTGTATCTGCCCATTGCGGCCCTTTATATACATTACCCGGTTTGTGCTTTAGCTTGTTCTGTGGCTCCCGCTGTCTTGACATGCCTCTTAGCCAATCAGTGCGCTGTCCTGCTGCAGCCACTCATGGGACAATAAATGCTAATAAATCTGCTGCAATTCTATTAAGTGTGAACCGACCCTAAATTTCAATTTTACAGTTTCCTAAAGGGTTATTCCGAAAACTGTTTGGAACATAAAAATTCTCCTAAATATACTAATGAACTCACCATTTTACCAGGAGTATTTCAAGCCCAAAATCATAAAAATCCCCAGCTCCTGTGGCTCCATGGAAGTTGTTGTTTGGTCTGCCCATTCTGCTGCAACGCGGGCCGCCGCCAGTAAACTACTAATCCCAGCATCCCTTGCTCTGCCAGACCCTGCCTGTCCTACATGCCCCCTTTGGTTGTCCCTTCCCATGGCTTATACATCACAGAGTAACAAGGCCCACTACTGATCGATGTCTCCCATGGGAGGGAGGAAGAGGAGAGAGCGAGATGGAGTGGACATGTAGCAAAGGCTTTTTAGTTACATGGAGAAGTCCAGGAATGACAATGCAAATATCACATGCTTGTAACTATTTAGTGCAATAATAATTTTCAGGGGAAAATAAAAGATATTTGACAAAAAAAAAGCACTCCCCCCCCCCAGTGGAATACCCCTTTAAATGCATACTGAATAATTTTCTACCTCTTCATTCTAGATGGTGTCTGGGGAAAAGGATGAAAAAGACCATTAGTTTTGATCTTGAAGACCATAGGTGTAAGCAGGAACGCAACACAGTATAGCTAAATAATTTATACACCTACCGCTATGGTTGCTATTAATACATGGTTGTATAAAGTGCTAGAACCATATTAAACATAAAGGTTGTTTCATTGTTTCCAGATATCTAGAACGCCGCAATCTTACATAATGTTATCCACCGCTTTTCCGCCTGCACGGTCTGTTGGCCCCCCTTGTAGCATTACCTTGATGTCTTTCCACCTTCTCTAACTACTTCTGCTGTTCTGCCGCCGATCCTTTCTGTTTTATTGAATACTCAGACATTCATTTTCAATATGAACGGCTGCAAATGCTAAGCAGAAAAACGCTCTACTTTTATATTGCGCGTGTCGCCCAAAGTTCAGAACATTTAATAAATTCATAGTAGATGTGGCCCGAAGCTGGCACAGCTTGTGAGATCTTGTCAATATTAACTTTGTTACTCCGCGCAATGCAAGGATTTCAGATTTTCTTTAGATTATACAGTCGACATAACACAGCCTGCAAAATCTATTCTTTATGTAACATTTTCTATGCCTCCTGTCTGGGATTATTATGAGATTTTACCTTGTGAAGACTAAAGCTGGATATGATAAGTGTAATGTCGGCTACGTTGGTCACATATGCTCTGCTGGAGGAGGTCATGATACCACCCTTTGCTCTCTAAGCCATTATAATAACCACAGTTTTTTATAATATAGAGCATTTGTAATGAATAAAGAAGGGTTAGACTTTGAAGCTGCTGTTTCTTGTTCAGAATAGAATTTTTTTTTCCATAGCATTCCTTAAAATTCTCTTACTGCCGGATGCTTCTAGGGCAAAATTTAGTGATTGTATTAATGATATATTGCTATATAAATGTACAGCCGTCCATAGACATGCTAATGTAATTATAATTTTTATTTACATAGCTCCAACAGATTCCGCAGAACTTTACAACTCTGGGGGTACATACATAGACAAAAAATTGACATAGGGTTTTTTAACCCCTTAAGGACAGAGCCAATTTCGATTTTTGTGTTTTCGGTTTTTCCTCCTTGTGCTTAAAAGGCCATAGCACTTGCATTTTTCCACCTAGAGACCCACATGAGCCCTTATTTTTTGCGTCACTAATTGTACTTTGCAATGACAGGCTGATTTTTTGCATAAAGTACACTGCGAAACCAGAAAAAAATTCAAAGTGTGGTGAAATTGAAAAAAAAAACGCATTTTGTTTATTTGGGGGAAATGTGTTTTTACGCCATTCGCCCTGGGGTAAAATTGACTTGTTATATATGTTCCTCAAGTTGTTACGATTAAAACGATATATAACATGTATAACTTATATTGTATCTGATGGCCTGTAAAAATTTAAACCATTGTCAACAAATATACGTCACTTAAAACCGCTCCATTCCCAGGCTTATAACGCTTTTATTCTTTGGTCTATGGGGCTGTGTCAGGTGTCATTTTTTGCGCCATGATATGTTCTTTCTATCGGTACCTTGATTACGCATTTACGACTTTTTGATCGCTTTTTATTACAATTTTTCTGGATTTGATGCGACCAAAAATGCGCAATTTTGCACTTTGGGATTTTTTTGCGCTGACGTCGTTTACCGTGCGAGATCAGGAATGTGATTAATTAATAGTTCGGGCGATTACGCACGCGGCGATACCAAACATGTTTATTTATTTATTTATTTACTTTTATTTATAACCTGGGAAAAGGGGGGAGATTCAGACTTTTATTAGGGGAGGGGGCTTTTTATTAATAATGACACTTTTTTTTTTACTTTTACACTTAGGCTACGTTCACACAGAGCAAAAGGGGCGGATTACGCGAGGAAATATTTCCGCCTGAAATCAACTGACGCTGAATTCCGAGCAGAATATAAGCAGAATGTAAGCAGAATCCCTGCGTATTCAGCTAGGAAAGTGTTCAGTTCGTAATCAACTCTTGACAAATTCAGCGCGGAACACTCGAGGAATCCGCGCTGAATCCGCATGCATTCAGCGCTGAAATTCAGCAAGTATTTGGCGAGTAAACTAGACTATACCAGAATATATACTAGAATCCTCCTCCCCCCCTTTTTTCTCCATTTCCGCGCTGATTCAGCGCGTAATTTCCGCTTGTACTACGCTTGTATTCCGAGCTGAAACAGAAAATTAGAGCCCCATTGGTTTGTATAGGCTTCCGCTAGCGGAAGAATGAACATGTTCGTTCTTCTGGCGGAAAGCGGATTAGTTCAGTGCGGAAATTCCACTCTGTGAACTGCAGAGCAGAATTTCCATTCAACACAATGGAAATTAGCTCTGCACCTATTTTAATGGCTGAAATTTCAGCGCTGATTCAGCGCAGAAATTCAGCTGCTTTTGCTCTGTGGGAACGAGCCCTTATACTAGAAGCCCCCCTGGGGGACTTCTAGTATAAGTGCTCTGATCTCTCATTGAGATCTCTGCAGCATAGATATGCTGCAGAGATCCATGAGATTGGCACTCGTTTGCTTTCGGCTGCTGCAGCCGGAAACAAACGAGTGCCGAGCCGGGGACGGCGCCATCTTGGAGCGGTCCCCGGCCGGCTTCAGTTACGGAGATTGCTCCTCCGGGATAACATCCCGGAGGAGCGATCTCCCCACTAGACACCAGGGATGACGCTGCGTCCGGTAATCGGATGCAGCTGTCATGTTTGACAGCTGCATCTGATTACTGTATTAGCGGGCACGGTGATCGGACCGTGCCCGCTAATACCAGCGGTCCCGGGCTACAAGTGGCACCCGGGACCGCCGCGGTTCAGAGCGGGGTCGCCGCGCGGCCCCGCTCTGAACTCCCTTACCGTGATCAGGGCGTAAATTTACGCCCGATGTCGTTAAGGGGTTAATGGGTTATCCAGCGTTACAAAAACATGGCCACTTTTGCCCCACTCTTGTTTTTAGTTCACGTGCGGTTTGCAATCAAGCTCCATTTACTTCAATGGAACTGAGTTTCAAAACCTGCACCAAAACTGGAGACAAGAGAGGTGCCAAAGTGGCCATGTTTTTATAGTGCTGCATACCCCTTTAAGGCTATGTTACTACACTGAGAACATAGATGTTTGCGCCTTACCTCGCCCCGTGACGGCGGAATCGGTCTCGGGACCCCGCCGGGCTCCAGAATCTCTGAGGTGTACATGTCACCACCTGGCCGCTTAGCCAGTCAGTGATTGGGTAGGGATGCTGCTCCAGTCACTGATTGGCTGAGTGGCTAGTCTATCACAACATGGGGGAAAATTCCTTCCAGGCGGGGTTCCCAAGGCCGGTTGTGACTCTCACCATGTTATGATGTGTTTACTTCTTATTATGATTATAAAGGATTAATTTAGTTTAGATTTGATTCCAGAAGTAATAATAAATTTAACCCCCCTTTTTAACCCGAATTTGTTTTGATTTCGGGGAGTTTTGCATTTACGCCGTTCGCCCTATGGTAAAACTGACTTGTTATGCATGTTCCTCAAGTCGTTACGATTACAACGATATATAACATGTATAACTTATATTGTATCTGATGGCCTGTAAAAAATTCAAACCATTGTTAACAAATATATGTCACCTAAAATCGCTCCATTCCCAGGCTTATAGCGCTTTTATCCTTTGGTCTATGGGGCTGTGTGAGGTGTCAGTTTTTGCGCCATGATGCGTTCTTTCTACCGGTACCTTGATTGCGCATATACGACTTTTTGATCGCTTTTTATTACATTTTTTCTGGATTTGATGCGACCAAAAATGCGCAATTTTGCACTTTGGGATTTTTTTGCGCTTACGCCGTTTACCGTGCGAGATCAGGAATGTGATTAATTAATAGTTCGGGCGATTACGCGTGCGGCGATACTAAATATGTTTATTTATTTATTTATTTATTAATTTATATTTATAAAATGGGAAAAGGGGGGTGATTTGGACTTTTATTAGGGGAGGGGATTTTTTATTAATAAAAACACTTTTTTACTTTTTTTTTTACATACACTAGAAGCCCCCCTGGGGGACTTGTATATAAACAGCAATGATCTCTCATAGAGATCAATGCTGTGTATATACACAGCAAAGATCCATGAGATCGGTCATAGATTGCTATGGCCTGCTGAAGGCCATAGCAATCTACTGCCGAGCCGGGATCAGCGTCATTCCGACGCTGAGGCCCGGCACGGGCAGAAGAACGGATCTCCCCCCCGCGATCGCATCGCGGGGGGGGATCCGACCCACTGGACACCAGGGATAGTGTGTACAAAGCACTTCAATGCAGCTGTCAGGTTTGAGAGCTGCATTGAAGTGCTTAATTAGCCGGCGTGGCAACGGGACCCGCGCCGGCTAACAGAGGCACTGCCCGGCTGCACGTGTCAGCCGGGATCAGCGCCGTTCAGAGCGGGGTCCCGGCAGGACCCCGCTCTGAACACCCCCCGCGGCGCCATGACGTATTAGATACGTCATGGGTCGCTAAGGGGTTAATACATATTCATTAGTCCTAAAAAGCTCGCTTTCCATGTTATATATTACAATACACATTCTTATTATAATACATAAGTGACCTCCTGTATTGGAAATGTCAAAGGAAACATAGGGGGACATGTATCAGGGTGCACAGGGCATTCCTGGCGCAAAAAGCCCACAATTTAACTGCAAATGCTTGTTATGCGAATAATTTATTCGCAAGTGGCCTCTCTGCACCACTTGCGCCAGGGAGAAGGCGTTTCGGGGATTGCGGCAGCACACAGAGGGGGCATTTATGAATTTTTAGGAGTAAAAATTATAGTGAAACCTACGCCAGCTCTGCCTCACTTTGCTCAAATGGACGGGCTACGCGCGCACTGGATTTATGTAGAGACAATGGGCCTCTACATAAATCCTCAGAGCTCCGGAGCTGCGAAGACATTTATAAGCCCAGTGTAAAAAATGCCGGACTTAATAAATGCCCCCCATAGTGACCACAAAGTCTGCATGTAACCAAGTGTGTTTTAAAAAGGAAACTGATCCCTGCAGGGGGTGGGGGGACATAATAAAGAAGTCATATTTACTCTTCCCCAGTGCCCTTGCAGCGGCAGTGCCACCACCTCACTGCCAGCCTCCGGTCATCACAGGCTGGCAGGAACTACCCGCTCATCCATTCACTGACTGTAGAGATGTCCCGCTGTGCAGACATTTCTGAGCTTGGTCCAAGGACTGGGAGCCTTAAGAGACCGGTGGGGTCTGTGAGCGGTGGAGCTGTGTTGGCACCGGGACAGGTAAGTATCCCAGCTTTATTATATTCCCACCATCCTCTACCTACCCTGGATTTTTACATTTGCCCCAAGTTCACCTTTATGTAACTTAACGCTATTGCAAAAGTTTCCAATTTTAATAGAAGAGCTAGGGGAAGAAAGAAGGTGGCTCATCTGAAATCAGTCACTTTGGGGGAACAGATTTGCATAGTCTTCTGGCACCAGGCAGTGAAATCATTGCTCTTTTACTACAGCAGCGCTAGGAAAGTATACTCGCATTCAATTAAGATACATTTCTATAAAGAAAAGCGCAACCAACCAGAGTACAATATATTGGAAATCTTCCTCTTACTACCTTTAAGCAGACATACAAATAAATGCAGTGAAGTAGATGTAGCCATTGCTGTCCCAGAGGATCCTCGGCAATAATCATTGACCTTAAAAGTAATATAGTTTCCCAATATATGCTAAAACCCTCTAAAACCACTGCATTATGTAATGCGCTTTCTTTACAAAGTTTAAATATTATAGCAAGCAAAGCAATATCATTCCTAACTCGAAATGTTGCCTTGCGGCCAAGACTTAATATTTAGAGAAATATATGAAAACATATGCTTGGAATTGCTCGCAGCCAAAACAATATAACTCAATATAAACAGAGATATCAAAAAGAAATCTAAATGTAACCAAAACTTTTGTATTAAAGTAATTGCCTTTTATAGAGTAGTCATGCTCTTTACTTACTTTATGTGAGTGAATTAGAATAGTTTATTTTCCGGATGTTTGCTTACGTCTATACACTGAATAAGTCAGGGAGGGGGAACCTGCGGCCCTCCAGCCATTGCAGAACTACAATTCCCATTATTCCTGGACAGCTGGGGTATAGGTTTATGTCTGTCTTTACTGTGTACATAGATGGATGTATATGTATTGTTTTTGTGTACTGTATGTATGCCTTTGTGTGTTTATTGCATGTGAATATGTGTATTGTTTAAGTTTGTACACTATGGGGCAGATTCATTAAACTTGCGCCAATGGTGTAGTCTACAGAAAAGGCATAGATTCTTACCTCCTTTGTGGCATATGGCAGTTGTTACCCATGCTCGCCTGATATATAGGGTTTGGGGATGGGGCATGGCAAGGTGGGGAAGAGGCATGGCCCCTTCCTGCTCCTACTTTATAAAGGTTTACTCCTGGTAAATGGTTTACAATGCAAAAATCCATACCTGCTCCTGAACAGATGTAGATTTTTGTGCAAGTCCTGTAACATGTACATTGTAAAAGAACTGAAAAGCAAATTGCAGTGTTAAAGGAGGTGCATACGTAACAGCACCACACTTGTCTTTGGGTTGTGTCTGGTATTGCAACTCTGCAAAAAAAGAAGTCCCTTGCGAGACTTAAAACACGAGACTAGGCATTTAACATGTGCTATGGGGCCCAGCTATTTCTAGTTATAGAGTTATTCCATAGCACTTTATAATGCTTGCCAATGATGAAAGCGCTGTAATTTACAATGTTAATTCTAAATTCTCTATCTGTATGTTTTCGGAGAAGGAAATCAGAGTACCTGGAGGAAACCCAAACAAACTCCTTGCAGATGTCCTTGGTGGGATGTGAATAGAGAGATAGATAGATATTAGAAAGATAGATAGATAGATAGATAGATAGATAGATAGATAGATATTAGATAGATAGATATTAGATAGATAGATAGATAGATAGATAGATAGATATTAGATAGATAGATAGATATGAGATAGATAGATATGAGATAGATAGATAGATATGAGATAGATAGATATGAGATAGATAGATAGATAGATAGATAGATATGAGATAGATATATATGAGATAGATAGATAGATAGATAGATAGATAGATAGATAGGAGATAGATAATAGATAGATAGATAGATAGATAGATAGATATGAGATAGATAGATATGAGATAGATAGATAGATATGAGATAGATAGATAGATAGATAGATATGAGATAGATAGATAGATAGATAGATAGATAGATAGATAGATAGATAGATAGATAGATAGATAGATAGATAGAGTTATATGCCTGGTATATCTGGCTTTGGGAAGTCTTGGAAAGCTAGGTAAGAATTATATTATTAGTTGTACAGTACCTAAAGAGCCCTGCAAGCTACACTGTTTGTGCTACTCTCATTAAAGTTAATGGGAGCCCTGCAAATTGGGCAAAAGAGTGCTTGATTCAACAACTTTAAGCTTCCCAACCACTTCTTAATGCCACAAACAAACCAGAGAAGGCAAAGGAGATCTCAATCAGAACATAGGTGCAGGTCCCAGAGGATCTCATATATGTATACCCCTTTGTTTTTTTTGTTTTTTTGCATAATATAGTGGAAATGCTGTTTATCTATGACAAGGTAGGAATATTTTCCAAGTAAATAAAATTTATTTACAAAGAAATCATCAATTCCAAGTTTAATTAGACATACCCCAATGGGAAAATGAGCATGATATGTTCTGATTCTTCACAGTTGGATGTGATGTATCAACAAGAATTCAATTTGTTTTCATCATTCTGGTTCTGAAGATGCACTTTGTGTGAAATCTCTTCTCTGTACGGCGCACCTTATTGTGATGTCTTTACTGGTAAAATGTGAGAATGCATTATAGGTTTTCAGAGCACTGTAGAAAAGAGAAATGTGATGAAAAGTAGCATCTGATAAATTAAATGTGGCATGTTTTCATCCTTACAAAATGAATTCTGAATGCCTGGTAATTGTGCATATTTGAGCAGTCGCTCTTGATGTAGATTTTGTCTTGTATGTTCTTCACTAATGGGGTGTGAATTATACATCATAAACTTAACACCCTTCTCGGCTTTCGTAGAATGAAGTGTATAATTGTGAAGGATGCAAACTTCTAGATAAGCTAAGGCCATTGTGTATAATTTGGCACGTTCTTCTGTTATAAACATTTATGGAATTTAAAGAATAAAAGGGGTTTTCTTATCAAAGACACTTAATGGATTTGGATTTGATATGCCAGAAATGCTTAACTGGTTGGTTGGTTGGTTGGATGACTGACTAATGTGACTCCCTTTAGATAGTTTAACTGCTACTGTCTGTAGCCGTCACTAGGGGGAGCTAACTGCATACAGAATCATACAGTTTACATACAGCTAGAAAGATTATCATTTATTTAACTAAAGCTGTAGGAAGGAAACTAGATTTGAATCTGTAATTTAAACTACATCCTCCTGCCACCTCCACCTTAAAAAGATTTCCTTTTTCTTGATCTTGCTCATTTCTTGCCCAGGACTGATTAAAACTGCTGGTACATATCCTCATAATCTCCCACTTGGACTACTGCACACTAAGAACTTTTTACATCATGAAAGGCATGCTATACTTATTTAGGCCAGGTTCTCACTACGCAAGACACCTGCCGTTTTGTGACCTGGACGTGTTACAGAATGGTCGGTGTCAGTGAAATATATCCAGACCACTACTGCAATACTGGATGGATAAACTTCAGTTCTATTAAATTGGGATGTGGGCACATCCGTGTGCGCCCGCATCCCAATTCACCATTTAACACAACTCTCCATTATGTGACCTGTCAGGCTTGTGCGGCTGCTATTCAACGAATAGCAGCCGCAGAAAACGGACATGTCAGTTTTTCATGTGGCCGCTAGGGATCTTGGATGGAGCCTATACAATGGGGGAGATTTATAAAACATGGTGTCATGGATCAATTGCCCCTAGCAACAAATCAGATTCCACCTTTCATTTTCCAAAGAGTCTGTGAGGAATGAAAGGTGGAATCTGATTGGTTACTAGGGGCAACTGAGACAGTTTCACTTTACACCATGTTTAATAAATCTCCCCCTATGTGTATACACACCAACCGGGATTGCCTCTGACTACAGTACAACGTAAGTTTTGTATTAATCACGGCCATTGTTGCATATTGTGTCAACATAGCCTTAGACTGTAAGCCCACAAAAAGTCTAAAGAGAGTCCTTGCTCAGCTTTCCCTCTTTTAGCTTGCCAGATTTCTTTGCCGGGATAAGGAACAGGTTCTTGAAAGTAGAATTTTCCTCTCAGGGTGGACTGTAGGCAGTCTTTGGTGAGCAATTTTAAACTCCAAACAGTACCATGATCAGTGTATACAACCCAGTCCTAGGTGAATGGAGAAACAGGCTAAGGTGTTTGGTCACTTGCTTATAGCAGTTTTTATCTAGGGATAGAAAACGAACTATAAGTTTGTGTATAGGACCTAAAGCTAAAGTCTATTCAACTTTGTCTTTGCAGTGATGACGCTTTTCATTTACAGTACTGTATTATAAATATTATACATGGGAAGGGACACATTACTCTTATTGTTTTGGAGCCCAGAAAATTCTCAGCCATCCCTTGAGAGAAGGGTGATAGCTTGTTAAATGAATTTCAGTTGACGAACGTATCATAAGATTCCCATTCTTTTAATAGTTGAGGGTCAATGAGGGAGAACCTGTACCTAAGCCATATTTATTTATTTTTTTATTATTTTTTTGTGTACTTTAGCATATACATTCTCTCTCTGTCTCTGTCTCTCTCTCTCTCTCTCTATCTATCTATCTATCTATCTATCTATATATATATATATATATATATTAGGGATGGTACGACCCGAACCCTTGGTAATGATTCCGGCTGTCTGCCCGCTCTGTGCAGCGGGTGGATCCAGCGGGAGGACCGCCTGGAAAATTGGGATACAGCCATATCCATAGGCTGTATCCCAGTTTTCCAGGCGTTCCTCCCGCTGTATCCGCCCGCTCCACGGAGCGGGCAGACAGCGGGAATCTGCTGCCGAGCGTACGAACCTGAACCTCGGCAGGTTCGGACCATCCCTAATAAATAAATAAATATATATATATATATATATATATATATATATATATTAAGAAATCCAAAGCATCTACCTATATACTTATAGACTAGATGCAAGCAAAGTTTTGCAGTCCAGCCAGTGGGTTAGCATGAAGTAGAATATAGGGTATAGAGCTATAGGATCAGATACAAAGGGTTTGTAGTCTGTAGCTCGGGGGTCTCATTGGAGGAAATATACACAAACTGGTAGGATATTTTTAACCAAACTCTTCCAATTTTTACTTTTTTAAATTTTTATTTGAGAGCCGCATATGAAAAACCATAAAGATAATTCTCATTCAGTTTTAAAAATGGATGAAATAAAGACAGGCATACTGTATAATATCATCTGACTGCCAGATATCAGAGTAACCTCTTCTAGTATGTACACCATGAATCATTCAAGATTAAAATGGCAGGATGTCAATCCTTGTAGTTACCTTATGTCCCACTTGCTCAAGGGATGGCTGTAAATTTAAAATTGCAGCATTAAAGACTGACAATAAAGAATTTCTGGGGGGGGGGCAGTATTGAACTGCTTATAGGGTACAATATGTGCCAGTGTTCCTTTAACAAATTATGTACTGTAAGTATTCTTCATGCATTAAACTATTTTGGATTTGCTGCATAAACCTTTTAACTGTATGCTCTGATCTCACATTGAATTATTCAGCATACCAGCCAGAGAAACTAGGTCATAGAGTACAGTCTAAAGCACTTTTTAAAAAAAGTTTTGGTTCTAGAACTCAACATGTTTAATTTAAGATTCTACTCTTTCCATGAAATCTAAAAGAAACAGAGTCATTAGCTTACGCCACTTACTTGTAATGTCACAATGACATTGACTGGCTTAGTCCACGGTCGCTCTGAAAAGCTCTGCAGTTTAAGACTTAAAAGCTCTGGCTTCCTATAGTCAGCTCAGCACAATACAATACATACAGTATAACAACACATTTTTGAGTTGTATCCTTTTGCTATGTTATAAAATCCTAAGATATAAAGTTACTTTTAGTGTTAAGCGAACACTAAAATGCTTGAATGCTTGTTACTCGAGCATTTTTCAATGCTCAAGTGCTCGACTCGAGCATTTAACCAGGTGCCCCCCTATCTGGTTGACCTATTACATTTTGTTGTTCTAATTTCTGTATATTTTGTCCCTTGTTAAATGAAATATATAAAAATGTAATAGATGTCTACAAGACATATCAGAACTCCGGCAGGATGCTCGTAATTGCCCCAATACCACCAGAATTTTTGTCTTACAAAAAGCTATAACTTTTTTTTAATTCAAAGCTTTGTATATTTAGTTTAAATATGAATTATACAAAAATTAGAGCAAATTTTTTTATAATTTACTGAAATGGGCGGGATATTTAAATAAACGATTGTTTGTCCGTCAGTTATTGGAGGTGCATTGCCACCTTTACCCAAGCAGCATGAGGAGCACGGTCAAGTATTGAGTTCAATTGAGCACTATGCCCAACCGAGCATGCTCCCCCAACACTAATGACTTTATGAACCGGTAGAGGTCCAACCTGTGGAACCTTCACCTATTGTATGGGATGCTCAGTGTCCCTTCAGTGCCCTGTGTCCCTCGGGATGCCCTGCCATCATCCTCTCCAGCAGCCACAGCCCGCACACCTCTTGGAGTCTGGTTGTGACATCACCATTTTATCCAGGAAGTGAAGCCTTGATGTAGTAGTAATAGTAGTAGTAGTAGTAGTATGTAGTAGTAGTAGTAGTAGCTGGGGAAAAAGCACTTTGTAAGTGTATATTAGGGATTTGTACAACTTTTGGGGGGCAATACGATACTTTCTTTTAAGGAGACACACAGTATGGTTTAAAAAAACATGTGTCTATCAAGTTGAACCAAGGAAGGGGGTGAGATACTGTGGGTACTGGTAACCCTATACAAGAATACTAGAAGAATTATATACTAATACATATGCATTTAGGGGCATGAAATGTCATTTTTTTTATTATTAACATGAAAATTTGTTTTAAATAATAGGTCATTTTCTGTTGAACCTCAATGGGGACAGAAAGCAGGGTAAAATATGGCTATTGATGTATACATAAAATGAATAAATAAATGAATGAATAAAAATAATAGTTTATGCTTAATGGCCAAACTGTATTTTAAAACACATAAAAGTTGACTTCATAGATAAGCGAACGTTTAAGATTTCCGTTTCATTGTTTCCAGCAAAATCACAAAACAAAGGAGGTTAAAGGGGGTCAAGTAATCCACGTATCGAAGCAAAGTCTCTCCACTAAATGACTGTAATCAACTCACAGTAAACTCTTTAATTGAGTCTCTGTTCTGTACTAGAAACTTAATAAGTAACATATTTCACCTATAATGCCCAATTCAAAGGACACCTATCACCCGGTAAAGCATTTACAGGACATTAAGCACTTGGCTTAAAGAAGTCATTAAGATAGATGGCGGCACTATACTTATTACAGCCAGGTATAGAGAAAGAGGAGGAAAAAGAGAAGAAAATAATGATCAAAGCAGTTTAACCAAACCTCGGCATGATAAAACTTCTCAGGCAGGATGTCTGTGACTTCTAGTTCAAAGAGAATTAGAAAAGATGTTTCTCTAGCGATACACTATATTGTCTCCCGCTCATTCAGCCCTGCCAGAATGTCTATCCTTTTGTAAAACCTGGCTCTTCAACACACTGCGTAGACTCGCTGTCCCAGGCTTCCCGAATGCTCCATCTCAGACATCTATCTTGCTTTGTTTTGCTTATAAATGCAGTAGAAACTATTATCCCCATAGGGAGGAGAGCCATTAACTAGTATAATATGCCATACTGGCTAAACAGAATTTTAGCTTTTTATCTCAGCAATAGACTGAGAACAAAGCAAGCACTCGGAATTCAAATATAATATAAGGCTATGTTCACACTACGTAAAAGTACGGCTGTTGTTGCCATCAGCAACAACAGCCGTACTTTGTATGGTGTGGAACACAGCCTGTTCTTGTATGGGATCCCGGCCGAAGCGTATACACATCGTATATGCTCTGGCCGGGATCCAATGCGGCGCCGCAAAGAACTGACATGTCAGTTTTCTGTGCCCCCAAAAATTCAGTGAATAGCGGCTGTAGAAACCCATGTCAGTTCACACAAGTGAGGCGAGCGGCTCCGGCCGCTTCATTGTGCGCTATGGGAAGTTCTGATGCGAGCACGTGCTGATGCGCCTGCATCAGAACACTGTGGCCGGAAAGATCAACTGGCCGGTACTTAAGTACCGGCCAGGATGATCTTTGCAGAGACCAGCCATTCCGTGACCCGGCCGGGTAATGGAACGGCCAGTCTCTTACATAGTATGAACATAGCCTAATACCACAATGTGGTGTAATAACATGTACACACAAGTGTTTATCATTGGTCAAAAATTTATAAAGTAGCTACATAATATTAGGCACCCTAGTTTGGAATAGGCTGTCAAGGGACGCATGGCTAAACAGGGATGGTCCTTCAGGCTGCTGGCACTTTGACCATTCCGTATTTGTCCTTCATTGGCAATGATATTGGTTATGATTCATAGTCGTTGTAGTGCAGTCAGAATTATTGTGTTTGTCATCCACAAATTGTAGAGCAGAGCTGTGGCTGAGATTTACTAACACAGTTTAAGGCTTGGTTTGCACACTGTAAGACACCGGCCGTTCTGGAACCCGGCCGAGTCACAGAATAGCCGGTGTCAGTAAAGTACCGGCCTGATGAACTTCATTTGTGCTGAATTGGAATGTGGGCACATCTGTGTGCGCCTGCATCCCAATTTACCATAGCAGACAATGGAGAGTGTGTCTGGAGCCGCACACTCCTTTGCGTGAGCTGACATGTCTGTGCAGCCGCTGTTCAATAAATAGCGGCCGCAGAAAACTGACATGTCAGTTTTTAATTCGGCCGGATGGAATCCCGGCCAGAGTATATACTATGGGGGAGATTTATCAAAGGGTGTAAAATTTAGACTGGTGCAAACTGCCCACAGCAACCAATCACAGCTCAGCTTTCCTTTTAGCACTGCCTAAAGCTAAACTGTGACTGGTTGCTGTGGGTAGTTTGCACCAGTCTAAGTTTTACACCCTTTGATAAATCTCCCCCCTATGTGTATATGCTCCGAACGGGATTCTATTCATTCACATACAACGTATGTGTTGTATAAATCACGGCCTTTGTTGCAAATTGCTTGTTTGATCATGGCCTAAGGCTATTTTTACACACAGTATTTTGGTCAGTATTTTGCAACCAAAACCAGGAGTGGATTGCAAACACAGAAAGGCTATGCTCACACACTGTTGAAATTAGATTGCCATCACTTAATGGCAAATAATAGCTGTTATTTCAAAACAATGGGCACTGTTTAAATAAGAACAATTTTTTGCCGTTAAATGAGCATTTAAATTTTCAATCCACTCCTGGTTTTGGTTGCAAAATACTGACCAAAATACTAAGCAAAAATACTGTGTGGGAACATAGCCTAAGTTTGATGTTTGATGGTTCTGCATAATAAATGAGCATAATGCAGTTTGCTGTACTGTGAGGTGGAGTGTTTTTTGGGAAATGGAGAAAGACAACCTTCATCAATACTTCTCCTCTATCTTCACAGCAGTCACTTAGTCCTACAGTACAGTGTGTAAGTTAAATGGTTACAGTGAAATAGTTCATTCCATTATAATTAAAGAGAGCAGGAGTCCTCTGACAGTGTGTACACTGAAGTCTCACTCCATTTATTCTTTATCTGAATTTCTGACCTTTATCTGAGCTCAATCTCTTACAGTGGATAAAAAAGAAACCTGCAAAATAACACAAAGAGTGAAGCATATCATTTCCATATTACTAAAATAGTCAGGACATCATCACGAGGCCGCTAGCAAAGAACGTTCCTGTATAATAAGCAGTAAAGCAAGAAAATGCTAAAAGGATTGCAGATATATTTAAGCTAGCAGTGTTTTTTTTTTTTTGGCCTCTATCTGGCCAATAAACACAATGAAACAAAAATGGATATAATAACATAGTAGACACTACTACAAAAATGGGTTCCTATTATGACCCGCTCCTGTTCAGCATCATGAAGGACACTATAGAACAATAATCAGCAGTGTAAGCTGTGAATCAAGCCCTGCACCTACAGTAGGTTCTTGTGTAGCTTCTTTGAGTCTCTGTTTGCTTCAGACTCATTCCAACCATTCTTCCATCCATGGTCCACCTTGTGCCTCCTCTCTAAATAGTTTTGTATAGGACATAACCAGCTCTCTCCTATCTCCCCTAGACCTGCTGGTATGTCTTGCAAATAGTTAACATAACAGAAGCTGGTTTCCATTGGGGTTATCAATATATACATTTTTTCTACAAATGCCCCTATAAAGGAAGGGGATGCATGAAAATAATAAACAAAGCAAACTCACCTGTGCCTCCATAGCACTGACATCCAATGGATGTAATTTTTAGCTGAAATCCAAGTACGCAACATACCTGACCCTTCCAAATGCAATGGAGCATTACGGCTAAATTATTGCCTGCACAGCCAGTCAATGACTGGGGCAGTGCCCTGACCTAGGCGCTGATTGGCTTGGTAGGTGACATTGCAGCTGGATGAGCTACAGGACACCAGGAACAGCAGGAACTGGAGGTGGCGCTACGTGGCATGACGATGGGTACTTTGTTTATTATTTTCACACACACACACTGCTTTTTTAACCCCTTCGTGCTGCAGATAGTTTGGGCCTTAATGACCAGGCTAATTTTTCAAAATCTGACCTGTCTCACTTTATGCTCTTATAGCTCAGTGATGCTTTAACGTATGCTAGCGATTCTGAGATTGTTTTTTCGTGACATATGGCACTTTATGTTAGTGGCAAAATTTGGTCACTATTTTGTGTGTTTTTTGTGAAAAACATCAAAATATCATGAAAAATTGAAATAATTTGCATTTTATGAACTTTGAAATTCTCTGCTTCTAAAAAAAGAAAGCCGTAGCACATAAATTAGTTACTAAGTCACATTACCAATATGTCTTCTTTATTCTGGCATAATTTGGTAAACATATTTTACTTTTTAAGGCTCGATTCACACGTTGTAAGAGTGCGGCTGTATTTGCGGCTGTAATTGTGCGGCGGTATTTTTGATGGTTCGTGTGTATGCTGGGAAGTATAGGATATGCGGCTGCACAGTGCACACTATGTATGAATCTACGGCCCTATCGTAAACGGACCCGTAAAAAATGAACAAGACCATTGTTTGCGGCTGAATATGCGGCCGTGGATTGACAGGCGGTCCGTACGGAGTACTTCAAAAATAGCCGGCAATGATGCCGAATGCCGATGCCTCTAATAGTTAATATATTAAATTAATCAAACACATTTTGATATTTCTAAAAATAGGGGGGACCCTATGCGTTTTTTTTTTTAAATAAATAAATAATTAAAAAAAAACGCATAGGGTCGACCTATTTTTATAACCAGCCGGGTTAAAAACCAAACGACAGCAGCCTGGTAACACCAGGGTGGGAAGAGCCATTGGTTTAGGCCCTCCCCAGCCTAAATCTTACCAGCCTGCTGCCGCCCGGTCCAGGAGCGCCAATTTTGACGCTCCGGGACCACTGGCACCCGGCTCTTCCCAGTACCCCTGGTGGCATTGGGTACTGGGGTAATAATAGAGGGTTAGTGTTAGCCATTTTATACCGGCTAACACTAGGCCCCGACTTAGTAATGGATTCCGTCTATTAGACGGCTTCCACTACTAAGTCTATAAAGTAAAGAAATAAAGACAAGACACAAGTTTACAAATTTTTTTATTCAAATAAAAACACCACCACACCCCTCATTGACCATTTTATTAAAAAAAACATAAAAAAAACGCTGGTCATCGACGTAGTCCACGGAATCCGACGTAATCCCCAGGATACCGATATCTGAAAAACAAAAAGGGAGAAACACACAAAAACACACAAACAGGAGCACAACACCCATCATTGTGAGCGGTGTTGTGCTCCTTACAGTATGCAGCATCTTTACAGATCGCTGCTTACAGTCTGACCCCCAAGGGGTTAAGGGAGGATGTATTGCATCCCCCTTAACCCCCTGGGGGCCAGACTGATGTCAGACTGCACCCATCCCAGCAAGGAAGGGGTTAAGTGACCCCCCCTTCCTTGCTGGGAGGGGTGCAGTGCCGGGGAGGGGGTGGGGAGAGCTCTATACTCACCCCGATGTGTCCTCTTCGCTGGTCCGCAGCACAATGAAGTCACTGTACTGCGGACCGGCTTATTATATGTGCGCTCAGCCGAACAGCCAATCAGCTGAGCGCACATATAATTCTAAATGTTTCTTCTAATAATGTTATTGTCACAACATAATTAGAAGAAACATTTGATGTTTTCATTAAAGTAAAGTGATGATTAGTACAGAATGCTCTATTGCCGGCATATGAATTAACGGCTTATGGAGTTTCCTGTACTAATTAATATTTAATTAAGAAAACAAATTTTCGTTTAAATAAATTCAGTTTCGTTGGTCAATAATTTAATTCTAACGAATCCATCATTGTGCAATTAAATATACTGTCAAAAAATAAATATATATATAAATATACATTTATTTATATATATATTTATTTTTTGACAGTATATTTAATTGCACAATGATGGAATCGTTTACATTTAATTATTGAACAATAAAAGGGACTTTATTAGACAGAAAATGTGTTTTATTAATTCAATATATTAACCATGAGAGACATCGGCTATAGTGCAGAGGATCGCAAACCCCGGTAATAGCGATTCATGTAAACTGTGTTCCCTGCTTTCCCAGATGCATCCAGAGGTGTTTCCATCACTTTCTTAACATTTTATTTGTTATTTTTAGTTGAACCAGATTTCCAAGTAAATGACCGTATGTTTTGAGCCGCATGTCTATTTTTTCCCACGGCCGGAGTTTCACCCGCACATTTACAGCCGCATAAAAAATACAGCCGCACAGTTACAGCGTGTGAATCCAGCCTTAGGGTGTTATGGGGCTTAGAAATGTATCAGCAAATTATCACATTTTCGTGAAACTGATTTTTTTAGGGACCAGTTCTTTTTTTAAATGGATTTAGAAGTCTGGTATCCTGAAAACCCCCATAAGTGACCCCATTTTGGAAACTACACACCTTAAAGAATTAATCTAGGGGTATAATGAGCATTTTAACCCTACAGGGGCTGGAGGAAAGTATTCACAATTAGGCAGTAAAAAAATTGAAAATTTTAATTTTCCAATAATATATACGTTTAGATTAAAGTTTCTCATTTTCAAAAGGAATATGAGACAAAAAAGCACCCCAAAATTTGTAATGCAGGTTCTCTTGAGTACAACGGTACCCCATATGTGGGCGTAAACCACTGTATGGGCACACAGCAGGGCTCAGAAGGAAGGGAGCGCCAATTAGCTTTTCCAATGCAAATTTTGCTGAAGAAGTTTCTGAGCGCCAGGTGCGTTTGCAGTGCCCCTGTAGTGTCAGCAGAGATAAAACCCCCCATAAGTCACTCCATTTTGGAAAGTACACCCCTCAAAGAATTCATCTTGGTGTGTGGTGACCAGTTTGACCCCACAGGTATTACAGGAAAGTATTCAAAAGAAGACAGTAAAAATGAAAAACTCGAATTCTTCCAATAATATGTTCGTTTAGTTTGAAATTTCTCAATTTCACGAGGAACAAGAGGAAAAAAGTACCCCAAAATTTGTAACGCAGGTTCTCCTGAGTACAATGGTACCCCATATGTGGGCATAAACCACTGCATGGGCACACAGGAGGGCTCAGAAGGGAAGGAGCGCCAATTAGCTTTTTCAATGCAGATTTTGCTGCAGAAGTTTCCGAGCGCCAGGTGCGTTTGCAGTGCCCCTGTAGTGCCAGCGGAGTAAAATCTCGCCATAAGTCACTCCATTTTGGAAAGTGCACCCCTCAAAGTATTCATCTTGGTGTGTGGTGACCATTTTGACCCCACAGGTATTAGAGGAAAGTATTCAAAAGTAGACAGTAAAAATGAAAAACTCAAATTTTTCCAATATTATGTTCTTTTAGTTGGAAATTTCTCAATTTTATGAGGAACAAGAGGAAAAAAGTACCCCAAAATTTGTAACGCAGGTTCTCCTAAGTGAAAAGGTACCTCCATATGTGGGCATAAACCACTGCATGGGCACACAGGAGGGCTCAGAAGGAAAGGAGCGCCAATTAGCTTTTTCAATGCAGATTTTGCTGAAGAAGTTTCCGAGCGCCAGGTGCGTTTGCAGAGCCCCTGTAGTGTCCGCAGAGTAAAATCTCCCAATAAGTCACCCCATTTTAGAAAGTGCACCCCTCAAAGAATTTATTTTGGGGTGTGGTGAGCATTTTGACCCCACAGGTGTTTGAGGAAAGTATTCAAAAGTAGACAGTAAAAATGAAAAACTCGATTTTTTCCAATAATATGTTCCTTTAGTTTGAAATTTCTCAATTTCTCGAGGAACAGGAGAGAAATGTCACCCCAATATATGTAAAGCAGGTTCTCCTGAGTAGAACGGTACCCCATATGTGGGCATAAACCACTGCATGGGCACACAGCCGGGCTCAGAAGGGAAGGAGCGCCAATTAGCATTTTCAGTGCAGATTTTTCTGAAGAAGTTTCTGAGCGCCAGGTGCGTTTGCAGAGCCCCTGTAGTGTCAGCAGAATAGATTCCCCCCAAAAGTCACCCCATTTTGGAAAGTGCACCCCTCAAGGAATTCATCTTGGGGTGTGGTGACCATTTTTACCCCACAGGTATTAGAGGAAAGTATTCAAAATTGGCCAGTAAAAATGAAAAACTCAAATTTTTCCAATAATATGTTGGTTTAGTTTGAAATTTCTCAATTTGACGAGGAACAGGAGAGAAAAATCCCCCAAATCCTGAGTACAACGGTACCCCATATGTGGGCATAAACCACTGTATGGGCACACAGCAGGGCTCAGAAGGGAAGGAGCGTCAATTTACAGGAGCAAAATTGCAGCTAGTAATGGTTATTAGAATAGCGCAGTTACTAAAATAGAATAAAAAAAATGAGATTACAGGTAATGTGGGGTGGTTACGGGCAACCAGGGGTGGTTATGGGCAACCTGAGGTGGTTACAGGTAATCTGGGGTGGTTACGGACAACATGGGGTGGTCACGGGCAACCTGCTGTGGTTACGGCAACCTGGGGTGGTTACAGGCAACGTGGGGTGGTTACGGGCAACGAGGGGTGGTTATGGGCAACGTGTGGTGGTCACGGGCAACCTGCTGTGGTTACGGCAACGTGGGGTGGTTACAGGCAACGTGGGCTGGTTACAGGCAACGTGGGCTGGTTACAGGCAACGTGGGCTGATTACGGGCAATCTGCTGTGCTTACAGACAATCTGGGGTGGATACGGGCAACGTGGGGTGGTTACGGGCAACCTGCAGTGCTTACAGACAATCTGGGGTGGTTACGGGCAACGTGGGGTGGTTACGGGCAACCTGCAGTGCTTACAAACAATCTGGGGTGGTTACGGGCAACGTGGGGTGGTTACGGGCAACCTGCAGTGCTTACTGACAATCTGGGGTGGTTACGGGCAACGTGGGGTGGTTACGGGCAATGTGGGGTGGTTACGGATAAACTGAAGTTCTTATAGGCAATCTGGGGTGGATACCTGTTATCTGGCATGGGCACCGCAATCTGGAGGGGGTCATTGGCAATTTGGGGTGGTCAGAGGCGCCGTGGCGTGGTCAGAGGCGACGTGTGGTGGTCAGAGGCAACGTGCGGTGGTCAGAGGCGACGTGCGGTGGTCAGAGGCGACGTGCGGTGGTCAGAGGCGACGTGCGGTGGTCAGAGGCATCGTGGCGTGGTCAGAGGCATCGTGGCGTGGTCAGAGGCAACGCGGGGTGGTTATGTGCAATCTGGGGGGGGTTACATGTAATCTGGCATGATTACGGGGAACCTGGGGGGGTTATGTGCAACCTGGAAGGGTTACAGACAATCTGGGATTGTTACTGATAAACTGAAGTGCTTATAGGTAATCTGGGGTGGGTACATGTAATTTGGGGTGGTTACGGGCAATCGGGAGGGGGTCACTGGCAATTTGTGGTGGTTACGGGCAACGTGTGGTGGTTACGGGCAACGTGCGGTGGTTACGGGCAACGTGCGGTGGTTACGGGCAATGTGCGGTGGTTACGGGCAACGTGCGGTGGTTACGGGTAATCTGGGGAGGGGTTAGGGGTAATTTGGGAGTAAACTGCAATTATTACTATAATAAAAAGTGTGTGTTTTATTTTTTTGTATGTTTGTCACTTTTTGTACTTTACATATTCATTTTCACTGTATTACTATGATTACTGTGATATTTTCTATCTCAGTAATCATAGTTCAGTGACAGAGACCAAATTGGTCTCTGTCACTTTAAATTTTCAGAGCTTGGCTGGTTGTGGAGCGCATGCGCACTTCATAACCAGCCAGGACACCGAGGAGGAAGGAGCTCCGTGGATCCGGTGAGTATATGGGGAAGGGGGGGTGACAGGGGGGGTGGGGGGCGACTTGGGGGGTGGGGGGACATCACTTTTTATCCCCTGTCACCAATCATTTATGGTGACAGGGGATAAAAAGTGCCGGGAGCACATGGCACAAGCGATCAGCGGTATATAGTATATACCGCTGATCGCTTGTACCGGGACCCCACAGGGGGGGTCCCCGATGACTGCCCCATGCTCTCCGCTACCTCCGGTGGCGGAGAGCATGGGGCTTTCATTCATTTTAACTTTTACATCGCTGTGAACCGACATTAGTCGGTTCACAGCGATGGCGGCGGCCATCTTGGAAATGATGGCCGCCGGGGGAGGGGGGTTAGTTATTGGGGCACTAGGGGGGGCTGATCTGAGGTCTGGGGGACACTTATTTCATCTCCCCCCGCCGTAGATTCACGGCGGGGGGAGATGAAAGGCGGCGGCGGCACCGGTAATCTCCTTTACCGACGGTCGCCGCTATAACGTTAATAGCGGCGATCGTCGGTAGGGGGGGGGGCCGGGACGGACCCCACACACTGCCCCAACCCCTCAGCTACCTCCGGTAGCCGGGGGGATGGGGTGGGGGCCGTCCCGGCCCCGCAGCCTTATTCTCTGCCATCGCCGTAAAAAGCTGATGGCAGCAGAATAAGGACCATTAGTGACCGCCGTAGAAAGCCGTATCGGCGGTCACTAAGGGGTTAAATTTCATGGGACAACTCCTTTAAGTTCTTTTTCAAATTTAATCAGATCCCTTTAACAGTTCTGTGTCCTTCTGGGCGTTTTTTAAAGTTTAAAGAACTTGTTGAAAGACAAACAACTGATATAGCAGCGCTCTGCTGCCATTAACCAAATAACCATTAAATAGAAAGATGACCTTCATAGCAACTCTTCCCTCTAGCTGAAAAATAGGGGTCCTGAAATGATTGCCACCTCTTCTCATCTTTATAGCTTTGCCCATGTTATATCACCATGTTCTACAATACGGAAGTGTGACAGTCAATGGTTACACAACGAGTAGAAGAAACTGCTATCTATTAACATGTATTGCATCTACACCTCCCCAAATATTGAGATGGTAATATTGGATGGAATCCAGATATTCTATTGACTTTGATATCCATGCTTCTCCTAAGTGATGGGGCTAAGGTCACCTCATAAATAATGAGTTCATCTAGAAGAGAATATACCTGAGTAAGACGAAATTAAACTTTGAAATGCGTCCCCTGACACCACCTCCAAGAGCTATGGTAGGAAATGCAGATCCTTACTCTGGTTTATGGAACCTATTGATTACAATAATTCACGGATGTGTCAGTCATGATGAGAATAGTAGTAGACGCCGCAATGGCAAAGAAATTGTTTATAATTGGGGTTTAAATTACAAGAGCAAGAAAGTCAAAAGAAATTGCACGTCTCCAGAGTACAGTATATTGTATCTCTTTTATCCCTGCAAGTATATTGTATTTCTATTTTTAATCCCTCCATTGAATGGCTCACTTCCTTGCCCTCCTGACACTAATTTACCAGACAATGCAATGAACGTGTCTATTCTGCATAGACGCTATAGATTTAGCGCTATCTTTCAGATAATTGATTCTAGGAGAACAAGATATTTACAGCTATGTGTCAGAATGTAACATGCCGAGATAAAGAAATTACATCTACACATCTACATAAATATGAGCATTGATGGGTTATTTATAATGTTATTATACGGCAGTCGGTAATAAAAGAAGATAGAATGTAAAGTATGGCTTTTCATGGGATACAATAGCTGTTTGTATTACTGTGTGAATAAAAAATAACAGATGTTCTTACCTTGTAGTATTTCAGCTTTTTTTTTATATTTCGACCCACACAGCAGAACTGTATAGAAAAAGAAAAATGTGTGGGACAGTGTGTTTTTGTAGAATCAAAGCGGAGGAAGTCTCAGCAGTCTAGCAGTGTTCTTAAAATTTAAAAAAAATAATAATAATAACTTAGGGAAAAAATTTCTATTTTTTGTCATCCAGATCACCACTAGAGGTTGTGTTGCAACTTTAGGGTATGTGCACACTAGGAATTCCGAGCGGAGAACTTCAAGTACTGTAGATTCTGCTGCGCGCCTCCGCTTGAGGTTCCGTTTGTCTCATAGGCTCCATTCTATGCTCAGGCAGAGTCCGCCGTCCGCTTGCTGACCGGGAGCTGAGGGAGCACTGGGAAGCCTAATTTACAGTTCTTTAGCCTCCCACTCATATTCCAGGCAGCTCTATGGCATCTGGATTGTCTCTGGCACCGCCAAATCAGGACGTGAGAGGGGACGCAACGGAGCCAAGATGAATACGGGGAAGATGAGAAAACCCCTTTAACCCCTTCTGGACCAGGCTAATTTGCAGTTGCATTTTTACACCTACGGACCCACATGAGCCCTTATTTTTTGCGACACTAATTGTTATTTGCAATGACAGGCTAAATTATTGCATAAAATATGCTGCGAAACCAGAAAAAAACTATATGCGTGGTGAAATTGGAAAAAAAAAATGCAATTCTTTTTCTTTGGGGGGGGCTTTGTTTTCACTCAGTGTGTCCTATGGAAAAACTGACATGTTATATATGTTCCTCAAGTCGGTACAATTAAAACAATATGTAACATGTATAACTTTTATATTAATTGATGGCTCGTAAAAAAATAAAACCTTTTACAGAAAATAAACGTTCCTTAAAATCGCTCCATTCCCAGGCTTATAGCGCTTTTATCCTTTGGTCTATTGGGCTGTGTGAGGTGTCATTTTTTGCGCCATGATGGATTATGCACACAACAATACAAAACATGTTTATTTTTTTATTTATGGGAAAAGGGCAGTGATTCAAACTTTTATTAGGGGAGGTTTTTTTTTTTTAAATAATAAAAACACTTAATTCTTTTTTCACATACAGTAATTAGAAGCCCCCTGGGTGACTTCTTTATACACAGCACTGATCTCCCATTGAGATTAATGCTGCGAATTTAACAGAGCACCGATCCATCAGATCAGATCAGCTCTATTATAATGGTCTGCTGCAGACCATCTAAATGGATTGCCGAGCCAGGATCAGTGTCATTCCAACGCTGAGCCCCCGGCAGGCTCATTAGAATGGATCTCCCCTCCACGATCGCATCGCGGGGGGGAGATCCCCCACTAGACACCAGGGAGAGGGGGCACATATACTATCCAAATGCAGCTGTCAGCTTTGACAGCTGCATTTGAATAGTTAATTAGCCGGCCGCGGCGGCTAATACCCACGGTCCCTGGTTGCACATAGCAATCGGGGACCGTGGGCTACAGAGAGGGCTCACGCAGGGAGCCCTCTCTGATCCCCCTTAACGGACGCATGACGGGTTTGCCCTTCATGCGTCGTTAAGGGGTTAAGAGAGAGTTAAAATACACAAAGTAACAGAGGGACTGACCATGTATGCCCCACAGTTCGGTTCATACAGGATCAGGGACTGTCAAAGACTGAGCAGTAATGCATACAGTGTATATCTCATTGCCCAAATAACATTTACAGGGCCAGGCGCACAGTATGCATTGAATCCAGTATACAGTGAATGTGAGTTATTAGACATCTTAAAGACCGGCAAAAAATTTTATGTAAGTATTGTATTGCCCCCAAAAGTTATACAAATCACCAATATATAAGCATTTTCCAAAATAAGTGTAAAGTGTTTTTTTCCCTGCACTTACTACTGCATCAAGGCTTCACTTCCTGGATAACATGGTGATGTAAATTCCTGGATAACATGGTGATGTCACTTCCTGGATAACATGGCGATGTCAAGACCCGACTCCCAGAGCTGTGCGGGCTGTGACCCCCTGCCATCATCCTCTCCAGCAGCTCCAGCACAGCTCTGGGAGTCGGATAACCATTTTATCCAGGAAGTGAAGCCTTGATGCAGTAGGAGGCTATGTTGACACTATGTAAAAGTACGCCCGTTGTTGCCATCGGCCATACTTTGCACGTTGTGGAATAATACCTATTGTTCTATGGGATCCCGGCCGGAGCGTATACACATCGGCCAGGATCCCGTGCGGCGACTCAAAGAACTGACATGGCAGTTTTCTGCAGCTGCAATTCAGTGGATTGCGGCCATAGGAAAAGCAACGGCCGCTTGGTTCATTGTGCCCTATGCGGAGTTCTGATGCGGGCACTCGCTGATGCGCCCGCATCAGAACACTATGACCATAAAGATCATCTGGCCGGTACTGCAGTACCGGCCGGGATGATCTTTGCAGAGACCGGCCGTTCCGTGACCTGGCCGGGTCATGGAACGGCCGGTCTCTTACATAGTTTCAACATAGCCGTAAGTAGTAAGGACTTCTCCTTTAACACATTCACTGGCCTTAGTGCTTTGTGTCTGAACTCAGTTTCCTCATCTCTAATCCCGTACTGGACGCCATTGCAGTGGAGTCACCAGTGTTATTCACTTTACCCATCTTTAGTGTTAATACCTTTACACAGTGCTGATAATGCCGATTCGAATAACGTGATTCGAATAAAGCCAACTCCCAAAGTCACTGCCTTTTACTTCTTGTTCAAATTTTAGCCAGTAGATTAATGTAATGCCCTTAAACTTCTTCTATTTCCATTAATTTCTGTGAAGTCAGTAGAAAACAGCCATTAAATAGATTTAAAATGAATTGAATAAAATAGTCGAAATGAATGATACCGTCTTAATGATTTATACGCGGACATTTTGGCTCCTCCAAAGTAACGTATAAAATATTCTTTCTAACAGGGCTAGCCGTGTCTAATTTTTTATTTGATTTCAATGTTCTTTTCTTAACCTAAAGCTTTTTCTATCTCTTAGAAGTGTAGATAATGCAGAGTCTTTAAAGCTCAGGTCGTCTGTTGAGTGGACAGTGGCAGCATTACATTGTCTTCCTGACATCTATCTGTATGTTTTGTTCTTCTTTTCATCCTTTTCCCTTGTGGTTCTGACTTCATCTCTTACGCTATTCAAATCTCCTTTCATTGAATGTGCTCCACGGTATTGGGATTTCATGGTTATTGAAGCCGTAAGACTTCGCATTCTTAGAAATATTGCCCCCCTCCCCTTTAAATCAATGGTTTCCCCATAGGTCTAATTTGTTTTGATACCTGTGTCTTTTAAGAATTTTTTTTTCTCAGAATAATTGTTCCATTTCTTGTAGGTTTTTCCATGGCGGATCAATAGCTGATATACCTGTACATCTCCCATCCCCTGATACTGTCATGAGGAAAACTGAAATAAAATTCACGTGAAGTGTCTATTCTATATCATTAAAAAGTCGAGAGAAATCACTTGCAGTATATTAACTCATTCCCTGATATTTCAAGAGTAGTGTTGGGCGAGCACCTTGTGCTACTCGGGTGCTCGGTATTTAAAACGCTTGCTCAAATGCTGCCTTTCAACAACCTTTAAAGGGGTACTCAAGTGAAAATCTTTTTCTTTCAAATCAACTGGTTTCAAAAACTTATATAGATTTGTAATTTACTTCTATTTAAAAATATCAAGTCTTCCCATACTTATCAGCTGCTGTATGTCCTGCAGGAAATGTTGTTTTCTTTCCTGTCTTACACAGTGCTCTCTACTGACATCTCTGTCCGAGACAGGAACTTTCCAGAGCAGGAGAGGTTTTCTATGGGAATTTGCTGCTGCTCCGGACAGTTCCTGTCATGGACAGAGGGGGCAGCAGAGAGCACTGTGTCAGACTGGAGAAGAAAACAACATTTCCTGCAGGTAGCAAGTATGTAGCAGGTACGGGAAGACTTGAGATTTTAAAATAGAAAAAACTACAAGTCTAAATAACTTTCTGAAACCAGTTGATTTGAAAGAAAAAAGATTTTAGCTGGAGAACCCCTTTAAAGGCCCTATTACACAGAACGATAAGGCCGATAATCGTCCCATGTAATAGTAGGCAACAATCAGCCGACATGAACGATGTCGACTGATCGTTGCAGTCGTTTGTCTTTTAACATGTTGAAAGACAAACGACTGTAATAGCAGTGAAATGCTGCTGTCGCTCCTTGGAATAGGAGCGGTGAAAGCAGACCACAGCTATCCTCTATGGGCTGCCCGGACGATCTAGCGATTACCCGGGCTGCCCCCCGCAGCTCCCCGCTGCCCCTCCTTCAGTTTCCAGCTTGCTGCTGCCATGTACTAGCGACGACAGCGAGCGCGGAACAAGAAGCAATTGGGCGCTGACAGCGCTCATTTGCTTCTCTGGTCGCCCCGTGTAATAGGGGCTTAAGGCTGTGGAGATCTATAATTCATTTCTACAGCTTTAAACCCATGGCAGGGGGTTGTGTTATACTAATTGCTCAGGATAGTCCTCTCAGCCAATCAGCAACTCAGGCGGGACACTGATGTAACCGCTGATTGGCTAAAGTGAAGCTAGAAGCCCAGAGCTGTATGTATAATACAACTCCCCCAGCAAAGAGCAGTCTGGTACCCAGGGGATTAACTTAGTATAGCTCCTTCTGCTTCCCATATGTAACAGAGAAAGTACATTACAAAAATTAAAAACCCGACATCTGGATTGGCAAATCAGAGGACGATTCACCCCAAACAGGAACATTCCAAAATGTTAGAAATTCCCATTTTTTTTTCCAGTGAAGCTGTTGGTGGTGCTGATCACATGACAGTCCACAAAAGACCCAATAAACAAAATCATTATATAGGAAACTGTTAAGATGGGCACCCCTGCTCTGTACCATTAGCTCTGCCCTGGCTATTAACAGATGTCATATATAGAGCAGGCTGGAGTCCCAACCCATTCGATACACCCTTAAAAGCAACATCACATACATCTGAAAAAAGGTTTTTTTTGTACTTAAAAAGCGCTACCTACATTATATTGTTTGCACAACCCAATATAGATGTTAATTTAGGTTGTTGGAGCTGCGTGTCAGATTACTGTTACCTGTAATCACTAAATTGGAGATAATCTGTGTAAAAATTGTGGCTGATCGCGCTCCTGTGTGAGTGCAGCAACTAGAGGAATAGATTACTCTGCTAGATGGATACCCTGTCTAGCCGGATTAAACAAACAGTTGTATTAGTATATACTAATGTCTCTCTATGTTTGCTGGCCCTCTTCCTATGTTATGTGATGGTATATATGCAAGTGGACTGTCAAGCAGTCCAAAAACGTTCCTCTGCCCTGTTTGTATCCACGCAGTGATGGTCAGTGTTTAAAAATAATACGATATATGGGTATCACTCACCCAGCAGTGTGGTTTGTCTTAATGTTCTCCACATTGGGTGAAATCAGCTCCCGGATATCCGAGTAGTATTTGGCTGTCTGAGTCCTCGAAAATATAGTATATGGGGGGGGGGGGTCGCGTTCCGGCCGGTAACGCTCCTCTCTCCCACTGCAGAACTTTGAATAGATTCCTTCAGATTCCAACGTGACGTCACATCTCCTAAGGAAGCCTGGAATGGTCAAACAACCTTCGACATGTTTCGAGGGATACGCCCCTCTTTGTCAAGAAGCTTCTTGACAAAGAGGGGCGTATCCCTCGAAACATGTCGAAGGTTGTTTGACCATTTCAGGCTTCCTTAGGAGATGTGACGTCACGTTGGAATCTGAAGGAATCTATTCAAAGTTCTGCAGTGGGAGAGAGGAGCGTTACCGGCCGGAACGCGACCCCCCCCCCCCCTTATACTATATTTTGAAGGACTCAGACAGCCGAATACTACTCGGATATCCGGGAGCTGATTTCACCCAATGTGGAGAACATTAAGACAAACCACACTGCTGGGTGAGTGATACCCATATATCGTATTATTTTTAAACACTGACCATCACTGCGTGGATACAAACAGGGCAGAGGAACGTTTTTGGACTGCTTGACAGTCCACTTGCATATATACCATCACATAACATAGGAAGAGGGCCAGCAAACATAGAGAGACATTAGTATATACTAATACAACTGTTTGTTTCATCCGGCTAGACAGGGTATCCATCTAGCAAAGTAATCTATTCCTATAGTTGCTGCACTCACACAGGAGCGCGATCAGCCACAATTTTACACAACATCACATACATGTTTTTGTTTTATAGGGATAAATAGGGCCAGGCGCACAGTATGCATTGAATCCAGGATAGAGTGAATGTGAGCTATTAGACAGCTTAAAGAAGTCCAATTTTTATTAAAGTATTATACTGTCCCCCAAAAGTTATACGAATCACCAATATACACTTATTACGGGAAATGCTTATAAGTGCTTTTTTCCCTGCACTTACTACTGCATCAAGGCATCACTTCCTGGATAACATGGTGATGTCACTTCCTGGATAACATGGTGATGTCACTTCCTGAATAAAATGGTGATGTCACTTCCTGGATAAAATGGTGATGTCACTTCCTGGATAACATGGTGATGTCACTTCCTAGATAAAATGGTGATGTCACCACCCGACTCCCAGAGCTGTGCGGACTGTGGCTGTTGGAGAGGATGATGGCAGAGGGATGCTCAGTGTCCCTCCAGTGCCCTGTTCCCCTCAGTGTCCCCCTGCCATCATCCTTTTCAGCAGCCAGAACTCTGGGAGTAAGGTCATAACATCACCATTTTATCCAGGAAGTGACATCACCATGTTATCCAGGAAGTGAAGTCTTGATGCAGTAGTAAGTGCAGGGAAAAAGCCCTTTATGTGCATTTCCCTTAGTAAGTGTATATTGGTGATTTATATACCTTTTGGGGGCAAATCAAATACTTTAATAAAAAATTTTGCCGAACTTCTCCTTTAAAGATAGAAGTAGACAGGTGTTTAAGAGGTTTAATTCTGTGCTTATCTGATAGTGCTCACATAAATAGTGAGGAGTGTTCACTATATATAGAATAGGGGACTGTGGGGGATCGTGGGGGTCCGAACTCTGTCCCCCCCCCCCACCACCACCACCACCAATCTCCAGATTAGGCATCCTGCTTCTTTGTAATGAATACAGCCACGGGTATGGCACATGACCTGTACTCGACCCTCTCCGGCAGCTACATTCATTTTCTATTATGGATGGAGTAGGTGTAAGTACTTTGGGCTAATAACCACAATTTAGTACCACTCCCTGAAGAAGAGAGAATGCAAAAAACCTGTACACAATGAAAGCGACTCTCCAGACAATTAAAGCCAATATATCACTTGGTACATTGCTTTGTGTTTTTTTACAAAATGGACTAGAGAGAATGAAAAATACCTGCGCACAATAAAGGAGACTCTCAGGGGACAAATAATAGCACTGAGAGCACTACAGTCACATTGTCGCCAATGTGAAGGGTTGATCTAACCCTTGAAGGACCAAAGATAAAGTATGCTTTATTCAAATAATGAAGGGTGAAAGTTGGGAGGGTTGTTTGAAAGTTTTTTAGGTTTTATTTGTGTAACTACAGCAGAAGAGCACTAAGGGAGGCATTTATTAAGTCCAGCGTTTTTTACGCCGGACTTAAAAATGCCCCCGCAGCTCCGGCGCTACGGAGATTTATGTAGAGGCGGACTGTCTCTACATAAATCCCGTGCGCGCCGGTGCGCACCGCCGGAAACCTACGCCAGCTGAGGACTGGAGTAGGTTTTCGGCGTATATTTGGGCGGAACGGATGGTAAATCGCGCGGACTCTGAGTCCGCGCCCTCCGTTCCGCCCACTATACGCCCCCTTTCCGCCCCCCTGGCATACTTGGCGGAAAGTGCCAATTTGCGAATATTTTATTCGCAGATCGGCCATTTGCGTATAAAAAAATACGCAAATCGGCACTTTCCGCCGAAAATCATCCGTTCGCAGGATGATACATGTGGCCCTAAGTACTTCAGGGGAATTTCTTGTTTATTGTGAGGTTGTATAGTCGTGGGAGATACGGAGAAAAGATGAGAGAAAAGGTTTTAAAATATTAAGTAGAATGCCAGACCCTTGGGGAATTTTAAGGAACTGATTATTTTTTAAATCTCTGAAAGTGCTATTAGGGCATTAATAGTTGATAATTGTTCTTGTCACAAAGAGGATAATGTGATACAGTTCAGAAAGGCGTTGATACCTGCCGGATATAAATGTAGGGTGTTCAGATCACTTTTAAGATTGCAAAGTGAACTATAATATGCTGAAAAACATTTACTATATTAATAGGGGATTCATTTATTAACAGATACTTTTCATATTTGCACTAAAATTGGCTGTTTTTTTTTTAGAGCGAAAAGTGGTCAGTTACTCGAGAAGGTTCAGGGTAGTCATTGGTCTGAAAAATTTGTTATTAGGAAATTGGTGACAATTATATAGCAAATCTACATTGGTAAATATTGATATGTTGTAAAAACATACAAAAAATATAAATAAAAATGATATAAATCAGCTATTGATGTAACTTAATTACCCGCGGAATAAATTAAACATACCAAAAGTTACTGACTTACATAAAAAAAAATATATATATATATATATGTGTGTGTGTAAAAAAGGATGCAACACATTGGTATATAGATGCAGCGGGTGCCAGCTATAGAACCGGGAGTCACTCGGTGTATAGTTATCCAACAAGAAAGTTACTGCAGCACTCCAAAAGTAGTGAAAAAGTATAACAGTGGTTTATTCAATCCATGGACAGGTAAAATATATATATTTTGGTATGGTAAGGTAAAAGGTTTTACAATTAAAAAATTATGAGAATATAAAAAACGTGATGGTTAAGGGACCCCCTGTGATCAGGAGATATAGATAAGGAGAGAGCATGGTGACCATGTCATCCTCTCCCCAGTTCTATCTCCTGATCGCCTAATTCAGACAATGTAAGTCTATGAGGCTACATTGTCAGAATTTATTTGCAAAATTTATTTGGATAGATAATAGATTATAGAAGCAACAGAATAACTACAATTACACATATCACAGTGATATTTTTTTTTCTTTTTTTTATTCATGTCATATAGGTTGAAAAGCTAGGGAGTCCTTTGCGCCAATTAGGACCACATTTTTCTTATGATCAGCATGAGAGGAGAATAAATGAGAGATTTTTTTATGTTTTAGATATTTGGAGTCTACTTCAGATAAATGAGACTCTTGTGAGCGTATAACTTCACATCTAAGAGAATTTTTATCTCTCCTGAACATTGAAAGTTTTTGTGAGCTGTTAAGCCCATTATTTGTTGATATAATGAGTACCCTTGTGATCAGAGTGGTTGGAATTACTGTAGGTAGACCCAAGAGCTAATAGGATATATCAAAATTGGATTACTGGTTTTGGTTGTTTTTTTGTGTACAAAAAGAACAGGTTTGTTGGGATGGCACAAATAAAAGACAACAAAAAAAATGTCATTTACTGCATCACTTTTTCTCTTGGTGACGTGTATAGCTACAGAGGCGGTCAAGGCAAAGGTTGGCAGGAATCATTTTAGAGGGAATCTGTCAGCTCTTTATCTACATTATCAATTAGATTATTAATAGAGATGAGCGAATACGATTCGATTGAGATGGTATTCGATCGAATATTGCGGTATTCGAAAGATTCAAATTCAATCGAGTATTGAGGCGAATAAGCGGGAAACATTCAAAAGCTCTCCCATCGCAGTTGGTGCTTTTTTTAAATCCAGTCACCATGCAGGGAAGCTGTGAGGCACCCTGGGAGTACGCACGCAGCGCGATAATGGCGTCTACCCTCATTGGATGGCTGAACCACATGATCTCGAACGCTGATGCGCTTTCAACCTAGCCAGGGAAAGATCTTGGAGCAGGGAGAGATAAGTTTTAGTAGCGTTTTGGTTAGGCCGGATTACTACAGAACCCAAAAATCCTTTTCAGGGCTAAGATCCAGCGAAAAAGTCATCTCTGAATCCAAAGCACTTTGCACTCAGTGCTAAGAAATAGATTATATAACAGCAGCACCATCAGCAGGTGTATTCATTCCAGTACCCTGTGTGTACAAGTGACTTATTGTGTCCCTGTTTAACACCACTAAGGGCATGTTATACATATTGTTCCACTAGCCCACTAAGGGCACCTGATATATACTGTTCCAGTAGCCCAGTAAAAGGCATGTCATACATATTGTTCCGGTAGCCCAAAAAAAGGCATGTCATACATACTGTTCCAGTAGCCCACTAAGGGCACCTGATATATACTATTCCAGTATCCCACTAAGGGCACCTGATATATACTGTTTCAGTAGCCCAGAAAAAGGCACGTCATACATACTGTTCTAGTAACATTCGTACAGCATGACGCGTGATAACGCGAAATAACATGACGTTCTACAGACACACCTTGGAATCATGTATGTAACACTGCGTAAGAAATAAGAAGGAAATGTGTGAACATTGCCGTAAACGTTCGCAAAGCGTTCGCAAATATTTTTCCTTTTTTGGGGTGTTGGGTGCACCCAGGCATGCTACCCCTAATGTCCCAGTGTCATTCCGGAGGTGTCTGCATCATTTAGGGCAGTGTACAATAGGCATTTTACCCTGAATCAGAAGACATAACTCTTATTTGAATCTATCACTCCAGTACTGAGACATAAGCTTTGGAAGTTTTATGTAAACTAGGAGATAAATCCTGTTTTTTTTTTTTGTTCCCCTGGGCTGCAAGCCTAGTGATCTTCAAATTGTCATTTTAAATAGAGTAGGGTTTACATGCAGGCATATTGCTATTAGGAGAGTAGAGCCTCTCATAATTTGCATAAAACTTCTAACACTTATTATCACATAGCTGGAGTGACAGATTGATATAAGAGTTACATCTCCTGATTCAAGATATTTATTGCACAATGCATTTACTTTAGTCAGCAACTACTGTATGTCTAATAAATGTGGCCATTTATAAATTTATAAATCTGTTTTTAGATCAATAATTGTGTCATAAGTTGTTATCAGGTTGTAGAAGACTTACATTATGGCAACCTGTGACCAGAAATTCATCAATTTGGATTTCTTGTTTCATGTAACAATATAATTATGTTATATATCCTGCTGCCAGACAACCACATTGACTAAATAGATGCAATGTCGTAATGTGGTGCAGCGAAGGTCATTGTTAGCCCCAGCCTAAAGGTTTAAAAAACACATCTAAAATGGTATCATTGATCTAAAATGGTATCATTGTTTCTGAGGTTGTGTAATTAGGAATTTCTGTTTCCAGACCTTAAGAACAGGCATTTCTTGCCTCTTGCATCTGTTACAAGTAGAAGACATTGAACATATGAGATTAAAGGGGTTGTCCAGTGCTACAAAAACATGGCCACTTTTCCCCCTACTGTTGTCTCCAGTTCAGGTGCGGTTTGCAATTAAGCTCCATTTACTTCAATGGAACGGAGTTTCAAAACCCCACCCAAACTGGAGACAACAGTAGGGGGAAAGTGGCCATGTTTTTGTAGCGCTGGATAACCCCTTTAAGGCTGCCATCACATGCAGCAGGGTTTTTATTAAACTGCCACTACCAGTTTCGAGCCAAAGCTAAGAGTAGTTTCAAAAGCAATAGGAAATAAAAAGGATAGACTTCTGATATACTTCTGATATACTTCTCTGATATACTTCTGCTTGATGCTGGATGAACTTCTGGAAAAAGACATGCGTGCCTGTAGCCTTAAAGAATACCTGTCACCCCTGCATCTGGGGTGGATCCCACCTGAGCCCCCGATAGAGCCCTTCATACTTACCCCCTTCTGATAGTACCACCATTCAGAAATCGCTGCTTGCTCATCTGTGTGCCCAATATGCTAATTAGAAGAGCAGTAAGCAGTGATTTCCCATGGACATCGGACTCATCTCTTCTAATTTGCATGTTGGGCATGCAGGCGAGCTGGCGGTGATCTTTCTGAAATTATGAAGCAATATTACATTATGTAGACAATACTCCTAGTTAGGCCATGTTCAAACTCCATATAACACCGGCCGTTCTGTGACCCACCCGGTGTTACTAAAGATCACCCTGGCCGGTACTGCAATACTGGCCAAATGATCTTCATTTCCGCTGCACACATCGAAATTCCCGGCTGAACTTCATTGTGTGACCTGACAGATTCTCTGCGGCGACTAGTTATTGAATAGCGGCCGCAGAAAACTGATATACTGGTATATGCTTCGGACGGGATTCCATTCATTCACAATACAACATATGTTTTGGGTAAATCATGGCCGTTGTTGCAAATGGCAACAACGGCCGTGACTTATACAAAACATACGTTGTGTGAACATGGCCTTAGAAGTATACTTCGAAGTGGCCTTAGAAGGCCTTAGAAGTGGCCTTAGAAGTATGGGCATTGTATAGAGATGAGCACACTTACAATAAGTTTAACTGAACCCGAACCAGATACAGCCTGGACAAGTCCAGGATGAGAGTTATAGTTCTACTAGAGATGTATTCATGTTTTCCAGGCAGCCCTAGTGCTGCATCCATATTTTCCAGGCAGCTGTAATCAACAACTGCACCATCCACTTTGGATTCGGCCAAATAATAATAATAATAATTTTTATTTATATAGCGCCAACAGATTCCGCAGCACTTTACAATTCTGGGGGTACATACATAGACAGAAATCAGACATTACAGAGATATACATATAGTTATCCATACAAGAGGAGTGAGGTCCCTGCTCGCATGCATGAGCTTACACACTATCGGGAGGGGGTTTGAGACAGTATGGCAGAGGGGCAAAGTACATTATTGTTCTTATGGTCCGGCCATCTTTATAAATAAGGCAGTGCAGGTAAGGGTGGGTGAACCTGTCACCAGCCAATGCCTGCATGCACAGGTCTAAGTGCTTAACCTCTTAACGACGCATGACGGGTATACCCGTCATGCGGCCGTTAAGAGTAAACAGAGAGGGCTCCCGGCGTGAGCCCTCTCTGCAGCGCGCGGTCTCCGGTTGCTAAGTGCAGCCAGGGACCGCGTGTATTAGCCGCCGCGGCCGATCGCCGCGGCCGGCTAATTAACTATTCAAATGCCGCTGTCAAAGCTGACAGCTGCATTTGAATAGCAGCTGTGCCCCCTCTCCCTGGTGTCCAGTGGGGGATCTCCCCCCCCCGCGATGCGATCGCGGAGGGGTGATCCGTTCTAATGAGCCGTCCGGGGCTCAGCGTCAGAATGACGCTGATCCCGGCTCGGCAATCTATTCAGATGGTCTGCAGCAGACCATTATAATAGAGCACCGATCTGATGGATCATTGCTCTATTATATACACAGGATTGATCTCAATGGGAGATCAGTTCTGAAGCCCCCAGGGGGCTTCATATTACTGTAAGGGAAAGTTAAAAAAAAGTGTTTTTATTAATAAAAAATCCCCTCCACTAATAAAAGTCTGAATCACCCCCCTTTTCCCATTTTACAAATAAAAATAAATAAATAAACATGTTTGCTATCTCCGCGTGCGTAATCGCCCGAACTATTAATTAATCACATTCCTGATCTCGCACGGTAAACGGTGTAAGCACAAAAAAATCCCAAAGTGCTAAATTGTGCATTTTTGGCCGCATCAAATCCAGAAAAAATGTAATATAAAGCGATCAAAAAGTCGCATATGCGCAATCAAGGTACCGATAGAAAGAACACATCATGGTGCAAAAAATGACACCTGACACAGCCTCATAGACCAAAGGATAAAAGCGCTATAAGCCTGGGAATAGAGCAATTTTGAGGAACGTATATTTGTTAACAATGGTTTTAAATTTTTACAGGCCATCAGATACAATAAAAGTTATACATGTTACATATCGTTTTAATCGTAATGACTTGAGGAACATATATAACAACTAAGTTTTTCCATAGGACACACGGCGTAAAAATGAAGCCCCCCCCAAAGAAAAATAATTGCGTTTTTTTTTCAATTTCACTGCGCATATAATTTTTTTCTGGTTTCGCAGCACATTTTATGGAAAAATTCAGCCTGTCATTGCGAAGTACAATTAGTGACGCAAAAAATAAGGGCTCATGTGGGTCTGTAGGTGTAAAATGCAAGTGCTATGGCCTTTTAAGCACATGGAGGAAAAAACGAAAACGCAAAGACGAAAGTTAGCACGGTCCTTAAAGGGTTAAATGCTTGGTGTGTGTGTGTGGGGGGGGTGGGTCGGGTTTTAGGGTAGCAGTCAAAATTAGGGAACCTGGTAAGCCTGCTTGAACAGATGAGTTTTGAGGGCACTTTTGAAGCTTTGTGTATTGGAGGTGAGTCTGACAGTCTTGGGTAATGCATTCCATAGGACTGGTGCAGCTCGGGTGAAGTCCTGGAGACGGAAGTGAGAGGTGCGGATTAAGGTGGATGTTAGCCTTAAGTCGTTAGAGGAGAGATGAAGGAACAGAGATGAGGGAGGAGATATAGGGAGGTGCAGCACTGTGGAGAGCCTTGTGGGTGAGGTTAGAGAGAGAAACTGAGCGGCTGATGGGGAGATTGGGTTGTTAATTGGGATGTTAAAATCGCCCATGATTAGAACAGGAATATCAGAAGATAGAAAGTAAGGAAGCCAGGTAGAGAAGTGATCAAAAAACTTAGTAGGTGAACCAGGAGGGCGGTAGATGACTGCGATTCTCAGGGAAAATTGATGGAAAAGTCGTACGGTGTGAACTTCAAAAGAGGAGAATGAGAGAGAGGGCTCAGGGGGAATGACCTGGTAAGTGCAGTCTGGGGAGAGAAGTACACCCACTCCTCCGCCATGTCTGTTATCAGGTCTAGGGGTATTGGAAAGGTGTAAGCCACCATGGGTCAGAGCGGCGGGTGAGGCCGTGTCTGACTCTTGTAGCCATGTTTCCGTAAGAGCCAGCAGGTCGAGTGATTTATTGATAAACATGTCATGAACTTCTGTAAGTTTGTTACAGACAGACCGGGCGTTCCAGAGAGCACAGTTACTGGAGATGGGAATCGGCAAGCAACGGATCCTGACCAGGTTATGAGGGTTTCTGAAGGAGGTAGGAGAAGAGAAGCTGTTAGTGAAAGAGGGAGGACCAGGGTTAGGAGAAATGTCTCCTGCTGCAAGAAGGAGGAGAATTGTGAGAGATAGTAGATGATTTAGTGACTTATGAGGACGGTTTCTGTGCTGCACCTTGGAGAAACAAAGGTGATGGGGGTTCAGGAAGGTTAAGAGTGAGTGTGAACAGTACATGGGTGACGGAAGGAGAGAGGGGCTGATGTGGACAGAGTCCACAGGGGGAATGGGTGGGGGATAGGTATGTAGACGCAAGATTAGCAGATATAGAGAGATAAAAAGCATGATGAAAATAGTAAAAATGTATTAAGTGGTTAGTAGGTCTATGGAATACATGTGCAGTACTCACAGGTTTTTCCTCAGAGGTTTCTTATGGTTTCCTTCTGGTTGAATTCTGGTCTAATTCTTAAGTGGTCACTTATGAGGTCACTTGCGATGGAGCGAACGATGGAGTTTGCAAAAGACCAGTCGTGTGAACTTCAAGTTTGCTTATCTTTGCTTAAGTTTGCTTATCTCGCATATTGTACTGTACTTCGGATCTTTCTAAGATAAAGTGAGCAGAGATCAGAGAACCCTTTTCATGATTAGCGGTGGTCCACACATTTAGACACCACTGATCGAAAAATTGTCACCTATCCATCTGTTTCAAGACAATTTTACATTGCAGCTTTTTAGAACTGTTGAAGGTAATTACAAGAAAGGTACAGTGGAGTTCTCCATTCATGTCTAAACTTTAGTTATCCCTCCTTGACAGTTCACACTATGAGGAGAATTTATCTAGAATGGTGTTTCCTAAGCCGCTCTTATCTTAAATTATGTCCTTGGTAAAAAAAAAAATAATATTCAAAAAGAAGGTAAACTGAAGTAGACTGATCTGCCCAATGCTTTATGTGATACAATTAAAGCCAAACTGGAATTTTTACTATGTAAAAATCATACAATTTCTGTCTCAGATTGATAAATCTGGGCCATTCTTTAAGAAACTTTTTGGTGATGTCTTTATTTTAAATTTTACTTGCTTTTTTTAAAAACAGTCTTGACATCTTGCAATTTTCAATCTCGCCACTAAACTTAAAATAAACTGAAACTTCCTGTTCTATAGGAAAAAAGAAAAAAGAAGACTCATGACAGACAGGATTATAATCAAAGTTAACATCTATACATAAAAAACACAGGATCCCCCATTTGTAATGCCCACTATACAGGTGACAGAGGATGCATAGAAGTGCCCATTATTCTTTTCTTTTTGATGGTCCATGAAGTTGCTGTAAAACATACCTCTGTCATAAACAGAGCAAAGCAGAAGCTCAGTAAACATGACCCCCCCTCCCTCTCTCTTATATATATATATATATATATATATATATATATATATATATATATATATATACACTACCGTTCAAAAGTTTGGGGTCAAATTGAAATGTCCTTTTTTTTTTTTTTTTTGGAAGGAAAAGCACTGTACTTTTCAATGAAGATAACTTTAAACTAGTCCTAACTTTAAACAAATACACTCTATACATTGCTAATGTGGTAAATGACTATTCTAGCTGCAAATGTCTGGTTTTTGGTGCAATATCTACATAGGTGTATAGAGGCCCATTTCCAGCAACTATTACTCCAGTGTTCTAATGGTACAATGTGTTTGCTCATTGGCTCAGAAGGCTAATTAATAATTAGAAAACCCTTGTGCAAACAGACACCTTACAGGTCCCCAACAGGCATCTTCATTAAATAGTACCTGCAAAACACCAGTGTCAAGTGTTAAGAGGCGTCTGCGGGATTTTGGGCTTCAAGGCAGAGTGCCAAAGAAAAAGCCATATCTGAGACTGGCCAATATAAGAAAAAGATTAAGATGGGCAAAAGAACACAGACATTGGACAGAGGAAGACTGGAAAAAAGTGTTGTGGACGGATGAATCCAAGTTTCAGGTGTTTGGATCACAAAGAAGAACGTTTGTGAGATGCAGAACAAATGAAAAGATGCCGGAAGAATGCCTGACGCCATCTGTTAAGCAAGGTGGAGGTAATGTGATGGTCTGGGGTTGCTTTGGTGCTGATAAGGTGGGAGATTTGTACAGGGTAAAAGGGATTCTGAATAAGGAAGGCTATCACTCAATTTTGCAGCGCCATGCCATACCCAGTGGACAGCGCTTGATTGGAGCCAATTTTATCCTACAACAGGACAATGACCCTAAACACACCTCCAAATTGTGCAAGAACTATTTACAGCAGAAGCAGCAGCTGGTATCTATCGGTAATGGAGTGGCCAGCGCAGTCTCCAGATCTGAACCCCATTGAGCTGTTGTGGGAGCAGCTTGACCGTATGGTACGCCAGAAGTGCCCATCCAACCAATCCAACTTGTGGGAGCTGCTCCTAGAAGCGTGGGGTGCAATTTCTCCAGCTTACCTCAACAGATTAATAGCTAGAATGCCAAAGGTGTGCAATGCTGTAATTGCTGCAAAAGGAGGATTCTTTGACGAAAGCAAAGTGTGATGTAAAAACAATGTTATTTCAAATACAAATCATTATTTCTAAGCTTGTCAATGTCTTGACTCTATTTTCTATTCATTTCACAACGTATCGTGGTGAAGAAGTGTGACTTTTAAACGGTAGTGTTTATATATTAGGGATGAGCGAACTTTTAAAAAGTTCGGTTCGGTTCGATTCGGTGAAGTTTCGTGAAGTTCGGATTCGTACGAACCGAACCTAAAACGAACCTTGCTAAGTGAAATAATAATAATAATTTTTATTTATATAGCGCCAACAGATTCCGCAGCACTGCGGTACAATTCTGGGGTACATACATAGACAAAAAATAGACATTACAGAGAGAAACATGTAATTATCCATACATGAGGAGTGAGGTCCCTGCTCCCATGCATGAGCTTACACACTATCAGGAGGGGGTGCAAGACAAAATGGCAGAGGGGCAAAGTGGTTCATTGTTCTTATGGACCAGCCATCATTATAAATAAGGCAGTGCAGGTAAGGGGGGGGTGAACCTGTCACCAGCCAATGCCTGCATGCACAGGTCTAAGTGCTTAAATGCTTGGTGTGTGTGCATGTATGTATGTATGTATGTATGTATGTGTGTGTGCGTGGTGGAGGTAGGTAGGTGTGTGTATGGGGGGGGTAGCAGTCAAAATTAGGGAACCTGGTAAGCCTGCTTGAAATATTCAAATATTCGATGAGCGAACGCATATCTCCTGATATTCGAATATTCGATAAGCGTACGCATATCTCCTGATATTCGAATATTCGATCCCATTAAAGTCTAAGGGAACAAGTATTCGATTATTGAAAAACATCTATTCGACCACTTGGAGGTCACCAAGTCCACAATGACACTTCAGGAGATGATGCCAACAGCACTGGAATGCAACTAGGAAAGCAGAGGAAGCATCTGACACCACAAAATCTCAGTATAAACCAGCTATTAACAGTTAGTTACGCTTGCGTATATACGTACGATATTTGTACGTCTAGCGATGCGTACGAAGTTCGTGCGATGCATACATGACATTCATACGACCATTGCAGTGTGCACAGCAGAAGACAGGAAACATGGCAGAGAGAGCTGCTCCATTCACCAGGCCCGAATTAAAGATCATGGTCCAGTTCTTTCATGACAGGGACTATGATTTAAGACAGGGATGTGTGAAAAACCCCTAACCAACATAAGTTAAAAATTATACAGAAAGTTCTGCGTGTCCTTCGGAGACAGCTAAATGTCCAGAAGACCAGAGGGCAAATCCAGCGAAAAATGGTCGGATTTAAAATTAAAAAGCACTGATATCCTGACCGAGCTTGGAAGAGAGATACGTCGCGGTGAGTAATATGACTGCATACCTCACAACTTTCTGCATGGTCAAAGAGGGACATTTTGGTTCACACCTAGTGATGAGCAAGTGACAGCAAACTAGGTTAGTGGGTGTTTGCATTCAGTGACAGCAAACTAGGTTACTGGGTGTTTGCATTCAGTGACAGCAAACAAGGTTACTGGGTGTTTCCATTCAGTGACAGAAAACTAGGTTACTGGGTGTTTGCATTCAGTGACAGCAAACTAGGTTACTTGGTGTTACCATTCATTGACAGCAAACAAGGTTACTGGGTGTTTCCATTCAGTGACAGCAAACAAGGCTACTGGGTGTTTCCATTCAGTGACAGCAAACAAGGTCGCTGGGTGTTTCCGCTCAGTGACAGCCTACAAGGTCGCTGGGTGTTTTTATTTATTGACAGCAAACAAGGCTACTGGGTGTTTCCATTCATTGACAGTAAACAAGAGTACTGGGTGTTTCCATTCATTGCAGCAAACAAGGACACTGGGTGTTTCCATTCATTGACAGCAAACAAGAGTACTGGCTGTTCCCATTCAGTGACAGCAAACAAGGCTACTGGGTGTTTCCATTCAAATATGTAGTAGCAAATCTACAAATGGTAGTGCAAGCACTCTGCTCACCAAGTGCTTTGTGCTGCTGATACGTGCTAGACGTCTCGATCTAAAAAAAAAGAGTAGTACGTGTGTTCATCCAGTGCTATGTGCTTCTACGTCATACATAAATACAGGGTGGTACAAGCAGGCTGCTGTGCTACTATAAGGCACTCTGTTTACCAAGCGCTACCTGCTACATAATACAGCCGACAAGCTGTACCTATAAAATATTCATACACCCTTTAATAACCAGGTAATTCACCTGTATAACATCGACTTGTGACTTTATTACCTGCGATTTTGGGGTGCTAGATACTTACCCTGCTGTCCCAGTTGGCATCATTTCCTGAGGTGTCATTGTGGACTTGGTGAACCTCCAAGTGGTCGAATAGATGTTTTTCAATAATCAAATACTTGTTCCCATAGACTTTAATGGGATCGAATATTCGAATATCAGGAGATATGCGAACGAATATCGAATATTCCAGATCTGTTACGAACTTCGCAAAAAGTTCGGTTCGCTGACGAACTGAACTTTTTGCGAAGTTCGTAACAAATCTGGTTCGTTACGGTTCGGTTCGCTCATCACTAATATATATATACATATATATATATATATATATATATATATATATATATATATATACAGTGGTACCTTGGTTTAAGAGTAACTTGGTTGAGGGGGTTTTGGTTTAAGAGCTCACATTTTTTCAAAATTGTGACTTGGTTTAAGAGCATTGCTTTGGTGTAAGAGCTCCCTGTACTGGATGGGAGCACGAGTTGGGGAGGGACATGGTCTGCATAGCGGGGTCTACAGCCCTGCACTCTGACCTAGGAAGTCTCCCTCACCTTCCAAATCATAGCAGATCCACTTCAGGCTGGGGCTTGCATCAGGGGACAGGACTGTGGGGGTAATCACTCCATAGCTGTTACCCCTCTCTCACCGGACAGAGAGTGCTGCTATACTGTGCCCACCTATGTCCAGCTCATTCCTTCATGCTCCCTGCAGTCTCTGTCAGTCCTGATTGGTACATGCTGAACACACACCCCTTCCCCATTGTTGTCAAGTGACCACACAGACCTTTGACAGCAGCCCTGCTTCTCTATTCTAGCCTATTGTACTACGCTACTGCATTATAGGGATCTGCAGTTTCATCCTGTATTCACAAACTGCTGCTGTTTTTCAGGTTTATGCTCTTACTATACATTATACTCCACATGCTGATAGCTGCACAGTAATTTATAATATCACATATTCAGCTGTTTTTCATTGTTTGTTTATTTGTTTTACATGTTATTCAGAATATTAAATCATTTCTTTTGGGTTGTGGAACCAATTGTCTGCATTTCAATGATTTCCTATGGGAAAATTTGCTTTGGTTTAAGAGTGGATTTGGATTACAAGCATGGTCCCGGAACGAATTATGCTCGTAATCCAAGGCACCACTATATATATATATCTATATATATCTATATATATATATATATATATATATATATATATATATATATATATATATATATATAGTATATAGTTAGAACTATATATATATATATATATATATATATATATATATATATATAGAGATATATATATATATATATACTTATACATATATATATATAGGAATTCATGTCGGCTGATTGTTGCCTTTTATTACACTGTCATTATTGGTCATAATGGCCAGCAATTGATCAATTAATTAATTAATTGGTCGATAATCGCTTAGTGTAATGGGGCCTTAAAGGGGAACTCCAGGTAGAGGTTTTAAAAAAATGAAACTTCTGCAGAAGCATAACGCATTACTTCCCTGTCTACCAAAAATCCATTTGTTTTGAGGGGATTTGTTCTGTATTGTGTCTCTTTGCTTCCTGGTTGAGCAGTTCCCAGAAAGAGTAGTACTGGTTCCAGAATGCAATGCTTTCCCTCCGCTGTTTATCACAGTCTACAGTCCTTTCTGCACCTGCTTCTGGCCGGTCAGAGATGGTGGATCACTCAGGGGATTGGGGGATCCAGCCAAGCCTCCTGGGACATCACGCCCTGCCCCCTCTCGGCATCATCAGCCTGTGCTCAGCAAACACACACAATGGGAGACAGAAGCATGGAATATTTGTCTCCTATAGGAGGAGAGCAGTGGGAGCAGGAGACAATGTGTTTTTTTTTCACTTCCTGGATTCCTATCAGCTACCAGTGTGGTAGACCGTACAGATATGGTAATACATTGTATAGACGCATCTATATAACTTTTAGGCTATGTTCACACTACGTATTAGACCGGCCGTTCCGTGACCCCGGCCGGGTCACGGAACGGCCGGTCTCTGGCCGGATCATCTCGGCCGGTACTTAAGTACCGGGCGGATGATCTTTCGGCCGCGGAGCTCTGATGCGGGCGCATCAGCATGCGCCCGCATCAGAGCTTCCCATAGCCCACAGTGAAGCAAGAGGCCCGAGCCGCTCGCTTCACTGTGTGAACTGACATGTCAGTTGTTTGCGGCGGCGTATGGGATCCCGGCCGGAGCGTATACGATGTGTGTACGCTCCGGCCGGGATCCCATAGAACAACAGGCATTGTTCCACCGTGGTAAAAGTACGGCCGTTGTTGCCATCGGCAACAACGGCCGTACTTTTACGTAGTGTGAACAAAGCCTAAATTTACTTTTAATAAATTTTTTTTTCCTTATGTGGCGTTCCCCTTTAACACATTATCTGTCAGTAGAGAGTCTGAAATATGCTATAAACAAAATAACGGATGTTGTTTGCGTGGACTGCAAAATAATGATCATGACAATTAATTTTTGACATCTTTTTTATATTGTTGTTGTTGTTGTTATTATTATTGTTATTATTATTATTATTATTATTATTATTATTATTATTAATAATAATAAAGATGGGCAAAGCTAATTTTTTCAAAATTCATTAACAAAGTTTGTCCTCCAAAAAAGTTTATTCGTCTGTCTGTCTGTCTGTCTTTAGCTGCTTTCAGCCTGCTTAGGAAATCACTGACTGAAGGAAAGCACCATGGTCAGTGACTGGCTGAGCAAGCTGTCACTCTCGAGACACAAGAGTGATAGTCCGTTCAGCCAATGTCTGACTGACTCAGAAGGGACAGCTACGCGGCCAGTGATTGGCTGAACGGGCTGTCCCTCTTGTGTCTGGAGAATAACAACACACTCAGCCAATCACTGGTAGCAGCTCTTTCCCTCAGTCAGTGATTGCCTGAGCAGGATGGGGAAGGCTGAAGACACAGAAAAGGACACAGGGGGAGCCCGGACAGGCATGTATAGATTCGTTAAGTTGGGTTTTCAAATTTCATAGTAAAAATTTGCAAATGAGAACCATATTTTTAAATGATTTGCTCATCTCTAGTTATTATTATTATTATTATTATTATTATTATTATTATTATTATTATTATTATTATTACTACTACTACTACTACTACTACTACTACTACTACTACTACTACTACTACTACTTTGATCCAAAATATTCTATTTGCTTCTTTATTAAAAGAAGCAAGATGAATAATTGTATCTGGCTTCTATAATGCATTTTATGCATCATTTCTTTCCTTCGTACTATACAACATTATATATCAGCATATTAAATGTGCATTGGCCACTTCATGCAGCAATTTGTATAGTGGACACATAAGTGCAGGTTGTATGCATTGATTACAAGACATAAGACATGCTGGGCTCCTGCTCTTTTAAAGGCAATGTTTTCTTAATTATTCATCCTTATCCACTAATGTAACTATAATTGCTTCCCTGTGGTGAACACATTGACGCATTGTCTCCCAGTCTTCCACTGTTTATTTAAATAGTCTTAATGAGCTGTTAATTTGGCTGTAATTGTTGTGCCATAAATTACAATACTTGGAGCTACTGGAGCTTGTTTCCTTGATCCTTCCAATGACTTTGCTACCATGAACTGATCTACAATAAATATACTTGCTTAAATGTGGCACTTATTTTGTTCATTGATAAATGTCTATTGTTATATTTAACATTCATTTTGGAGAAAATGTCTCTTTGTGTTTGTTATTGTTAAGGCTCCGACATTATTATTTCTATGTTTTATGCAATTGCTGGGGAAAAAAGAAAAAGAAAACATGAATTTATATATTATATTATATTATAATTTATATTTATATTATTGATTAATATATTATTATTATTATTATTATTATTATTATTTTGGTCTGTATCGAATCCTATGGTAAAACCTATGATAAAATGCCATATATTATATCCCAAGCATTTTGCATTATGAAAAAAGTATGAACAAAGCCCAAAAGTGTCACCAAAACACTACAGCAAAAATAGCTATATAAATATACAGCCGGGGAGAGAAAATCTGTTTTTAGTTGAAATTTAGACTAGACAGTCTAAGAATTCATCTGTGACTCAAGGTGTCTAGTCTAAGGGTGGGTTCGGACAACGGCATTCGCGAGGATAAAATCCAGTAGATTCCGTTGCCTGTACGTGCCTCTCCGTCCGTACCATAGACACGTCAATTCTTTCGGCGGATAGCGAAAGCGGCTGGCCCATAGAATAGATTTTATCCGCGTAAATTCCGTAGTCTGAACCCTCTAAGGGCCCAAACCAGACCGATTAGGCAGATTATTGCTCCGTGTAATGGAGACAATGATCAGCCAATGAAAACGATCATCGAGTGATCGTGTCGTTTAATTCTGCCTAAAACCATTGGCCTCTGGACGCACATCACTATGTGTAATAGCAATGGGTGGTTGACGGCTGATCAATGTTTCAAAAATTAATAAACGTTATACATACCTGTCTACGCTCCCTGGTGTTTTTCTCGCTTCTGCTCCCCTGCCCCCAGAAGCTAGAACAACACCGGGGAGCATTGACAGGTATGTACTGTATAACGTTTATTATTTTACACCTGAGGCAAGGGCTCTACGTACATTGCTAAAGATAGATAGATAGATAGATAGATAGATAGATAGATAGATAGATAGATGATAAGTAGATAGCCCTTGCTGCTTGATAATGGAGTCATACAATAGGCTCAGTAAGTGAACACTGCTCTAGCAGATCGGTGCTTGCTTATCCGGAATATCTGACCGTGTAATATTGCCCTAAGTTTGCACCTTGTAATAGTTGGCTTATGTTCCCATACTGCATGGAATGCTGAGAAAGCTTCATCCTCAGCAGCATTTTCTCAGAATCTTCACTATAATCAATATGTAAATCCAACCCATTTGCCTGCCTACCCCTCTTCATGAATTTCTATTTGGCGCTCTGCAACGATGAGCTGTTAGAGTGACATCACTGCAGAGTATCGCCTCAATATTCAGGAAAACAGGCAGTCGGGCAGATCAGTCTGGCCCCATTGCAACAGACCACCTTATTTACATATTAACTAAAGTGAAGAATTAGACAATGAAGGTAAGAAATTTATTGGCATTCCCAACATCTAGAGCAATGGGTGATCACAAAATAGGGGAAATATCAATTATATCCCCCATTGCATTTAAAGGGGTTTTCTGGCCAAAATGAACTGATCTATAGGATAAGTGATCATCAAGGTGCCAACAACTGGCAACTGTTTCATGCCGCACTATATAGTGCAGATGCCAGTTGTCAGCACCCCACTGATCAGTGATCAGCCGACTTGTGGATAGATTATCAGTACATTTTGTCCCCCTTTAAAGCGTACCTGTCACTACATCCTTTGCCGCATCAGTGCTGAATTTCTCTCGTAATCCAGAAAATCAGGTATCCATGACAACGGACCACACTTTGATGGTAATGCGTGCAATCTCTATTCTAATCTAATAGCGGTCACCTAGATTTACGTCACTGCGTGGCTCATTTTTCATGGACACCCAAATTTCCGAATAACAAGAAAAAAATCACCGCTGGTCCAGCAGCGGATGTTATTTCAAATGAAAGAAGTTTACTGCCAATTAAGTTTTACAACATATTTTCTATTACCTATCTCTGTTCATAGGGGGGTCTGCCCGCCCAGATCTACATTTAGGGCAGAAATAAGTGGTTGCAGGTCTATGTTCTTAGTAGAAATCTAGTGTGCAGTATAACTTAAAGGGTCACCGACGGGGATCAAAATATTTGGAACTCACTGATCAGACATAGGTGACATATTTTATCTATATATCACCAATATTCTAGATGAAAAATCCGTTTTAATTCAAGCATTTTTTATTTGTACGTTGTTATTATTATTATTATTATTATTATTATTATTATTATCAATATTCTATAAAACTGTTCACGTTTAATACTGTCAAGTAATGTAGCCTGGTGTTAAGTTGCCAAGTGCTATTGGGACATTATTTCATCATGTTTGGCTCATAGAAACCTAAGCGTACAGCACAGGAATTGTATTTGGAATTGCTGTTTATATCCTTGTGATTCAGCTCATGAATGTGGTGTGAGCAGAGCATTTTGGTTTTATACTGGACATGTTTTTATGCCTGTGCGGAAGCTTAGCTATGGGGAATACAGAGGTAACTGTCACACTCAGGTCTTGTTAAAAAAAAAAATGCATTATGTTTAAAAATGAAACTTCATAAATGATTCCAGATTTTGCGCACAAATAAGCGTTACTCCTTGTCAGCAGGTATTTCCTTTTGAATGCTACTTTTCCCGTGTTTGATGATATCCTTCACAACATGGCACCAGCATAGCCTGAGAAGCTAGTGAGATACATAAGTCTCCAGTCTAACAGGTATCACAGTGTTTTGCCTGTGCCCCAGGCGCATGTCAGAACCAAGCAGAACAGAAGTCACTTAATCTTACCATGTCAGCTGTCCGTGGGAAGGAGCAGCGCCGTCTGACAGTTTTGTTCTGTCATTTAAATCAAGTTCTTGACACAACAGCAATTTTTTTTTTCTTTAGTTACGAGCCGCGACTTTATGAGTAAAACTCACAGATGGAAAATGCTATAAAAATTTTTGAAGGAGATCCATCAAATAGCTGGTCTGGGGCTCACGCTGGGGATTTCCGAATCGTTGTCAGGTGCGGGTTGTGGCAGTGAGCTCAGCAGAAAAGCTGATGGATTAAAGATCTCTTCCGCTAAAAGGAGAAAATACAGTATCTGCTCCCTATGTAAAATTAATGAAAGATCCAATTTCACATTAAAAAAGCAGTCTAATATGCAGGCACAATGTTAAAGAGCAGGAGGAGCAGAGAAGATAGATATTCATGTAAATTCCTTCTCATTCTGGGATAATTAGCCAAGTGGGTGGTGCTACTTAGTGATTGACAGTTTTCTTTATTTGCACAGGTATTAAAAATAAAAAAAAAACACAGATAGTTGTCAGTTTGTTATTTCGAAATTGCTGACATTGCAAAATAACAGACGTTATTTGGCCTCAAAATGACGTCCGTTCCTGTGTGGGAACCTGGCCTAAAAGTCAATTTAGATTTTTCATTTTTTAAAATGCAAAAATTATTTTCTCTTTCTACATACAGATTCAGGCTATGTTCACACTACGTTTGAGACCGGCCGTTCCATGACCCGGCTGTGTCACAGAACGGCTGGTCTCTGAAAAGATCATCCCGGCCTGTACTGCAGTACCGGCCGGATGATCTTTAGCGCTGCTAAGTTGTGATGCTGGCGCATCAGAACTCCCTACTGCACAACAATGGAGCGAGTGGCCTGAGCCTCTCACTCCACTGTGTGCACTGACAGGGTTTTCTGAGGCCACCATTCAATGTATAGCGGCTGCAGAAAACCGACATGTATACTGACATAAATACTATGGGGGAGATTTATCAAAGGGTGTAAAATTTAGACTGGTGCAAACTGCCCAAAGCAACCAATCACAGCTCCTCTTTCCTTTCAGCACTGCCTAAAGCTGAGCTGTGATTGGTTGCTGTGGGTAGTTTGCACCAGTCTAAATTTTACACTCTTTGATAAATCTCCCCCCTATGTGTATAGACTCTGGGAATCACGGCTGTTCTAACAACGGCCGTGATTCCCACAGAACTTACGTTGTGTGAACATAGCCTCATACATTATTATTCGTATAAAACATGCTGCAAAGCGGACATTTTTTTGTTGTCATTAGGTGAAATTGAAAACAAAAACACTAGTTATCAAATTTGTGGGGGTTTCAGTTTTATAGCATTCACCATGTAGTACTGGACTGACATGTTATTTTGGCATGTCAGTGGTTAGCGCTGGACATGTGAGTGGTTAGTGCTAAAGTCCTGGGTTCAAGGGCAAGGGCAAGGGCAACATCTACAAAGAGTTAGTATGTTCTCCCCGTGTTTGCGTGTTTCCTCCCACACCCAAAAATATACAGATAGGCGAATTAAGATTAAGAGCCCTAATGGGGACAGAGACCAAAATTGAAGAACTATGTAAAGTGCTTCAGAATCAGTTGACGCTATACAAATAAAAGCATTATTAAAAGCATTTTTCAGATCATTACAATTACAACTATATTTTTGTAGTTTTTTGTAAATTACATTTTACCAAATTAAACTTTTTCTGTTAAAATAAATGTTCTTAAAATTTGTTTACTCTGCCTCTTTTTACTTTTTTTGTCTGCGGGCTATGTGAGGGCTTATTTGTTTGGGACATGATCTGTAGCTTTTATCAGTATCATTGTTGCATATATGTGAACTTTATTTTTTCTGGGATATAATGTTACATGCTTATACCGTTGACCATGAAAGATCAGGACTGTTATAATTAAATAGTTTGGACAATAGGACATGCAGTCATACTACATATATCATTTTTGGTTTGTTTCTTACATTTTTAGGCTATGTTCACACTACTTAAGAGACCGGCCGTTCCGTGTCCCCGGCCGGGTTACGGAACGGCCAGTCTCTGGCCGGATCAAGTACCGGCCGGATGATCTTTCGGCCACGGATCTCTGATGCGGGCGCATCAGCACGCGCCCTCATCAGAGCTTCCCATAGCCCACAGTGAAGCAAGCGGCCGGAGCCGCTCGCTTCACTGTGTGAACTGACAGGGCTTTCTGCGGCCGGAATTCACTGAATTCCAGCCGCAGAAAACTGACCTGTCAGTTATTTGCGGGGCCGCACAGATCCCGGCCGGAGCGTATACGATGTGTGTATGCTCCGGCCGGGATCCCATTGAGAATAAGCTATGTTCCACACCGCAAAACTACGGCCGTAGTTCTGCTGCAAAAACTACAGCCGTAGTTTTACGTAGTGTGAACATAGCCTCATTTTATTTAAGTGTTTATCATGGGTGAGATTTATTTATATTTAAAAAAACAACAACATTTTTTAATTAAATCAATTAACTGTTCATAAAGATTAATGCAGTGCATATGTACTGCATTGATCCATTAGCTCCTGCAATAGGCAGACTGTATTAATAGCTGAGTTAGGACAGCCATGGAGACCAAGCAAGATCCTCTGGCTGACATTACAACGAAGCAGTTCCCTGCAATTATGTTGCAAGGAAATTATCCAAACGACTGCACCACCAATGAGGTGAAGCAAAACCATTTAAAAGCCTCTGTCAGTACTGACAACAACTTTTAAATAGCTGGCACCGAGATCACTTTCGGATGGCTATTAGTGGCCACCTAGAAACCGCTGGGAATGAAGCCAGCTCCATGCCCCCTTAACAGAACAGTCATGTACAAGTAGGTCATGTTGCCTTAAGGAACTTGTGTTTATAATCTTTATTAACATTTGAAGGACTGAGATTTTTCTGATACGTTTCATATGTGGCTAGTATGAACTTTAATTATGATTTGGTGCAAATTAGTGCCCTGGAACCTTTGGCAGCAAAAAGCGGTTGTCCCGTTTAATAAATTGATGGAATATCCTATGAGTGTAATTGGTTATCACTAGAGATAAGCAAACTTACAATAAGTCTCCAATCAAGGAAAACATGTTGGCATTCCCAGAAGTCCGACTTTAGTGGCAGCTATAATCTATTAAATTAAGGAAAATTACTATTTATAGTAAATGGAACAAAGTAGAAAAAAATCGAAAAAAAATAGTTCAGTATACTCGCTAATCCTTTTATTGCTGCACATTTTGGATATAAACTACTGGCAGACGGAGGCTTAGTGTAATATATAAAAGTATAGCTTAGATTTAAGCCTTATAAATACATTTTAACAAATCAAATGTTACCCTTACACTTCCCATTTTAGAAGTGAATGGTACCTAGGAAAAGATTTAAGCTATTCAGCCAGTCACCTAGGTGTATTATGACCTCAACAATAGGCATACAATATTAATCTTTTCTAAATATTACCCACTCTAAGTCTCTTACGAAAAGCTCTTGTAGAAAGTTAGCTTGTAGGAATTAGCAAAGTGTAAATCTGCCCGGAATCCGTACCCTCCGCAGGAAAACAATTTCATCATTCAATAAATTAAAATAATGCACAGCAAATAGAATATTCCTTCTCATGGCAAGATTTCAAATATAAGGATTATGGAAATTCATTCCATTCCAAGGCATTCATCAGTGGCAGGTTCCGACAGAGAACTACAATTGTTCTCTTTCCTCGTGTTGAACTGAAAATATAGGAAATGTGTTCTCATTGTAGAGAACCAAATATTTAACTTACAAACATGCCCAGCGGATGTTTATTATGCATATATTATGTGGCAATGTATAAAAGACAAAAGCTGAATTGCAAAGCATTCCGAAATTATTTATCCCATTCACCATTATTACTTACCATAATGATGCCATTGACCACTATTCAGAAGTAATCCTGCCACATGCCAATGTGCTAATGGGTAGTCTGAATATCGCTTAATGTAATAAATACCATTCTCTGGATTTTATGGTCATTTCCTTATAATTTTTTATTTTCCTTTAATTATTTACTCTGAGAAAGGATCAAGTCAGATGACTACATACTGTGGATCCCCTGCTGAGTCCGATGGGGGATAATACCTCTGCTGGTTGCATATAATAATATGGTTAAGTAAAATTATATGGTTACCCCAGTTGCTGTATATTTTAAAAGCTGCTCCAATTTGGTTAGGGCGATCAATATTTAAAAAAAAAATAGAGAGTATACTTAATGGGCTAAACTGGAATATAAAAAGGGTTAGGTTGAATGGAACTCCCATTGGAAGACTTAAAAATCTGGCAAATAGTTTTATGGGGTTTTTTTTGTTTTGTTTTTTCATTTTCCTCCTCCGGACAATTAGGGCAAGGGTATTTGGTAGTGCAATTGTCACTGTACCTGGTGGAATGGGAAATATAGGTGTCTAATGTAACCTGAAGTGGCGCCCGCTCTATGGGTGGCAGACAGGGGGGAACTACAGAGCATGATGTTGTAGATAAGAGTTAGTATTATGACAATAATAAGGGAGGTGAACTAGTTAAGTGAGTATTACTAGGGGGACCGTGGGGGCGGGGGGTTTGATATGTCTGCTTTTTATGATGTGATTGTATATTGATTGGAAAATAAAATCTAAGTGAAGAAAAAATATAGTTAAGTAGGACAAACAAAAAGTTCATAATTTTTGAAGATTGTTTACTACCGCTGTATCCAAGACTTCCAAGGCTACAATCACACTTCAGTATTTTTCATCCATTTTCATGGACGTGGAAATACTGGATACATTAAAACCCATTAATTTCAATAGGTGTATTCATACATCCAGTAAATTTGCGGATCTGCAATCCGTGACGAAAAAAAAATAGGACATGTTGTAATGTGGTCTGTGATTATGGAACGGACACCCCCATAGAGGTCTATAGAGAGTGAAAAATTTGCGGAGAGTAATTTTTCAATCTGCAAAACCGTCCGCCAAACCACCTGTAAATGCCATGCCAAAAATATCCTGCCTGATAGAAATGACTGAAAAATGGACCCCAGAAGACCATAAGACCTTTTTTGGGGGGTGGGGACAGTATGACACTATGGATGCAATACGGAAGGTTTTTTTTTTTTTTTTTTGCGAATTGCAGATAAAAATTAGAGAATCCAGATTTTCATCCTTGTAAACAAATGGACGTGTAAATGTAGCCTTTCATTTTAGGCAAGAATGAATAAAAACACCAGAAAAGTTTTGAAGTCTTAGTTTATTTTTATATTTTCTCTATTATGGTACATTGTAAATATATTATTAGTTTAATTTTCAGAATTCACAGTTTCTTATGTATCCTTAACCTCAGAGGTATAGCCTAAGGAGGATTAAATGGATATTTTGTTCCCTTGGTGGTAAGTGTAGCAGTAGAAAGTGACGTGGTGATATACCTCACGTAGGGTAAAAGTTGATCCCAGCCAACTCTGCCGGAAAATACTCTATCGATTATATCAAATAATTGGATAACAGGCCTAAACCACATAAGTAGTATTCAGTTTTTCAATAATCGAATACTTGTTCCCATTGACTTTAATGGGATCGAATATTCGATCGAATATCTGCTTCGGGGATGAAGCAGATGGGGTATGAAGCAGGGGATGCAATTATATTGCTTAGTGGGCATGAATTGCACTGAGAGGTGTTAAGGAGCTTTAGAGGGTGTAATTTTGTGATTGAAGGGGTGTGATTTATGCCCTCCTGATTATTTAGAGAAAAAAATACAGCTAAATATAAAAATTTATATAAATTTATATTGGTAACAGGAGAGGCAAAATAACAATGAAAATAGTAATGGAATCGGCTCCAGTAGCCAGTGGCTACAAAATTATATAAAATGTTGATTTTTTTTTTTGATTTTTTTTTAGCCACAGGTGCTCTCTAACAGAAATCTAAATACATGTAGCTGCAGGGTTGAAACTACATGAAATATATGGAGAAAGATTTTACCAGTTGTAGCAGTAACATTGTACAAAATAGTTAAAATGGTATGAAACTGATACCCTAAACAGATGATCATAAACCTAGAAAAATGCCACAGTAGCAAATACAATATTGTGCATAATTTATTGACTACTAGTCAATATACAATATTATTAATTCTTTTTTTTTTTGTTGTTTTTGTAGGTTATTTGGGACATAGAGTTGAACTTGTGTTGGGATAAACTGGATTCTCGAGTGAAAAAGTTCTAACAAGTGGGGATTCTAAAAAGGTAAGTGATCAACTCATACAGTGATCGTATACTGTGTGTGACTGTGTTAGACACTGAGTTATCGGAAAAAAGCTAAAGATATTGAAGTCTCCTGTGCGATTGTGAAAAATAATAAAAATATGGATATAGGGCAAGTGACACAATTTCAGATGACCTGTTTTTAAGTGTTTTTACCAATGACAGGGGACAATAATGTTACTGTTTATTTATAATATTTTATAATACATCTACTAAAAAATAACATACTTTACATGATCAATTTTCTGGTATCATGAGATGTAGTTTTATGATTAGGTTGTAAGGATTAATTTTAAATCATTGAATTGCACTACTATGTAGATCATAAGAGCTTTAGCATCAATGTACTTGGTGCTAGGACCTGCGTGTCCTAATTGTTATTATTACTTTTCTGGAAGATGTTCTTTTATTTTTTCTTGATCACAATAAAAAATTTGGAAAAAAAAAAAAGAACTTTAGCATCAATAGAGGTTCAGTGGTAAAGGAGAGTTGAAGGATACCATGGGAGCTCATTGGCAGACTGCCTAAATACTTTGATCCAAAGGATGATAGGCGTCGCAATCTTGGAATGGCAACTTTATTTAGACAACAAATTTCGAGATTAACTTTTTGTCAGGTCCAGGTCTTTGTATTTACAAAGCTCACCTTGTTACACCCTGCAGAATCATGCTATGTGCTCCCGTCAGTGTCATATTATGTCTTCTTAGTGCTTTACTATGTGTATAACACACATTCTCATTGACAGCAAATCACTGTCTTCAGCGGTTATGCCCAATATAGGCAGGAATAGAGAGTTGAAATTGGTTAATGGCTGCAGAATAACATGAACAATGTATGTGATATCAGAGAAACTGGCCTAGGAAAGCCAAGTTTCAGTCTTTAGTTAATTTTCAGAAAATCCTGAAAAAATTCTTTAACGTGGACCTGCAAATTCCATGTACCATGGCCTCAAAGAAGAAAAAAAGTATTAAGGCATATTTATGCACCATTTGCTGGCCCAACTTTTCTTTGGACAAAATAATAATAATAATAATAATAATAATTGGACAAAATAATAATGATAATTGTATCAGGCTTAGCGTCATAAATACAGATAAGATGGTACCATAGCAAAGATCAAAATAGGGCCCCCTTCTGGAGTTTATTAATAGTACAGCACAACTAACCACTTGGTGCTTGTTTGACTCTATCTTCTTTTCATAACTCTTGGATTAAAAGGGTTGGTGTGGGAATACAGGGATATAAGCGAATGTACCATCAGGTACAGTATATTCACTTTAAGTGTCGCCTATGAATAGAATGGCACTGACCCGGGCTGAAGCACTGAGACGGACAAGCCCGGTGTGGCGAAACAACCATGGAGCCGCATCATAGAGGGGCAGGTTTTCCTCCAGTGCTTTAGTCCGAGCCGGTGCTCGGTTACAGACTGCTGCTGTGCGCGGGAACTGGGCCATTGTTAAAAAAAAAAAGGACCGGGGCAACAGCTTGCCTGCATCGGTCCCATTCTATTCATATTCAACACTTAAAGCGAATGTACCTGATGGTATATTCACTTTATTTGTGGCATAGGGAACTAGGTGTGATTTGAAAATAAAAAGAATAGATACCTACTATGATCAGAGTAGCTGTCTTCTCTTCTTCTCTTCATGTCAACAATTTTTCAGGAATTTCCCCATTCAGCCAATCATAGTTTCTGGCACTGTCCCTATTTGCTCAGTGATTAGTTGAGCAGTTCTGTTCCTGTTGGAAACAATGAATCAAAGAGACAAGAAGTTGCAGGAAAGAGCTAAAGTCAGCTAAATGGTAGCTACAGGGGACAGGGGGAAGTGAGTATCTCTTTTTTTTTAATTTATATATATATATATATATATATATATATATATATATATACATTTACACCGCCTTTAATTGACCCCTTTAAAACACCTTGTTGGCAAATAAAGAACCTGCTCGAGCTATCATCACCTATGACTATTAGAAAGGTTGCTTTCCTAGGCTGGCCCTAGTAGCATTTGAACATTTAGAGAAGTGCTTAAGTTTAAGCCTGGCTTTCGGGATATTTTCTTATCTGTAACTATGTATTCAGCCAAGATGCTTCTAGATGCTTTCTTTATCGCCACAAATTCAATTGCGCTGGGAATAGAGATCACACTTAACATGTCTGTGAGCGGCGAGTGCTTCTCTGAACCTACTGTATGTGGTGTTAGCGTTAACATCTATAGATAAATGTAATCACATTGCTAAAATTGCCTATTATTCCCGATAACTTTAAGCCAATAAACACATTCCTCGTCTTGAAGCCATTTAGTGTGTTATTTATCCAGAGATGATAGAAGCCTTAGCCGGTATGAAGCGACTACATTATATTTTTCCAATAAGAAGGAACCTGCCAGGCCGAATCTATTGAAGCCATAAATAATTAATGGCGGAGTGTCCTGCGCGCTTGTTTATGTATAAATATGTGACATACTATATAGATCTCTTTTTCCTATCCTGTCTGCTCAAAGCGAATAAATTGTGATTGTTTAGAACACGGCTGTCTTTTCATGAGCCTGAAAAGGATTGGTAACCACTTTCATGCCATTATTTTGTATTGTGAAGTACACATTAAATCTTGATTCAGTCTGCAGATACTCGATGAATTATTCATTGTTATTACCATTCACATTTGACCATTTGTTTTTGTGGGTTTATTGTCTGTAGGAACAATTGGTAAATGTGCTGAATTCTAAGTGAATTGCCGACTTGTATATAGTAGTTGTACACAGCTCTCCGGCCTTGGCAGCACGCACACAGCTGCCGAGTTCTTGTTCCGGAATACTATATGGAACAGCGACATTACATGTAAGCCACCTGGTATAATGGTGTTCAGCCTATCTGACCTGCACCTCAGTTTAGATACTGTTCTGAATAGATAGTACCTGAGATATGCAGACGGCTTACAAACACTCTGTCCCTATCCATTTCTAAACTGGTCGTAAAATACATGAAGGAAAACACAGTATCCAAAAATATGGGGAAATTATGTAAAATATATGTATTTATTCTTCCATAATGCAACAAGCTAAGCTTTTCCCAAGAATTATGAGGAAATAAATAGATATTTTCACTAATGTCGGATGTCAGTGCTGATTTATATTGGTATAAATGTATAATTTATCTGGGGGTATAATGTATAGTTTATATGTATACTTTATATGGTTTACATAATTTTATATGGTTTATATAATCAAATGTTGAATTGTATTAATGGCAGGGGTGGGGTTCAAGTTTTATAGGTTCCCTACTTTGTGTGATGGATGTCAGCAATGTAGTGTGCAGTGATTTTTATTTATTTATTTATTTTTTTTACTTATAACGAAACTTTAAATATGTTGCTGACTATGGGGAGTACATAACAAAGAGACTACTCTTACCTTTTCATGCTCCCCCGGTGTTTCCAATGGCTTTGTCCCATCTCAGCTAGTGATTGACTGAGGGAGCTGTCACCTCCGAGATGAGTTTGTCTCAGAATTGGGGGCAAGATCATTCAGACAGGACCCAAAGATAACATAGGAGGACACTGGGGGAGCATAGAGAAGTGAGAATAGCCTGTTTGTTACAGTATGTTCGCCCCAAGGGCAGTAACATATTAAAAGTTTTGTTTAAGCAGAAAACCCCTTTAAAGGGTTTCTCTGGCAGAAATCTTATTGTTTCAAATCAATTGGTGTCAGAAAGTTATATAGATTTGTGTTTTACATCTGTTTAAAAATCTCCAGTCTTCCACTACTTATCAGCTGCTGTATGTCCTGCAGGAAGTGAAGTATTCTCTCCAATCTGACGCACTGCTCTCTGCTGCCACCTCTGTCCATGTCAGTTCCTATCTTGGACAGAGGTGGCAGCAAAGAGCACTGTGTCAGACTGGAAAGAATAAATTACTTCCTTCCTATTGTATTAGTTGATAAGTCCTGGAAGACTGGATATTTTTTTTAAATAGAAGCAAAGTACAAATCTATAATATATAACTTTCTGAAACCAATTGATTTAAAAGAAAAATATTTCCGCCGGAATACCCCTTTAAAGTATTGGGCAATTGAGTAACTTTTTTATGTATCACTGAAGAAATCCTTTCAGTGCCCAAAAATTATTGTCCTCATTTTAATATATTGGGGCATAATCACTGATGCCTGGCTGAGAAATATGGCACAGCCTTAAGCTAATGCAGGTCTTACATCTCTTTGCACATTACTAGTTTTCTATATTTTTGACCTCAAAGCCCTTTTTATGTTTGTCAGAAAAAAATGAGCAAAGCTTAATAAAAATGGAATTCAGGCACTCTATTTAATTTAATGTAATTGCAGAAAAAAAAAAAAAACTTGCACAATAACGCTAATAAATACTGTATCAGTGCATTGTCAGCTCAGCACTCAGATTTCTACAAAATGCATATACCTGTATATGCAATCTTATATAAAACTATATATAAAAAACAATATTCTAAATTAGGGGCCAATAGTAACAATCTGTATAAAATCTGTATAAAACAAAAACTGGTACCCTTTGCCCGTAAAAACCAATCACTATTATTTTTTTTATCTTAATGAGCTCTTGTAAAATGAAAGCTGAGCTGTCATTGGTGGGTAGGTTACACCAGTTTTTGTTTTACTTAGATTTTAATAAATGCCTAGAAGAACAATACCTATCATGGAATGCAACCTGCAAAATATATATTGAGTCCTACAGATTATTTGCATATACTGAGGTACTATGACTTATTAGAACCTGCCATTAAGATCACAGCCTCCCAATACACCCAGAGAAAAGGCAGCATGAGGTATGGCCTTTCACTTATAGATCATTTTTTCTCAGTGCAGCTTTGCACAGATGGGGCAGGGGCAAAGGCGGCTCTTTATTTGCAAAGTTCATCTACAACACAGTTGGCAGTTTCAGCACCAAGAACAGCTCCCTGGTTATGTAGACTTCTGTGTACTAGATACTCAACGTTCAATGTCTTCTTTTGTGTAATGTAATATTATAATTACAACAACAACATCAACAACAGTAAAAATAATTAGTGATGAGCAAACAGTATTTGATCGAATAGCTTTTCGATCGAATAGTACGCTATTTGTGCTGTTCAATTGCGTTCGAATATTCGAACGATAACGCAATAAAAATTTCATTCACTCTCCCACATCCTCTGGCGCTATTTTCCAGCCAATAAACATGCAGGGGGAAGGGACAGGTACTAGGAATAGGCAGGACTTTAAAAAAAAACTCCAACTGTGATTGGCGGTCTAAACTACGTCACCTCCTGAATATAAGAATAGTGATTTCAGATTTGTGTCACTTGCTGGTTGGAGCTAGAGAGGGACAGGCTTTATACCAGGGAGAGAAAGCTTTTAGGTGAAGTTAGATAGGGAGGGACCTCCATAAGCCCTTGTAAGGGCTAAAAGTATAAAAATCATACAGTATATTTAAAAGCTGTTGTGAGACAGGCAGTATGTTCAGACATCTACTGATAGTGTATACAGCTGTATACTGTGTGTGTGGGATAATACCTGTTATCTTGCTACTACTGATTTGCACAGTCTGCATCCTGTAAAGGCGTTGACCAGCCCTTTAATTTTATTGTTGTAAAAACAATTATATATCCAGGATACGGCTGTATACTGTGAGTGTGTGATAATACCTGTTATCTTACTACTACTGATTTGCGCAGTCTGCATCCTGTAAAGGCGTTGACCAGCCCTTTAATTTTATTGTTGTAAAAACCAATTATATATGCGGTATACTTCTGTATACTGTGAGTGTGGGATTATACCTGTTATCCTGCTGATTTGTAGTTATAATTAATTTTCGTTATTACGTATTTTACACTGCACCTGACTTGATACATACGCAAGTGCATACTGCTAGACCGAAACGTATGCTTCTACTTTACATTCATGTACCCAGGCATGCTTCCCCTGGTGTCCCTTATACATTCCAAAGGTGTTGGCATCATTTCCTGAGGTTTCATTGAGCACTTGGTGACCTAGTGGTCGAATATTGATTTCCAGGTCCCAAGTATTTTTCTCCCATAGACTATAATGGGATTCGATATTCGTTCGACTATACGAATATTGGGAGGATCCTCAGTAACATCGGCCGTTTTGTGACCCATCCAGGTCACAGAACGGCTGGTGTTATACGCAATGTGAACATGGCCTTAAACTTGATGAATTTACCCTAAGTGTAAAGTTATCTGTACTTGCTTGCCGTCAAATAAGTCCTTAAAGTATTTTTGGTTATTTCCTTTAAATCCTGAGTTAGATGTCCCTGCAATGTGGGGAGCAAAGTACTCTGCTGCTCCCTCCCCTTAGCTGTATTTCTGGATTGCAGCTGATACCCAGTACAAACAGCAACTTTTGATATGTCTGAGGATAGTGAAAATGACTTTAAGCCAGATACTTGACTTTCAGGACTGCCTATATGGGTGAGCTGCAATCATTATTTTACTACCCAAGGTTTTAAAATTACAAAGTAATTGTCAGTCCCAACTAGAGATGAGCAAATCTCTTTAGTCTGATTTTGCAAACCTTGTTGCCAGATTCATTTCATAGTTGCATACCATTTCAGAAGTGCACAAACTTCCCTGCAAATACAAACTATCTATAGGGGCAAGGACTGCTGTCAAACGCTTTTGGGGTGCATTCACACGTACAGGATCCGCATCGGATTTCATCCCACTGCAGATATGTAACCCGGCCCCTTTAACCCCCCCGACGCTCGCAGTCCCCGGCCCGGAACATACATTACCTGCTCGGCGCCGCGGCTATGTGTGAGGCTCTCAGCTCTCCTTGTTCCCCATCAGCCAATCATTGCGTGAAATCCGCTGCGGATCCTGTACGTGTGAACGCACCCTTGGAAAGTACACTAAGCAGTCTTACATGTTGGCTGGATGTATAGTACTGTAAGGACCCTATTACATGGAAAGATTATCATTAAAAAGTCATTAAATCATTCGAATTTAAGTGATAGTCTGTATGCAGGCAATGATCAAACGACCAAGGAAAATTTGTTGGTGTTTGTTCATATGTCGTTGATTGCATCTTTTGAGCTAATCATGTGCAAATCTTTGGTTTATGTACACATTGTTTGTCCCTTATTATTATTGTTTGTCTACTAGAGTATATACATAATGATCCTAATGACTATCATTCTATGTGTTATGGTGAAAGATTTCAGGTCGCTTGTAAAAGTGCTTGTTTGCAATTGTTTATCATTATGTGAAGAAAATGAAAAATAATTTTGTCTAATAGCACCCTGAGTGTAAGCTGGATACTACATAACCACTGACCTCTAGGCCTCCCTGTGTACATAAACAGGGACTTTTTTTCTTAAAAGGGGTTGGCCACTTTATAGTATAATAGTTCATTGTACAGTAATAGTAAGTGTACTCACTGTATATACTAACAGCAGCTCCCTGTGTACCTCATAGAGCTGACCATGTGACCATGCCCCACCCCCAGTGTCCACCACTGAGCCTGTATATGTCTATAGAGAACACTGGGGGCAGGGCATGGTCACATGCTCCTCCATGTCGGCCATCTTATGGACAGAATCACAACAGAGCAGGACAGCACAGCCTGGAGGAGGGGAGTCTGATATTAGCTCTCTGAGGTACACAGGGAGCTCCTGTCAGTATATACAAGGAGTACACTTACTAATACTGTACACTGAACTATTTTACTATAAAGTGGCCAAATCCTTTAACAATTGCTCCTTTTCCTCTATGAGCAAATTGTCCGTAACGATTTAGAATTTTTTGTGAAGTTCAAAACTAATTAGATTTTTACAAAATGGATTCCACCATCTCTAATCATAACCAAACAGATCACTGCTCTCATGTTTCTAAGGACCTGATTATTTCCTTCTTTACCCTAGAACAGAAAAAAAAACCCAAAAAATTTTTTTCTCTTTTTGCCGATTCAGAAAATCGGTGCGTCTCATGTCTACCTTTCCCAGGCACAGTGACCTAAAGGATAAGCAGAATATCATCAATTCTATAGCACCCTGTGGAAAAATAACTTTTCATGTCGAGTTTGAATTTACCATTATTGGAAAGCTGAATCTTGTCTGTAATACGTCGACCTGGATTTGCAAAAAGTATTGGTGTTTTGTTTTGTTTTTTTCCGGGGGTTTAAACATGATTCTCCTGAAATCATCAATAAAAATAGAAATTGTGATGGGATCCAGAAATAAATTACAGCATAAAAAAAAAAAAACTCCACTAGAAAAATGCTCTAAAGTAATTGAAAAAATAAATCACCTTACATTGGAAGTAATAGAATATGTGTTTGCTAGCAAAGCAAAGCGTATTTGTTTTTCCTCAGAGAGGAAGTTAAGTGTTTCTAAAAATTGTCCTATTGTTTGTTTAGGCATGATTTCTCGGCTGCCGCTGTTATTATACCTGGACTCTTTAAAGCGCCAGCATCTCAGTCCATCAAATCCAATTTCCATGTGAAGTGTCTGTCTCCAAGTTGTTTTTCCTGGAAGAAATTGTTATTATAGTGGCTGAAATGATTCTCTAATAGAAATGCCAGTGTGAAGGGCCTTGCCAGCAAAGTAACAGCTTTTCCCAGTTGAGTCTATGCTGTTTAATTGATCACTAATGGTGTTATTTTATCCTGATTAGCATAGCATGTTGACTGAATTATGACTTGCAGGCATTTGCTTTATTTGTTCATTTGCACAATAATGAAAAATTAGTCCTGATGGCAGGGGAGACGTAGAAAGACTCCAGACAGTAAGTAAACACCTTGTCAATCTCACCAGCTGATGATTTAAAGGGGTATTCTAACATTATACCTTGTCACCAAGGATAAGTGATAAATATCTGGCTCAGTGGTTAAAGGGGTTAGCCAGCGAAAATATTTTTCTTTCAAGTCAACTGATTACAGAAAGCTATATAGATTTGTTATTTACTTCTATTTAAAAAAAACTCAAGTGTTCCTGTACTTATCCACTGCTGTATGTCCTGCAGGAAGTGTTGTTTTTAGAGATGAGCGAACCTCGAGCATGCTCGAGTCCATCCGAACCCGATCGTTTGGCGTTTGATTAGTGGGGGGCAGCTGAAGTTGGATAAAGCTCTAAGGTTGTCTGGAAAACATGGATACAGCCAATGACTATATCCATGTTTTCCACATAGCCTTAGGGCTTTATCCAACTTCAGCAGCCACCGCTAATCAAATGCCGAAAGTTTGGGTTCGGATGGACTCGAGCATGCTCCAGGTTCGCTCATCTTTAGTTGTTTTCTTCTCAGTCTGACACAGTGCTCTCTGCTGACACCTCTGTCGGAGACAGGAACTGTCCAGAGCAGGAGAGGATTTCTGTGTGGATTTGCTACTGCTCTGGACAGTTCCTGACATGGACAGAGGTGGCAGCAGAGAGCGCTGTACCAGACTGAAAAGAGAAAAAAAAAAAAGATTTTGACTAGATAAGCTCTTTAAACATACAGACTATGGCTCGATTCACACGTTGTAAGAGTGCGGCTGTATTTGCGGCTGTAATTGTGCGGCGGTATTTTTGGTGGTTCGTGTGTATGCTTGGAAGTATAGGATATGCGGCTGCACAGTGCACACTATGTATGAATCTACGGCCCTATCGTAAACGGACCCGTAAAAAATGAACAAGACCATTGTTTGCGGCTGAATATGCGGCCGTGGATTGACAGGCGGTCCGTACGGAGTACTTCAAAAATAGCCGGCAATGATGCCGAATGCCGATGCCTCTAATAGTTAATATATTAAATTAATCAAACACATTTTCTTTGTAATCAAGACACTTTCGTTGATCAATAATTTATTTCTAACGAATCCATCATTTTGCAATTAAATATACTGTTAAAAAAAATAGATATATAAATAAATGTATATTTATCTATATATTTATTTTTTGACAGTATATTGAATTGCACAATGATGGATTCGTTAGAAATAAATTATTGACCAACGAAACTGTATTTATTTCAACGAAAATGTGTTTTTTTAATTAAATATTAATTAGTACAGGAAGCTCTATAAGCCGTTAATTCATATGCCGGCAATAGAGCATTCTGTACTAATCATCACTTTACTTTAATGAAAACATCAAATGTTTCTTCTAATTATGTTATGACAATAGCATTATTAGAAGAAACATTTAGAATTATATGTGCGCTCAGCTGATTGGCTGTTCGGCTGAGCGCACATATAATGAGCCGGTCCGCAGCACAGTGACTTCATTGTGCTGCGGACCAGCGAAGAGACAACATCGGGGTGAGTATAGAGCTCTCCCCACCCCCTCCCCAGCACTGCACCCCTCCCAGCAAGGAAGGGGGGGTCAGTTAACCCCTTCCTTGCTGGGATGGGTGCAGTCTGACATCAGTCTGGCCCCCAGGGGGTTAAGGGGGATGCAATACATCCTCCCTTAACCCCTTGGGGGCCAGACTGTAAGCAGCGATCTGTAAAGATGCTGCATACTGTAAGGTGCACAACACCGCTCACAATGATGGGTGTTGTGCTCCTGTTTGTGTGTTTTTGTGTGTTTCTCCCTTTTTGTTTTTCAGATATCGGTATCCTGGGGATTACGTCGGATTCCATGGACTACGTCGATGACCAGCGTTTTTTTAATGTTTTTTTTAATAAAATGGTCAATGAGGGGTGTGGGGGTGTTTTTATTTGAATAAAAAAATTTGTAAACTTGTGTCTTGTCTTTATTTCTTTACTTTATAGACTTAGTAGTGGAAGCCGTCTAATAGACGGAATCCATTACTAAGTCGGGGCCTAGTGTTAGCCGGTATAAAATGGCTAACACTAACCCCCTATTATTACCCCAGTACCCAATGCCACCAGGGGTACTGGGAAGAGCCGGGTGCCAGTGGTCCTGGAGCGTCAAAATTGGCGCTCCTGGACCGGGCGGCAGCAGGCTGGTAAGATTTAGGCTGGGGAGGGCCTAAACCAATGGCTCTTCCCACCCTGGTGTTACCAGGCTGCTGTCGTTTGGTTTTTAACCCGGCTGGTTATAAAAATAGGGGGGACCCTATGTGTTTTTTTAAAATTATTTATTTATTTTAAAAAAAAAAAACGCATAGGGTCCCCCCTATTTTTATAACCAGCCGGGTTAAAAACCAAACGACAGCAGCCTGGTAACACCAGGGTGGGAAGAGCCATTGGTTTAGGCCCTCCCCAGCCTAAATCTTACCAGCCTGCTGCCGCCCGGTCCAGGAGCGCCAATTTTGACGCTCCAGGACCACTGGCACCCGGCTCTTCCCAGTACCCCTGGTGGCATTGGGTACTGGGGTAATAATAGGGGGTTAGTGTTAGCCATTTTATACCGGCTAACACTAGGCCCCAACTTAGTAATGGATTCCGTCTATTAGACGGCTTCCACTACTAAGTCTATAAAGTAAAGAAATAAAGACAAGACACAAGTTTACAAATTTTTTTATTCAAATAAAAACAACCCCACACCCCTCATTGACCATTTTATTAAAAAAAACATTAAAAAAAACGCTGGTCATCGACGTAGTCCATGGAATCCGACGTAATCCCCAGGATACCGATATCTGAAAAACAAAAAGGGAGAAACACACAAAAACACACAAACAGGAGCACAACACCCATCATTGTGAGCAGTGTTGTGCTCCTTACAGTATGCAGCATCTTTACAGATCGCTGCTTACAGTCTGGCCCCCAAGGGGTTAAGGGAGGATGTATTGCATCCCCCTTAACCCCTTGGGGGCCAGACTGATGTCAGACTGCACCCATCCCAGCAAGGAAGGGGTTAACTGACCCCCCCTTCCTTGCTGGGAGGGGTGCAGTGCTGGGGAGGGGGTGGGGAGAGCTCTATACTCACCATCCGATGTCCCGATGTGTCCTCTTCGCTGGTCCGCAGCACAATGAAGTCACTGTGCTGCGGACCCGCTAATTATATGTGCGCTCAGCCGATCAGCCAATCAGCTGAGCGCACATATAATTCTAAATGTTTCTTCTAATAATGCTATTGTCATAACATAATTAGAAGAAACATTTGATGTTTTCATTAAAGTTAAGTGATGATTAGTACAGAATGCTCTATTGCCGGCATATGAATTACCGGCTTATGGAGTTTCCTGTACTAATTAATATTTAATTAAGAAAACACATTTTCGTTTAAATAAATTCAGTTTCGTTGGTCAATAATTTAATTCTAACGAATCCATCATTGTGCAATTCAATATACTGTCAAAAAATAAATATATATATAAATATACATTTATTTATATATCTATTTATTTTAACAGTATATTTAATTGCAAAATGATGGAATCGTTTACATTTAATTATTGAACAATAAAAGGGACTTTATTAGACAGAAAATGTGTTTTATTAATTCAATATATTAACCATGAGAGACATCGGCTATAGTGCAGAGGATCGCAAACCCCGGTAATAGCAATTCATGTAAACTGTGTTCCCTGCTTTCCCAGATGCATCCAGAGGTGTTTCCATCACTTTCTTAAGATTTTATTTGTTATTTTTAGTTGAACCAGATTTCCAAGTAAATGACCGTATGTTTTGAGCCGCATGTCTATTTTTTCCCACGGCCGGAGTTTCACCCGCACATTTACAGCCGCATAAAAAATACAGCCGCACAGTTACAGCGTGTGAATCCAGCCTATAGATGATCATTCATACATTCATTGGAGCTAAGCTGTAATACCACACTCACACTGAGGACAGGAGTGGCACTGTTTTTTGAAGAAATCAGCTATTTTATTTTTCTAATTTAGGATAACTTATTTAACATTTTTAGTGACCTAGCCCAACAAGGATTATGACATTAACCTTTACATTGCCTATCTAGACCATCAAGTATAAACCTCAAAGGGGTTGGCCACTTTATAGTAAAATAGTTTAGTGTACAGTATTAGTAACTGTGCTCACTCTATATTCTTACAGCAGCTCCCTGTGTACCTCATAGAGCTAAAATCAGACTTCCCTCCTCCAGGCTGGGCTCTCCTACTCTGTGGTGAGCCTGTCCATCAGATGGCCAACATAGAGGAGCATAGAACCATACCCCGCCCCCCAGTGTCCACCAATGAGCCTGTATATGCCTATGGAGGACATTGGGGGTGGGGCATGGTCACATGCTCCTCCATGTCGGCCATCTTATGGACAAATTCACCACAGAGCAGGACAACACAGCCTGGAGAAGTGATTTTAGCATATGAGGTACACAGGGGGCTGCTGTCAGTATATACAGTGAGTACACTTATTATTACTGTAGTCTAAGCAATTTCACTATAAAGTGGCCAATCCCTTTAACCCTTTAACTGCCCTGGAAAACTAGGGATGCGGACATTAACTGCCCTAGACCTGCCCTTTAACCCTTTAACTGCCCTAGACCTGGATGATGTATAATACCATTTGCCTAGATTGTTACAAGGTTGCATTGTAGCTTTTTAGCTCTCATATCAATAATATCCAAATTTAGTTCCCTAATTGGATTATTCGGTGGTAAACAGCAAGAGGCGGCATAATCTGACCGAGATGAAAAATATTGATGCCTTTGCTGGATGAATGGAGTGTAAGCTACTGTATATTTATCCTAATCCATACATGTCATATGTGTGATCCAAGCACTGCAGAATACAGAAGAGTGATCAGACTACCATTCCCTACATTAGACCTACACATCAAGCATCCAGGGGACAGCACTGCCGCTTTAAGTGGCCATTTACAATGTGTTTGCAATTAGGATATTTCGTCCATGTACGGTGGGAATGGTGTTGTGTATAGTGGCTCAGCTACAGGACTGAAACAGGTTCCAACTGAGCTGATTACATGTAAAAGCCAAAGAAATAAGGTTAGCTTGTATTTGCAAAATACTCAATTGTTCAGCGGTAATTATTGTTATTCTTGTTTAGACCTTTTCTATAAAATTGCAGTGAATCAAAGCACAGAACAAAGGAGCAATGCTTGTAGCTCTCTAGTTCATAATCCAAGTGACACAGTGCTCATTTTTTCTTAAAGGGGTAACTGTGGAGATTTTTTTTTTATCAGTTAGTGTCAGAAGTTATTCAGACTGTTAAATTATTTCTATTAAAAAAAACAACGTAAGTCTTCTAGTACTTATCAGCTGCTATATGCCCTGCAGGAAGTGGTGTATTCTTTCCAGTCTGACACAGTGCTCTCTGCTGCCACCTCTGTCCATGTCAGGAACTGTCCAGAGCAGGAGAAGTTTTCTATGGGTATTTGCTATTGCTCTGGACAGTTCCTGACATGGGCAGAGGTAGCAGCAGAGAGCATTTTGTTAGATTGGAAAAAATTGCACCACTTCCTGCAGGGCATATAGCAGCTGATAAGTACTAGAAGACTTACGTTGTTTTTTTTAATAGAAATAATTTAACAGTCTGTATAACTAGAAGACTTGAGGTTTTTAAATGAAAGTGTATTTCAGACACCAGTTGATTTAAAAACAGGTTTTTTTCCTCCAGGATTCCCCTTTAATATCTGATCACAAGTCTTGTGGTTACATAGCTTTTAGTAGGACTGTGTGTACATATGGGTCCACCCTAAGGACTGCTGTGAAATATTTCCACTTTTTACTGCTACAACCCCACTAACTAAACCAATATCCTTTAATATAAGACTATGGTTACACACAGTAAAATAATGCCAAAATACATTCGTAAGTTTGAGGCAAAAATACGCCCGTATTTTTAATGTAGTTATCTGGCAGTACACACAACATATAGAATATAGGGCGTAATTGATTATAACCATAAAAAAATGAACATGATGATTATTTACCACCTGTTTTACCACCTGTTTATACATGTTTTATTTTCACTCAAAACGGTGGCCATATTTTGGTATTATGTTACTGTGTGTGAACATAGACTGAACAAAGAATGATAATATATTATTACAAAAGAAACAATGGGGGAGATTGTTCAAACTGGAGTAAAGTAGGATTGGCTCAGTTGCCCCTAGCAACCAATCAGATTCCACTTTTCTTCCCTCACAGATGCTTTGGAAAATGAAATGTGGAATCTGATTGGTTGCTAGGGGCAACTGAGCCAATTCTACTTTAGGCCGGGTTCACATAAATTCTTATGCTCATAATAATATGGATTTGGTGAATTTAACTGCACTCAGCGATTGTTTAGCACCATACTCTGTACACATACACGTCTGTATTTATTTATTTATCACTAAATTAATATTTATATATTTATAATACTAATTCATAATAACTATTTAGTATTTATATAAATTTCTTTCACTATAGTATTGTTTAATATTGCTCGTACAAATGCACATAATAATTTTATATATATATATATATATATATATATTTTTTTTTTTATTTTTTTTTTTACACTATTCCCTAATATGGATGCTTTATAAGAGTGCCGTTAGCCTCCCTCTCATAATGTGAGTCTATGGGAGGTGCGTGCTGCTGTTCTCACAGCGTCTCTCTGCGCTGAAGAATGAGCATGTTTATTCTTCAGCGCGGACAGAGCAAAAGCGCGCGCCTCTCATAGACTCCCATTATGAGAGGGAGGCTAACGGCATTCCGCGGTGGAATTTTGCTAGTTTTGCTCAGTGTGAACCCAGCCTCACACTAGTTAGCTAAATCTTCTCCAATATTTTAAGAAAATATTTCTCTCCTAGGGAAAAAAAACTATAGCCAATGATCCAAGTTTGCTAAGAAAAAAAGAAAGAAAACACAGCACCCGGTGCACATAGTGTGGAACTGCAGTGGTAGGTGTAAGATATACCAAATGAATTGGTACTGCTCACCTTCAATGGTCACACTACGAGCCCGACACCGCCAGATGCTTTGTAGGAGTTTAGGGTATTGCCCGCTGCCCGTCTGATGATCCGAGGAATTCGGACAAAAAATCAGCAAACAGTATCACTCATCCAAGGCAGGATGTGTGGGAGATTCAGACGTCTGGCGCTGAGCGGTTATTTCACAGGTTCCCCTACAGAGGATAGGAGTCGTAGTCTCAATTACTCTAAACTTCTTTATTATGACGTTTAAAACAATAAAACATTTCGAGGAGAATACCTCTCCATCAGATAATTAACATCATGCTAACATTGTGCTTGTACAGCCCGAACTTACAGTACTCCAGCGCGGTAGATTCGGGATTCGAATCTCCCGGGATTGCATGTCATTGGTTACATTAACCTTCCCTCTCATGGATTTAAAACAGTAAAAAGTTTATCCTTAACCGGCTTGTTTTCATAATTCTCCCATTTTCAAAATGGATTAATCAGGAAATATATATTTGTTAGTATATAATATGTATATGTAATTTGTATTTGTATATATTTCCTGATCAATCCGTTTTGAAAATGGGAGAATTATGAAAACAAGCCTGTTAAGGATACATTTTTACAGTTTTAAATCCATGAGAGGGAAGGTTAATGTAACCAATGACATGCAATCCCGCTGGAGTACTGTAAGTTCGGGCTGTACAAGCACAATGTTAGCATGATGTTAATTATTTGATGGAGAGGTATTCTCCTCGAAACGTTTTATTGTTTTAAACGTCATAATAAAGAAGTTTGGAGTAATTGAGACTACGACTCCTATCCTCTGTCGGGGAACCTGTGAAATAACCGCTCAGCGGTTATTTGCCTCGGATGAGTGATACCCTTTGCCAATGATCCAAGTTTATTATACTACAGTATGTACTGTAGATCAGAGATGGGAAACCTTCAGGCCTTCAACTGTTGCAAAACCACAATTTCCATCATGCCTTGGCAGCCAAAGCTAAAGGGCGGATCGGAGCCACATGGGTTATTTAGACACATTACAAAGTTATATAACTTTGTTATGTGTGTTAAATAAGCTAAAAAAAAACAAAAAACGCTGGAGTTGCCCTTTAAATTTATTTTATAAAAAGAGAACATTATTTTATTTTGTATTACATTTATTTAAATAATACTTTAGATAAGAACAAGAGGACACAGTGAGAGATTAGTTGGGGGAAAGATCAAAAGCAACCTGAGAAAATATTACTTTACTGAAAGAGTAGTAGATGCTTGGAACAAACTTCCAGTACATGTGGTTGGTAAATCTATAATAACTGAATGTAAACTGCTTGGGATAAACATATATCTATCCTCAGATAATACAATGGGAAATACTAAAAGTGCAGATTAGATGGGCCAGGTGGTCTTTTTCTCTTTTTTTTCCTTTTTTTTTTATTCACTATATTGCTTTATCACAATATACGGCCATACAGTATATTTGCAGTATTTCACTGTAATGTATTAGCAGGTTTTTACAAGTGGCAGCTCTAGGGACCTTTTCAGTCCAAGTCTGTCTCAATAGCGATGCCAGCTCTGACGATCATGCCGCAGGGGTTGGAGATCAAGGCTACAAGGTTTGATCTCAACAGTCGGAGGGTTAACAGTTGTGGCAGGTGTGCGGCTGTGTATACAGCTGTCCTGATGGCTCTGATAACATGAGCACTGTAGAAGTCCCAGCACTAACACCTTTATATAATAATATAATATAATATAATATATTATATATATAATATATAATAGTAAAGTATATCAAGGTGCCTCCCCCTAAAACTCTTGACCTTCTCAGTGCAGGAAGAGACTTCACTCCGCAGCATCAAAAGGCTTAGACTCTATTCACACTGCATCTGATACTTTTATTTTTAATTTTTTTTTTTACTTCTTTTAGAATTGTGCGCTGAATTATATATTCAAAAAAGTTGCTTGTCAGTAATTGTATGCCTTAATATGAAATCTAGAGGTAGATTACGCTTTTCAGCAATGCCAAGAAACAATATCCAGAAGCTATTCTGACAGACATATGCCACAAGAAACTCTCTTTGCATAAGTTCATCAAAGGATACATCTATTTAGATCTTCTTGTTTACCAAATGTATCCTTATGATGAAGCTGATGTGGGGGGTTCGAATAGAGCCTAATATCGTACAGTGTGTATGAAGATATACTGATAATATAGTTATGGCATTGATGGCAGGATTTTAGCATTGGAAAAATGGTTCTAGGGCCACGTTCACACAATGTATATTTGAAATTAATCATTGTTTTGATTTGTTTTAAATTGCAACAACGGCCGTGATTAATTCAAAATATGCACTGCGCTGAAATCAATGGAATCTCGGCCAGAGTGTATACACATAGGGGGAGATTTATCAAACATGGTGTAAAGTGAAACTGGCTCAGTTGCCCCTAGCAACCAATCAGATTCCACTTTCATTTTCCAAAGAGTCTGTGAGGAATGAAAGGTGGAATCTGATTGGTTGCTAGGGGCAACTGAGCCAGTTTCACTTTACACCATGTTTGATAAATCTTCCCCTATAATGTAAACTCCGTCTGGGATCCCTAGCGGCCGCAAGAAAAACTGACATGTCAGTTTTGTGCGTCCGCTATTCTTTAAATAGACATGTCGGGTTCATAAAAAGGAAAAAAAAAAAAAAAAGCCACAGCAACACCAATGCTACTAACCTTGTCAGCCAGTGATTGGTTGGAAGTGAAGACAACAAATTTAAACTTTTATCAGTAAAACCTGGGCCCTGATTCCTGAAGGAACCAAATAGGCAAATATACCACTATTATAGGTGGCACACAGAAGATGGGGGACCCTGTTACAAATTTTGCATTCGGGCCATGATGTTTCATGTAACGCCTGTGTCTTCCTTCCTTCTGTTATCCACATAGAGAATAAATATTCCCAGTTTGTACATTTTCAAGGGACTGTCAGCCCTAAGGTTATTGAAGAGATGTTTAGTCAGTCTGTAATGTGCTTGTCTTTCTTTCACGGTGACAAATGGCTGCATTCTGCAGTTTGTCACTTGAAATCTAAAACAATGTTACTAGCTATTAACCTTGACCTAAACTCTGGTGGACTTAAATATCTTCTGACAGGACTTTTGCTCTAGTTAGTCCTTGACTTGCTTCCCTGGAGAAGCTGATGAATTAAGTTTCGAGGCAAATCTAAACATTTTCTTTCTGTTTCCTGTTCGCTGGCATCGCTCCAGTATGTTCTGCATTGGTTTTGACTACTGATTATTAGTCTTTATATGCGGCTTTATATATGGCTGTGCTGCTGACGATGGGTATATTGATTGCTAAGATTTCTTATCTGGTATATCATCTACCCAACCTGACTCAGCAAAAAGTGTGCCCGGTTCAATGTGTACTTTGTGTAGGTCAGGGATTATTATTTTTATGGCTCATCAGTCTGTACAGTAGGTTGGATTTAATATTTGATACAATAAAGTCTTGAGTCAGCTGGATTGGCTTTTTTTATGTACTGTACATGGAATCGGCTCAGCAAGTTAATGTTTTATCCTAATTGTATTTTAGTCATTAAAATCAACTTGATATTTTACGCGAATGACCATTTCTATAAAGTACAATTATAAATATCATTGAAGTACAGCAAAGTTTGCAAAAATTGAGGTTAGTCACATGACCAAATGTGCGTCCACAGCACAATTTTATTTTTTTACAAATTGTACGGAAATCTGTTTCATCTTCTAAATCTGTTAATTGTAAAGCTGTCTTACAACCTTGACTCTATTGAATGCATGCAATGCATTTGGAAAGTCTTCCGATCCTTTCGTATTTTATTTTTTTCTCATTTTGTTATGTTACAGCCTTTTGCTTTCCCCGATCATTCTGCACTCAGTACCTCATAAATGCAATGTTTAAAAAAAATTGGCTACACAACACTTTTTTGGCGCCAAAACAAATGCATAAAGCGGCAGCATTTTGGCACCAAAATGATGGCAGTCTAAACAAAAAAAATAAATAAATCAGCCGTGAAAGTGCCAGTAAAAGACATTGTGGGAACACAACCTTTTGTTGATATATTGAAAAGGAGAAAATAAAATATCACATTCTCATAATATTCAGAGCCTTTACTCTTTACTCAGGTGAAGCAGCTTTGACAGTGATTTCAGCCTCCAGTCTTCTTGGCTATGATACCACAAGATTTACACCTGGATTTGGGGATTTTCTTCCATTCTTCTCTGCAGATCCTCTCAAGCTCTGTGTCATGGCCACGTGTGCAGTCCATGCTCTTGCCCCCTCACTTACCCTGCTCTCCCGCCGCGACTTGTTCCTGCACCTGTTCTGTTGCTCATTTACATTTCTGTACCTCACTTCACATTGCCACCTCCACGTAGTGACGTGGCATTGCCTGCCACAGCAAGTCCATCCCACCTTAAGGCAGGCACTGGTGAATACCAGTGATCCCAAAGTCTCTGCTCCCTGGTGTGGTGTGTCACCATTGCTTGTAGAGGCTCAGGTCTTTCTAGAAATTGGGTTCAAGCCAGAGCGGGGCCTCTTCAGGACATGTCCCCAAGACTCCTCTGTGTGCTAAGGGTAATTGTCTTGTTGAAAAGTGAAAGTTCAATCCATTCTGAAGTCCAGAGCATTGTGAATCAGGTTTTTATTAAGAATATCTGTACTTTGCTTCTTTCAGCTTTCCCTCAACCTTGTCCAGTCTCTTGGTCTCCCTTACAGCATGATGAGCACTGCCTGGTTTTCTCCAAACATGATGATTAGAATTGTTCGAATCTTGTTTTCCACAGTTTTAGAGTCCTTTAGATGTTTTTTTTGCTAAATTCAGTTTGGCTTTCACATGTCTTTTTTCTGCCAAATGGGTGGAGGCTGCAGTGATGGTTGACCTAAATGTGTCTCCTATCTGTACACAGGATCTGTGGAGCTCAGTCAGAGTGACCATTTGGTTCCTGGTCACTTCTCTCCAGGTCTGTGCCTACAAACGCTACTGTCTCTGAGCTCAACGGATAGTTCTTTCCCCCTAATGACTTGGTGTTTGCTGTTTGCTAAAGACTTTTTGAAAGCATTGTAATTGTCCATCGGAACCTAGGGGAAAATTTCTGAATGTAATTGCAAATTTGCGCTCGTCTGTTTTGGAAAAACTTCTATCACTTGCCATATTTTATAAAGTGGGTGGGGCTTATTAAAAAAGGGTGGGTGCTCCCACAGGCTAACATATTTACTTTCATTCATGCCAGAAAAATGGTGCAAATTATAGCTGACATCTACTCCAGTTCCTGCCTTTCACTTTGTGGTGCATGTACAGTACACCCACTTTTATTCAGAGGTGAATACCACTCCACCTAAACCAGTGCAGATTAGCTAAGGTCCATTCTGTAAAATACTGATCTTTAGTAAATCCCCCCCCCCCCCCCCCCCCCCGGGTGACCACTTAGGAGGTGGATTTATTTCACTCTGCTGTGCTCATGAACCTTATGTGCTATATAACTAAGCACATGTACAGTTTAGGATTATGAACAAGTTCTCTGTTCCTCTGTGAGTTGTAACATCCATAGACATAAAAAACCAAACTCTTACAATGTTCACTTTTTATTTTATCCTTAGGAAATGGTTTTTCAACTACATTATGGACTTTAAGAACCTCAGTTTTTACTTTATGGAATCAATAACCATTCAGTTTTATGATGCCTTAAAGACCAAATTAATGTGAATTTTTTATCAAACTGTAGTGCCCAGAAGTTGTGTTTATTACTTATGCTGGGAGCTAAATTGATGGCTCACAAATGTCTACACCAGTGATACTTCCATCTGTTCTCTAGTTAATATTTGCACATTACAGGTCCAAAATATCCACTTGGCCGATGCAGTATGGATGGCAGGGACACCTAGGCCACGTGCATTTTTTAGTACTGTAGTTTGAAAGAACATTGACTTAATTTAGACTGTAGAGTTTTCTAATATGATAATTTTCTATCTACAAAGCTGTACTCCTAGGGCTTCTGATTCATATGGCAGTGGCTTCAAGAGAAGAAAAACAGAATATTAAAGAGAATTTAGCTTTTGTCATCAATGCAGTTTATAATGAAATGCATCATGTCTGATGTTCCAGAGATATGCTATATTCCTGACTATTAGACTCACTTTTTATCTCCAAAACACTGTGCTAAATATTTGTGGATCTAATGAATTGGCCAGTTTTCTTCTTCAGCGTCTTTTCTCAGTAAATTGACGCGCATATATATATATATACTGCAAGAATTCTGCAGCACAACCATATAGTGAAAAAATCCAAGAGTGTGTTTATTCCATATTAGTAGAAAAATCCATGCAACGTTTCTGTCTCTTCACGAGACATGAAGTCAGCGGATGAGCGCTAGGCAACTGCTGTTTCGCACGTCAGTGGGCTTCGTCGCTGTGACGAAGCACGCTGTGAAGTGCAAAACAGCTGTTGCCTAGTGCTCGTCCGCTGACTTCATGTTTTGCCTGATGGCTGAATAAAGAAATTTATACTTTGCTAGAACCGGTGAGTGCCTCCGCTGTTTCCTGCTAAAAGACTTTGTTGCGGATATTGTCCCTTTGTGTGGGGAGCACCTCCGGTAGCTACGGTAACATGCGGTATACGATACACCTGCAGAAGGTCCAGTTCAGACGTATGGCAGTGCCGAGGTCGCTTCTAATGTGAATTGTAGAGTGCACTGTGCCCAGAAAAACACATCTCTTTCACCTGTCAGTCCCGCCCTTGTATCCTTCCGGTATTAGTGTACCTCCTTCTCTGCCTCTCAGGTCTCGCTGCTGTTTGATGTTCTGTTAATATTTATTTGGAGTGCATTGGTAGAGGGGTAGTCTTATACGGTGAGTATATCCCAAATTCTATATTTGAACTGGAAAAGTTGGGGTTCGTCTTATATGCCCAGTGGTCGTATACGCTGGAAAATACGGTATATATATATATATATAAATATGTATACACCAAGAATTAAATGGGGAAATGACCCATGACCTCCATTGAAAACGTTAATCTATATTAGTTGTCATAAAAAGAACTCAATAGCATATGTACAAAGGTATTGTTTGTCATCCTTCTTGTTTACTTAACATCTCAACATACAGTATCCCAACATCTGTGGAATAATATGATCCGCTTAAAAAAAGTTTAAAAACTGATTTTGTTGTACTCTATCCAGAGTTGCTTATGCTATAGGTGGCCACCCAGTGGGTGTGCTGGGGTCTGCAGCCAGCATGCTTAAATAATGTTATGTGCATAGTAAGAATTTGGAGTCCTTAACAAAATTTGCAGAAAAGTAATCATAGATTCATCATACAAGACAATTACCAGCCACTATTGTCATGTAAAATAGCTTAAAAAGCCTTAAAATTGAAGTAATTTAACATTGTCAGAAAGAATCCCCCTCATCAGCAGAGAACGTGTTTCCACCATAGGCTCCAGTTTTATCAGATATACACATAGACATAAAAAGAATTCGAAACGAATAGGCACCGATATTCGACTATTCGAACGAGTATTCGATCCCATTATAGTCAATGGGGAAAAAAATTTGCAGCACTTGGAAATCAAAATTCCACCACTTGGAGGTCACCAAGTCCCCATGAAACCTCCCTAAACGATGCAAACACCTCCGGAATGACACTGGGACATTCGGGGGAGCATGCCTGGGTGCACCCAACACCCCAAAATTGCAGTATAATGTCACTCTCTGCAGTTGCGAAGGAAAAATATTTGCGAACCCTTTACAAACATTTATAGCAATGTTCACACATTTCATTTGGATTTCTTGCGCAGTGTTACATACAGTACATGATTCCAATTTGCGTCCGCAGAGCGTCATGTTATTCGCGCGTATCACGCATCATGCTGTACGAATGTTACTGGAACAGTATGTATGACGTGCCTTTTTCTGGGCTACTGGAACAATATGTATCATGTGCCTTTTACTGGGCTGCGGAAACAGTATATATCAAGTGTCCTTAGTGGGCTACTGGAACAGTATGTATAACATGCCCTTAGTGGTGTTAAACAGGGACACTATAAGTCACTGGAATGAATACACCTGCCGACGCTGATGCTGCTGTTATATCATCTATTTCTTAGCACTGAGAAGTGCTTTGGATTCAGAGATGACTTTTTCGCTTTATCTTAGCCCTGAAAAGCCCTTTTGGGTTCTGTAGTAATCCTGCCTAACCAAAACGCTACTAAAACCTATCTCTCCCTGCTCCAAGATCTTTCCATGGCTAGGTTGAAAGCTCATCTGCGGTCGAGAGGAGGGAGCCAAGTATTTAAAATTCGAGGTCATGTGGTTCAGCTATCCGATGAGGGTAGACGCCTTTTTTGCGCTGCGTGCGTACTCCCAGGGTCCCTTACGGCCTCCCTGCATGGTCAATGGATTAAAAAAAGCACCAACTGCGATGGGAGGGCTTTCGTATATATTCGATTGAATACCATCTCGATCGAATTGTATTCGCTCATCTCATGAAAAACAAAAATGACCAAAGAAGAAGTTATATGTGTGAATATAATGATAATATATGTAAGTGATCGCATACTAGAGTGAAAGGCCCCAGTTGTACCGTATCTATTCTGGATACAAAATTAAATATGGTTGGAAGCATACAGGTTCTGGCATCCAGCAGCACCTTTGCCCACAAATGTTACAGCTGGGCCTGTAGATCCTGCACACTCGTAGGATGTCGAAACTGGTGTCCCAGCTGGTCCCATAAATGCTCTATTGGAAATAAGATCAACTTAAACATTCACTTATGTGCACTAGGGAATTACATTAATATAGAGAACATGTGATCTAAAGCAATATCAAATCCCTCACGTATGTGCACTAGTCGTAACACTTTCCAACTATTAAGCCAATAGTCACACACAAAAAAAACTGTTGAGTTTACTGTAGCAAACTATTCACTCTTTATTACAGTAAGTATATAAATTACAACCTAAAAACATTAAAAGAACAACAAAAAAAAAAAACAGCTAGATATTCACTTGCTGTTGGTATGGTTATGGATTCTTCTGGTAGTCACCTTCATTTTGGGGTCTTTTAATGTTCAGTTCTTAATAAAGACTTTATTAATTGCTACAGTAAACTCAACAGTTTTATTGGTAATAAATCTCGTGACCAGGCAAGTCAAGGAAGTGTTGGAATCTGGCGGAGACATTGTCAATTACGACACCACTGTAAAGACTACCATGATTGGCTGTCATTGGCAGGGTACGTAATGGGAGCTAGTCTGGGCAGAGAAAAGGGTGTGTAATGAAAGTGCGGCTTGGGTGTGGATGGTGGACAAGGAATCTGTGGGAGCTGCTCCTATTCCATATTGTTGTTGTCTGTCTGGGCCTTCTGGTGCCTGTTCGCTGTACAGTATGTGTGTGCCCTCACATAACCACTGCTCCCAACACTTCTTAACAGCCGGGTCAGAAAGGCCTAGATGGTGGTTAGTTTGGCAAAGCAACCATCCTCATTTTCTTCATCCAATGATGCGCCCCCTTCTCACAGTCTGTAAACTGGAAAAATTGCTCCATATGCATCATAGAGGAAGTCAGTAAACTCTTACAAAGAAGTACACTACCCAAAAGTAGCTTCTGAGAGCCATATTGTGGGACAGTAGGGGGACCACCTTTTATGCTCAGTTGTGCAAAACCCAGTTTTTTTTTTTTTATTAACAGTCTCACTTCAGTGGGTGGTAGAGAAATTTACAATTCACAAAGCCCATAACAATACTGTCAACATCTGTACCCATGTGGGCTTCAGCGCCAGCCTCTGTCTGTGGAGTATGGCAGAGGATGTGCCGTTTACCCTGATTTGGTGTATGTATTGTTTGTTGTTTTGCACTGGTCTACTCCTTTCCTACAGTGGAATCTACCACACATGCGTGTTTCTCTTGCTGACCTTGTTCTGCAGAAAGATAAGCTGGGTGGGATTGACGGACCCCTGCCAAGTCTATTTACATTTGGCTGGTGTTTCACCTGTTTGTTATTTTTATCTGACCTCTGGCTTCCTTCCCTGACTTCCCATTTTCTTGCTGACTTGGTACTGTATTTGTTATCTCCAGTTATGACCTTTATCTGCTTTACCCTTCCTTATTGTGTTAACATCGGCCGGTAGGGCAATACCGGCCGGATGAACTTGACTTATTTTGATTTGGAATGCAGACGCATTTGGGTGTGTCCACGTTCCAAATCACCATAGCAGACAATGTAAAGTGCGTCTGGAGCCGTGCTTTACATTGTCTGCACTGTCAGTTCAATGAATAGCAGTTGCATAAAACTGACATGTCAGTTTTCTATGCAGCCACATTAAAACTCAGCCGGAGTGTATACAGAGTGTATACACTCCGCCTAGGAATGTATAAGACACAATGTTATTTTAGTTTTCAACAAAGAGCTGACAGTGTTTCAACGGCTGTTACTTTTGAAAATTTACGCTGTGTGAACTTAGCCATAGTCTGCAAGTTTGCAATCATATCATTAAGGCAGGTTTCTAATAATAACCCTTAGGCTATATTCTCCCACCATCAAAATGACAGCCATTTTTATTTTACAAATAGCAACTGTTTTTATATGAATAACAGCCATTGTTTTAGCATAATGGACGTTAAATGGAGCCATCCAATAAAAAATGACATAATTTCGAGTGTGTGTGAACATTGCTCCACCTCAGTAATGCTATGTGTTACACTACCCTAGCTAACTTAGTTTCCAGCTTGTTTATGCCTGTGTGTAATCCTTCTGCTGTTTTATATATTCAATTAAGAAGTATATTAAATGCAGGCAGTTTTGCTCTCACACCATTTAAGAACCCCATAATGTTTGTACAATAAGCCCATAATTTTGTTAGCTAGCAGTTTACATTTGCATTGCTAAATAATTATGTGCTTAAAAGTGCCCATAAGACATGTGAAAAGTTTGACAAGAAGAATCTTGGTGTTCAGTCCAGTGAAGAATTAAACATTGGAGAGTAATAATATGGGCTGATGCACTCAATATAACTGGAATGCCCTCCGTGAAGAAGAAGATATAATTTAGTTGCTTTAGGCTGTGTGGAAGCTAAATACAGTATGACATGAAATAGTAGAAGTGCTCATTATATCTGATTGCTAATTACCCCTTTAAATGATTCAGCTAGCCTGCTACTAGATAATTAGTTTAGTAATTTATTGCTACAGAACCGACTAGCTTCATGCTAGAGTCAGAGAGATCACTCTACATAGAACGCAGTATGTTTCCCTAGCTTGAAAGAGAGGAGGCCGTGTTTTATCTAACTTCGTGGCTCTAATTTGTTTCATTGATGATAAAATTATACAGTTTTCATGCTGATTGTATTCAAGTCAAACACAGAGATTTCTGTTTGGCTTTCTACGAGACAGGGTTTTTCCTGCTAGCCACCTAATTACCGCCTAAGATAGGCTGGGGTTTCTAGTGCTGGGATTCCCCACCAATATCTAGAACGTGGGATGGCTGTACCCCATTGCACCTCAATATCATCGGTGGGAGGGGGGTGGGGTGGCGTTCATGGGAGAATGATTAGGCATGTGCACTGTAGAGTCAACAACTCTCTGTTGCAGAGATTAGTGCTGGAAACATTGCTTATCGGTGTCTGCTTACAGGTACTTAGTGGCTGATGACAGGTCATCAGTGGCTTCTGACAGGTCTGTAGTGGCTTCTGACAGTTCTTCAGTGGCTGCTTACAGGTCATCAGTGGCTGCTTACAGATCCTTAGTGACTGTTGACAGTTCCACAGTGGCTGCTGACAGGTAATCAGTGGCTGCTGACAGGTCGTTAGTAGTTGCTTACAGGTCCTCAGTGGCTGCTGACAGGTCCTTAGTGGCTGATGACAGATCATCAGTGGCTGCTGACAGGTCCGTAGTTGCTGCTAACAGTTCTTCAGTGGCTGCTTACAGGTCATCAGTGGCTGCTTACAGATCCTTAGTGACTGCTGACAGTTTCTCAGTGGCTGCTGACAGGTCCGCAGTAGCTGCTGACTGGTAATCAGTGGCTGCTGACAGGTCCTTAGTAGCTGCTGACAGGTCCTTAGTGGCTGCTGATAGGTCACTTTTTTGGTGAAGTCAAAAAATCATTCAGTGGGTAAATGAAAAGATGTGCTGGCTAGCATGGTTCATGTAGAGACTATTGCTACAGTATATGGGACTTTTATGATATACTCTTAATGTACTTATTCTCTACTTAATCTCTACTTATTCTGGGCTAAGTGGTTTTGTGGGTGGTCCTACTAAAATTGACAACTATATATGTAAAGGTTTGCATATATAGAGCTGTCAATCACTGCGTAGTTCTGCCCATGTGACTACTAAACCCAGAATGGGTAAAGATTTACATGAATAAATGACAAGTTATGCTGGAACTTTTCCCATAAAGCTATATATCACTCTGCTCAGCTCAGCACCTCCTACTCTATAACATGATACTTTTAGGTTGGACTGCATTTTCAATGTGACCCAAAGACCCATACAATGCTCATTTTTGTAGTAAAGAGGATTATTTATTCACAGTAACATTTTTGCTGTTACCAATGGGGTGGATTAAGGATGTTCTTACATGGAGCCCTTTTGGTTATGGGTGGTGCTCACGAGTAGGCCACATGCAGCCTACAACGGTTACATATGGGCACTACCTGCAGCCACTATCACCAGTGTAATAACACTCTGACTTATACAGATGCTATTGGGCCAATAATAGCCATCTACAGATTGGTTCCCTTGTGGCAATAACAATATGTTCCCATGCAGGTGCATAGGGACAGAGAGGACTGAGCTGTTCTAAAGACATGGAACATTATGACCTTTTCTAGTATGCTAGAAAGACTCTCCAAGTCAATTTACAGACAATACATTTTGATGTCAAGTGTTTTCATATCCTATTTTACTTTCTTGGTTATTTTTCTATTCTATACAGCGCGCAAATGTAAAGTGGCAAGCACTAATGGCTTTCAGTACAGTACAGTAGTTACTATCAATGTAAACCTCTAGCAGTGCTTAACCTACACTCCCTTAAGTTGAACCTGTAAGTAGCTTTTAGAAGACTAAAGTAAACAATGCACAATATGGCTTATTACCCAAATTGGCAGATAAAACTCTTATTTCAATCTGTCGCTCCAGTACTGTGGACATTTACATGCAGGTATAGGGGTGTTAGGAGAGAAGGGTCTGAATATTGCTTGGCTTTTGTAGCCAAAGAGGACACCCCTGTGGACCTTATGTCCTAATGTGCATTAAACTTCTAAAAGCTTATATCTTATAAAAGCACAGGAGTGAGAAACTGATATAAGAGTAATATCTCCTGATTTAGTGTAAGAAGCTCTATTGTCCACCAATTTTACACGAATCAACAAAAGCTGCTGACAGTACTTCTCCTTTAAGTAAATCATTTGTATGCCTTAATAGGGCACTTTGCAATGAACAGTCTTTTTATTTTTTATTTGCTGCCCTATTATCCAGCTGTGTAATAGGCTGCTATAGCAGATCACTGCTCCCTTAGATTAGTGATCGGGCCATGTAATACAGCCCTTACTGTTTACGCAATTCATTAAAACGTTTTCCCAGAATGGTAAATGTCTCTTGTCCAAAACCATCTTGGATCCATCTGTGACCAGATACACTTCACACAAGAAGAAATGTGAGTGTATAAAGACATTTATGCTCATACAACTAGACAAAAAAGTTTTAAAGCACAAGGTAACCTGAATGTTCTAGCCTGGATGAACTGTGGTACAATGACATTATAAAACAATATACGACAGAGACCATATTATGCAAAACATAAAACATGCTGAATAGTTATTTTTAAAGAATCTGAACATTCCCCAGGTATCGCTGAGCAGGTAAATTTGTTTCTCTAGTTTTTATTGGATAATTTATTATAGCATCTGTCCGAAAGCAGGAGACCACACTGTTCTGCAAAAATAAAAGTGTATGTGCGTGCGGGAAATAAACGGAACATAGTCACTAATAGAGTGAATGGACACACATACAATTGTTCAACCTAGTCAACCCCTGTCCATATGCCCTATTAGTGCACTATGCTGGTGTCCTATGCTGTTTATATATAGCTAGAACTCTCACTCAGCCAGTTGTGCATCAGTTTTTAATTTTTTTCTTTTTCTTTTTGGGGGGGGGGGGGGGGCACTGCCAGAGCCACTGACCCTGGATTGGAGGACATGAGGATCAGGTAGTTATAACCTAACTGCCTGATCCTTATTTCCCCTGACATCCACTATCAAGGCTAAGTTAGGTGGCTGGTATCCACAATGGTTGGTCACCCGCTTACTCCAAAAATGTCAGGGTCAGGCAACATTTATCTGATCTCCATTCCCAGCTTAAGAAACCGGAACTACATCCCTCTCCACATCCAACTCCGTATTCTATTTACTATTTAAAATTAAAGATAATATTTATTATTAAGTAGTAATATAAATATAGGGAGAGAGTACAGTCTACTGTGTACATAAACATCTTCTCTCACACTTGTTTCCTTTTTCAGAATTTTTAAAAGAAAATGTTGGTTCCGAGTTATTAACTGCATCCATTAGCCGCTCCCCAGTGAGTCGGTAATAGCACTATGATGTATTGATACTTCATGTAAAGATGTTGAACTTTGGCGGATAATTACAATAACATCATAAGTTTATCCTATCCTCAGTGTATTCAAGACAACTTTTTCGCTGCAGCCTTTAAAATGCCATCAGAATTATAAAAGATTTTAGGCTTTTTGCAAAAAGGTAAAGGAAATGTAACATGTTCAGGCATCAGCGCCATCTTCTGTCTGTAAAGTTCATCAGAGGATGCACGGTTAACCATGATTTTGTACATTTGTTGTATTTTGTCTTGCACTGGTCTGAACACTGCTCTATTTTATCCTTTGCTGTGTTAATTGGGTTCCACCACACCCATCTGTTTCTCCTACTGACTTTTATATGGGCTAAGGATGGTTAAGCTAGTTGTGATTGACAGTTTCTTCACCACTCATATTTCTTCCGTACCAGTCTGTGATCTGTGTGGCCTGGATGTCAGAGGGCTTGTCCAATCACGCCCTGGACCAGAACTCTGACATCCCATAAGAATATCACTGGCCCTCTGCTCACTGCTTGCTATAGGTATATTTTAGATTTGGCTGGCGTTTACCCGGATTGCTTTTTTGGATTTTCTGACATTTTGTTTGCCCTTTATCTTACCTTACCGTTTCTCTGCTTACTTAGTACTGTATATGCCCGCTTGATTTTCTGACCCTTTCCTGTAGGACCATTCGTCACTGTTTGTTTGTCTTCTCTTGTCTCATTGTGCATATTGGCGTAGGAAGGGGACATCAACCAGTTATCACTGACCACCTTAAGTCAGCGCAATTAGGGACAGTTCGAGGTCCTAGCACTAGCGCTCACTGACATGTCTTCCCTACCTATGTTCCCTTATTGTATGTTCCTAACAGGGAAAATTAGACATTTAATTTTCCATTTTGAAATATACTTTCTTCATCAATTCTCTAAAGATCTCTGTTTTCAGCCATTTATTGATACTTCTAATGGATAAAACCTGTGCTTGTCATGTGATCATCACATAGGTACAGAAAGTGTTACAAGATGCAGCCCTGATAACTTTAGTGTAGCACTTATAAAACCACAATACCCCTTGAAACACCATAGTTTGAATGAAAGCTAGTGTCACATACTTTACAAGCATTCTTTGTGCATGATGTTACTTTCATGCAACAAAAATATCACACAAGACATTCATTTAACATTAGAACATATAATAATTTTCCAATTGGATGAGATATAACCACCTACTAATCAACCCTAATTATGCAAATTACCTCTGCCTTATTAAAAATGCATATGGCTTTGATAAGTAACTGTTTTGCAAGTGACAGATATCATCCAAGGCCGGGTGTCTTTGATCACTTCGGTGAAGCTGTAATCAAACGTTTTATTAGTATGATTATTAGAAAATAGAGAATGACAGTCACATAGATTGGGTAATAGCTCACATAACCAGAAAACAAAGGTGAAGTTATTTAAGGATTCTGGATAATAAGTAACAGAGAAAAACAATACCTTGTTTTTTTAAGCTCTTCTAATCAAGAAATCTGGCTCTCTAGTGCCATCTATTGGAAGTAAGGTAGGTACAACAGAAATCAATGTCCAACCCCAAAAAGGGCATTGAAGCTAGGTTAGGTATTATCATCCAAACCAGAATCAGGAGCATTTTATAGCCTCTATAATCCTATATGGTCTCCATAGGAAGAAAGACTATCCCCAGTCCATGTCAAAGACCCTTCCCAGACAGGCAGCAACCTATTCTGCACTGATAAAGCATAGAACACCACAACAGCCTTCAAAAGGGTCCTCATCCTTTTATAGGTGTTTGACTAATAATCCACAGTCATGTTTCAGGGCTCTTGTATGGTATGGACTTTGATTTACAGGGTAGCTACCTCCAAAAGGTGACACTGGAGAGATAACTTTCTTACTTCTGGTTCTAAAGGAAAAAAATTGTTGGCTGGCCTATATAACTCCTTATGCCAGCTGGTGGTCTCCACAAGGGGAAACTTTATCCCATTAGATTAACTTCCGGATGGCATGATGGCATGAAAATAAGGTACATATTTAAAGGGTATCTTTATTTTTCTAAAAAAAAAATTATACCTAAATGTGAGGTCTATAGTATCCGACATGTTGATGCTGTAAACGGCATGTTGATGCTGTAAACGGCATTCTTATGCTGTTTCTATGCTTCCTTTGATGCCACAATTTAAAAGAAATAATCTAAAAGAATAATTTAGATTGTAGAGACCATCTTGTGTCCACAGCGTTTTTCTAGACCTATGTGTCTCCATGGTTACAGTCAACTAACAAACTGATGTGTAGTCTGATCATGTAGTCATAATCCTTTCCCCTGTTGATTGACCTTACTGAAATTACTGTACATTAACAGGGAAAGGTTTTGTTCCTATCTGCATTCTGCTAATCAAGCTGCCACCTTTGAAGTCTTCTCCATGCCTCTCCTCCCCAGGTGCCAGAAAAAGATGGATCCAGTCCTGGGAAACTTCTCCCAGTTTCCCAGGACTGGATCCAGCTTTTTCCAGCAGCCGGGAAGGAGCGGCACGGTGCAGAGCAGACTTCAAAGCCCACAGCTCATCTCTACTTCAGTTTTTTTTTCTATATTAAACTGATGTTCCTCATCGGTATTTGCTATCCTTTTAGCCCTAGTTAATTGAGATTTGGGCTAACTCTTAAATACATGTGGAGCATGTTGGCTATTTCAATGAAGATTGTTATTCTTATCTGTGGGTTTAGTATATGAAGTGGTTTCAAACCTTCTCCTTTTCACTTCAACGTCCAGGAAGTGTTTGACATTCTGGTCATTTCATCATATTTCGTTCTTCATGCATGAAAATATTTGCCAGACTGGGGGGCTACCAATAAGCCCATGAATATGCCATGCAACTGCAGAAAAAAGTTAGTATCAAATCTAAAAAAAGTTTTGAATAAATGAATCATAGTGTTATCCAACTTAGAATTTTTACATAATTGCTCATTGATACAGGACATTCTTTCCACCTGAGATATGTTGGTATACAGGCTCTGTACATCCAGAGTACATAGACACTCTTTATGTTTTCCATTATGTCCATTACATATGTTTACATACTGTAGTATTTGCTAAGTATTTCATTGTTCAGTCTGGGCTGCCTTAATTCTCTTCCTCCATCAATTTGTTATGCTCCCCCTTTTCCTTGCTAAAATAACCGAGAAAAATCTGTACAGGAGCCTATTGTTCCCTACGAAGTTATCGATAACTGCACCAGGTAGAAGCTTGAATATTAGAGATGAGCACATCTTGAGCATGGTAGAGTCTGATCATTCTGTATTTGAATACTGGTGGCTAAAGAAGTTGGATGTAGCCCTAGGGAGTTTGGGAAACCATAGATAGAGCCATAGGCTGAATTCATGTTCTTCTCGACTTCTTATGGCTTAATACAACTTATTTAGCCACCAGTATTCTAATACGGAATGATCAGACTCGACCATCCTTAAGTTGCTCTCATCTCTGTTGAATATCATTTAGAACTTTTGTAAATTTCAAATAGTTCAGTTGAGTTATGAATCCGAGGACAGCTGAAGAAACCCAGTCCAGGGAGCTCTGCTGCATATGTCAGCGGCTACAGGTCATATCGGAGTGAGACCATTATATTGAGTATCTCAAAAACTAGAGCCAATTTAGTGACACTAATGTCATTTTGAAATACCACATCCCGTATTATTCTAAATGTATTCAAACATCTTTGGCAACTGGAAAAAAATATATGTAGGTTGTACCATCATAAGTAGTCCTAGGAAAATCAGCAGTCATTGGACAACACTTAATCGGACTTTATACCTTTGATGGATATACTGTAGATCTCTGGATTGCCTCCTATTTTACAGTGCCTGAAAGAAACATTTCCTGCTGATTCTCCGTGCTGCAAAACTCTGCATGTAACTCTTGGTAAATGTTTTTATTCGGTATATCCACAGTACAGTACATTACTGTCCCATGAGCAACATAATGGTGGAGTCTATAAAAATAACTGCGCGTTCACCTCTTTCACCTCTCTCCCTTGTCTACAATACTATCCAGCCTCTATTTCTCACATGCCAGAGTAGCTGACAGACAATATATTATAATGTTCGGGTTCCAAAATGCCGCATAGTAAGCTGTCACATTATAGAGATGACATTCCTACAAGAGAACAATTTTCTAATGAATTAATTTTCAATTAATGTGGTACTGTATGTAATTACAACCTATAGAGCTCATTATAATGTGTGCCGTATCCTAACATGTTACCTTATTTGAGTATTTTCACACATGGCAAATGAGTTGAAGAAGTTTCTGTGGCTGAAATAATCTGCCAAATATATCTGAATGGGGTTCAGCCCAGAAAAGTGCAATAATAATCAGCGTCTGTATTCAGTGTCTTTAAATATGTTTTCAGCACCATGGACAGCAAGCAAATAGCTGTGCATCACAGGGAACGTTCCTGATTACAATGTTTTTTGAACCACAAAAGATATTGTAAACCTGATGGCGGCAATCCATTTCTAAGAGAGTTCTGGCCTTCTCTACATGACCCCTTGCCACTGGAAAAAACTTTTTCTTGATTCAATATAGCATTTTTAGGATAGCAACCATATTCTGGATTATACACATAGTCTGTGACAGACGTGCCAAACTCAGGCCCTCAAGCTGTTACAAAATTACAATTCCCATCATGACTGGACAGCCAAAGCTTTAGCTTTAGCTGTCCAGGCATGATGGGAATTGTAGTTCTGAAACAGCTGGAGGGCCTGAGTTTGGCCTCCCTGGTCTATGAGATAGCCCGACCACCCATTTCTTGCTTGGGTATACATTTTGCATCCCCAGTGCACACACAGTGACTGTATTCTTCTGTGCATCCTGCTGTCGGGGCTAAGTACAGTCAGTCAGTGCGCATGTGTCTGCAGGTTCTGGGCTGGGGGCTCCTCCAGATGATCCTCCGGTGGGCCAGTCCAACACTGATATGAACACATTTTTGCATCTATGTTACAGTCACAAAAACTAGATTTCCAAGTGAATTGTCTTAGATGCAAAGAGCCAAAGATGTATTTCTAAACCCCTGAAATGCTGAGAGCTGAAATGCTTCTTCAATCTCCAAATGTGCCTCACTGGCTGTGAACTGTGCACAGATGCAACATTTTTCAAAGAGCTTTCAATCCAGCAGGAAAAGGGATTGGGGTGCTTGGGTGAGGAAGCATTACAACCTTCATCATTTTTCTTTGCACCTGAAAATAAAAGCATTTTTCTATGTTATGGAAGTACAGATTGATATATATATATATATATATATATATATATATATATATATATATATATATATATATATATATATTATACACAGGCTTGACCTAACAGCTATCTAATAGTTTCAGCAGTTTGGAAAGTAAATTGCAGCCGCAACATTCTCTTTAAGGCCTTTAAAACAATTGCAAAGTTTTTGAAATTGATATCTGTAGGAGAAAAAAAAAATTCAATAATGACTCTTTTATTCAATTATCCACCAATTTTGGGATTTACCCATGACCAAATTATCCCTTATTCTGGATTATTGGATGTACATAAAAATGACAGCCCACATGCTACTCTGAAATCTACAGTGGTTACTGTCTTACTTTGGAGAAGTCATTGTTTACCGGCTCGGTCTTTTACTTCTGGTTTTGTGATATTTTAGATGGAAACTATCCTGGATTATTAGAATTTTTGGATGTCAGATGAAATACATTTTATCTGCTTGTTTGTCTATCCATTGCATACACACATTTACACACTCTATAAATAAACACATTTACTATTGGGCGAGAGATCAACATAGACAATCACAGAAAATTTTTTGCTGAAACCTAAAATGTTAACCTGCAATTGTTACCGTCAAACCACACACTATCCTAGTTTCCAAGCAACCGGTGGAATGAACACCTGTAGAGATTTATTTCTAACATGAATTCACTGAGCAGGAACTCTATATCTCTGTGGACACAAAATAGATGAAAAATATCCAAAAGACATACTTTACCAATCTCTCACCTTCAGAGCTTGTATCTTCACTTAACACATGTGTTACTAGGCATTTATCGGATGATAACACTGGCACGTATCTAAAGGTGAACAACATGTAAACTACTGGGTACTAAACATGGAAGACTCTAAAGCAGTACTTCCCAAACTGTGCCGCTAGTTATTTTCCCGATGGTACTCTCATGAATTACTGTCCAGAATAAAGTGTACCTGTCACTTTAAGAGTATATGTACAGTTTTGTTGCAAAAACCATAGCAATACGGTTATCTCCTATGGCTCTGCTGGGCTAACAAGCTAATACATTACTTGCCTGTGCTCTCACCTGTTTCTCCAGCTCTCAGGTTACTGATGTCCCTCTCAGCCATTCAGAGGCAGGACAGCTGACTGATTAGCTGAGAAAGATGTCAGTGACCAGAGAGCTGGAGAAGCAGGTGGGAGCGTGGGCAGGTAAAGTTTTAGCTTGTTAAAGCCTGTCAGCTGATGGGTTAAGTAGGTTGTGGCTATAATCTGGCATAACAGTACAGAGTATCGCAGTGTGAAATCTGCTGCCATACAATACGTTTGAATCAACCCTAGAAAAAAAGTTTTGATTTTGGAAAAAAAAAAAGTTTTGATTGGTTAAGGTTCATTAGAATATCTGAAGAAAAAAGTGCACAGTTGAGAGCTTTTCTCCTTACTCTTCGTGTGCAACTGAGACATCCCCAGAGACTTAGGGCCCCTTTAAACAGGCCGATTAGTTTAAGTGGCAGTGCCCATTTAATGAACTTGCTGTACATTTTGCACACTACTTCATGATTCATGATTCTTTTGTTGCCTATCTCTACATGTGGGCAATCCAGGTGATGTGCACTAAGGGTCTCCCGCGAGGACCAACTTTCCACCATACAGATTTCCAGACCCAGATGCAAAATGGTAAATCTCCATCTCAGTTTATCGGTTAAGTGAATATGTATCAATGCATGAGGGTCAAACACTGTGATATCACTTTGGCTGATAGGATACCATTAAAGGAAAAGTCTGGCAAAAAGTTTTATTAAAGTATTGTATTGCCCCCCAAAAGTTATACAAATCAAAGTCATACAATATACACTTATTACGGGAAATGCATATAAAGTGCTTTTTTGCCTGCACTTACTACTGCATCAAGGCTTCACTTCCTGGATAACATGGTGATGTCACTTCCTGGATAACATGGTGATGTCACGACCCCCAGAGCTGTGCGAGCTGTGGCTGCTGGAGAGGATGATGGCAGAGGGATGCTCAGTGTCCCTCTAGTGCTCTGTGACCCTCAGTGTCCCCCTGCCATCATCCTCTCCAGCAGCCACATCCTGGGAGTCAGGTTGTGACATCCCCATGTTATCCAGGAAGTGACATCCCCATGTTATCCAGGAAGTGACATCACCATGTTATCCAGGAAGTGACATCACCATGTTATCCAGGAAGTGACATCCCCATGTTATCCAGGAAGTTACATCACCATGTTATCTAGGAAGAGAAGCCCAGTATTAAGTGCAGGGAAAAAAGCACTTTATGGGCATTTCCCGTAATAAGAGTATATTGGGGATTTATATAACCTTTGAGGGGCAATACAATAATTTAATAAAAATTAAAATAAAATAAAAATTTGCCTGACTTCTCCTTTAATATGCCTGGCTAAAAGGGCCCAATATGGTTTCCTAACACTCTCTTAGTACTGTTTATCAAATGAAGAGACTCTAGCTCTCAGAAGGCTGTACTTCTAGTAACTATCCGAAAGATTCGGGATTTTATAAGTAGCCATAATTTTGTGCTGAACGTTGTGCACCTGACAAGTCTGGTACAAATGATTCTTCCAATGACTATTTTACTGGTGTTCCTTAAAGGTTTTCCTGTAAATGTACTTTAATATTTCTCCAATGAAAGATTATTTTATAAGTAGAAATGACTTTTTTTGCAGTATAAATAAATGTAAGGTGGTTAAATGTAGGATTTAATGCACAATGTCTCTGAAGATCTAGGGTAGCAGGTTAGGGGGTAAACACCCAATGAAGAAAGGGATATTTGCCTTATCAGCTGTGGCCATGAATAAATAAAGAACATATCCATCAATCAGAATTAATGTCAAAACTGATGGGGAAAATTAAAGGGGTTATCCAGCGCTTCAAAAACACTTTCCCCCCTCTCTTGTCTCCAGATTGTGTGGGGTTTCAAACTCAGTTCCATTAAAGTAAATGGAGCTTAATTGCAAACCACACCTGAACTGGAGACAAGAGAGGGGGGAAAGTGTCCATGTTTTTGTAGCACTGGATAACCCCTTTAATGACATTCCTTATGTTATTATATTGACATCTGATAAATAACATTTTCATTTATCTCATGTGAATTATCAGGAGCTTGTGTACCATAGGAAGAGATGGCACCAGATTGCATTATGGGAGAGGGCAAGCAGGCAGAGGCTATGGGATACTCTGAGCATCCTTTTGTGTCAGGTGAAGGTATTTTCTATAGGAAGTGATCTCATAATGTGCCCTCTTTGCGCTGAATACAGTTCTTCTCATTGACCTATAATGGGGTCTGCCAGATTTCCATTTGTTTTCCTATATTAATGACCAATAACCGCATGGCAGAATACATCATGACAAGTTAAATGATAGCAAACAAATAAGAAAAACGAATGCCGAGTCTTAAAGGGGTTTTCCATTTAAAACTTACTTGTCCCCTATCCTGTGAATAGGGGACAAGTAAGAGATTGCAGGGGATCCGACCTCCATGCCCCAAAGCTATCTCCAAATCAGCTACAGCACTCGGCTTTTTTCGGCAGCTCCATAGAGATCAAATAAGGCTGAAGGTCCTGTGTCGACGCGGAGCTGAATTAAAAACAAAGGAGCCGAGGGCAGATCTAGAGATCACTGGGGGGTACAGATGTCAGACCCCCACACAATCTTTTACTTGTCCCCTATCCACAGGATAAGGGAAAATAAAGTTTTAATCAGAGATGTTCCCACAATGTCTTTTTTTACATGAAAAACGTCCATCTGTATCAAAAGATGAACGTTTTTCATGTAAAAAAGTAATAGATGGTCATGATTAGTAATGATATCTATTTTTTAAAAAGACGGATGTTTTTCCACTAAAAAATGACGTTATAGGAACATAGCCTTACAATAAAGGCTGTTTGTATTGGACAGTCATCATTTGACAACAAACAAAGCTGGGTTTTTTTTGTTTGTTTGTTTGTTTTATAACAATGGCCATCATTATATGTACAATAAAAACAGCCATCATTTTGACAGTGTGAATATAGCCTAGTTGTAGCAAATGCAATTGACAGCAAATTGTAGCAAATGCAAACAAACATGGTCCTGGGACACAAATAAGTAAGCGGGTGACAGCCATAGTTTGAACTTCCTGTCAAGCCATGTGTGTTTTTTTATTAATTAAATTAGTGTTCCTATAATGTAAAAAATAAGGGCAAATAAGGGCCATGTATCAGTCCTAGGGAGACGGGGAGAGAAAAACTGATTTCAAATGTTTTCTATTCCATAGTGTTATGTGAATAAGGCATAATGATTGCAGATACTTAACAGTATTGTCAGTTAAATCACCCACATGTTCTGGGAGAAGTAAAAAAAAAAAAAAGACTACTCTGTCTTTATTATTGAAACTTTTTTCTTTTCTTTTTTTTTTTTACATAACAGGATTCCTTTCAAATGATCTGCTTGACACTCAAAACCTTTCATGTAAATAGTTTGTTTTCCTTAAAGGGGTATTATGCTCAAACTTTTCATATGTTGTTGCCCATGTTGAAACTAACAATTCATTCCATACTTGCTATTATCTATTCATTCTCCTTCCCCCAGTTCTGAGCTGCTGCTTTTTACTGAAGACACATAAAACTGTGTGTGAGCTTTTCTCTCCGTCTCGCCCTCATTCCCCCTCCCTCAGCTGGTGTAAACTGCCAATTTAACGATCCAAATAGTGTTCTTGGAGCCTTTCCCACCCCATCAGGGTCTTCACAGCTTGGACTCAGGGATCCCTCCCACAAAAGCCCTTGTATGCTTTTTCTATGTGGGAAGGCTATGTTACCTGCTTTTCATACACGTTTAAGGTGGGTTGACACGTAACTAATCCGCAGCTGATTTCACGCTGCGAGTTTGCAGTGAAATCCACTGCGGATCCCTTCCTTGTCACTTTTAATAGAATTACATCCTCCAGCGGAATTGTCATCCCTTTCTGAGTATGTAAAAGGCAGCCCCCTCCGCGGCCCGGTGCATACATTACCGGGTCTGTCCTCTGGCTTGCTTTAGGGGGCTCCTGATGTTTGGACTTCCCGCTCAGCCAATCATTGCGCTACCCTGCCGCAGCCACTGATTGGTTTGAGTGGGACATCTAGACACTGGGACCCGCAGAACAAGCTGGAGAGCGGACCTGGTAATGTATGTGCCAGGCCGCGGAGGGTTAAGGCGGCTGCCTTTTACATACAACGGGATGACAATTCCGCTGTGAGTATGTAATTCTAATAAAAGTGACAGGGAAGGGATCCATAGTGGATTTCGCTGTGAACTTGCAGCGTAAAATCCGCTGTGGCTCTTTTACGCGTGAACCCACCCTTACAATATATTCCACCAGAGATGGCAGCACAGAGCAAATTAACCATTGCATGACTTTGTGCATACTCACATGTTAAGCAGCGGGAAGCATTACAGTATGTAATAGACATGTTTAATGCTGCGTTTACACGACAAGATAATTGGCCCGATCGTCCGATTAACAATGTCGGAGTAACAATTTTTTTTTTCTCATAACGATCAGTGTTTAGACGGTACGATATATTGGACGAAAAATTTGTTTTGCGATCGCTTAAGCCTATCTCACACATTTGTTAAATTGGCGAACAACTGTTCACACGGAACGAATTTTTTGCGAACGATCAACGACGAGTTGAGAACATGTTCAAAGTTCAAAATGAACGATTTCTTGCTCAACGTTTGATCGTTCGCTGCGTTTACACATACGATTATCGTTCGAATTCGATCGTTATCGCGCAAAGTCGCGCGATAATCGTTACGTGTAAACGCAGCATAACTCACAATACCCAGCATTAAACTGACAGGAGAAAAGCATTGAGCATGCACAAAGAAGTTAAGAGGAAGGAAGCAACAAGACATACTTAGCTATATATTCTTACAAACAACCCAGGGAGAGCCTATTTACTGCCTATTCAACACACCCAGAGTTGAGAGCAATTTCAGGTAATGAACATCTGCACACTTCCATAGCAATGTTTCACACTTGAACAGTCGGATTCCTCAGGGCCCTTGAGGATCTCATGCTGGAGGCTGGAGATGCACACAACCTCTCCACAGATCTGTCCTCCTCCCTTAGGTTTGTGCGAGCAGGCACAGATCAGTAAAACAATGTCATCTAGTACCGCTCGGTGCCAAGTTATAAGAGATAATGCGAAGAGCACAGAAACTAAAGGGAGAATGGCATTCAAACTAACAACAGAATTAACCCTTCCATCTACATTTCACTACCTAATCTCCCAGAGGAATAAAACAATTGGGGTAATTGCGGGGGGGGGGGGGGGGGCAGCAGCCAGACCCCTATATAACATATCATATGTACATAGAACAGAGGTGTCAAACCCCTGGTCCTCCACCTGTTACAAAACTACAATTCACACCATACCTTCCAAGATGAAAGTGGGCAGGTACATGTCCTGAGCATTACATGTGGGAGAAGCCATGTCTGTACAGTCATTTCAATGTCTGCCCAATGTTACTGATGATGTGGAGACATTGGGCACGTATTGGACATTACTTGGAGGCAACATATAGTTTCTGAGATGGCTAGAGGGAGGAAGTGAAGCTCCAGGGAACAGAAGAGGTAGGACCTTTACTGCTTCCTGAAGAACCCCTTTAAGCTGTGTTCCCAAACAGTATTTTTGTTCAGTATTTTGCAACTAAAACCAAAAGTGGATTGAAAACACAGAAAGGCTATGTTCACATACTGTTGAAATTTAGTGGATGGCCGCCATTTAATGTCAAATAATTGCTGTTATTTTAAAACAAAGGCCATTGTTTTGAAATAGGCAGTAATATTTGCCATTAAATGATGGCTGTCCACTAAATTTCAACAGTGTGTGAACAGAGCCTTTCTGTGTTTTCAATCCACTTCTGGTTTGTTGCAAATTACTGAGCAAAAATACTGTGTGGGATCATAGCCTAAGGCTCTGCTCCCACAACGTCTGTTTTAGCTAAAAAAAAAGGCTGTTTTTGATCATGACGACTGTTAATTATGATCATGATTAGAGATGAGGGAACCTCGAGCATGCTCGAGTCTATCCGAACCCGAGCACTCGGCATAGCGGTGGCTGCTGAAGTTGGATAAAGCTCTTAAGCTGTCTGGAAAACATTAATACATGGATATGTCTTCCACATAGCCTTAGTGCTTTATCCAAGTTCAGCAGCCCCCGCTATGCTGAATACTTGGGCTCAGATAGACTCAAGCATGCTCGAGGTTCGCTCATCTCTAATCATGATCACTATTTACGGCCATCATTATAAAAAAAACAAACAAAAGAAAAAAAACAGCCCTTTTTTGAAAAAAACTGTCATTATTTTACCTAAAAAAAAAGTCTTGGGAATATAGCCTTATTTTGGGAAAGCACCTTTAAGTGATGCATACAGACTTGGTGAAGCTCGGATATGGTACTTGAAGTAATAAACTATATGTTTCTTTATTGACAGTATTTGTTAATTTCATTCCCATCTTCAGCCACCTCTGTCATTATCACTAATTATGTAAATGATATGTAATCTGATGCCCATATCATCCCCACCCGGCGCCGGCACAGGTAAATTAAAGGCAATTCAATGCAAACAAACATACGTGCGGCCCTAATCTGCAATAAGCTTCTATTTGTCTTCGCTGTCAGTCTAAACTGTGATCAAGCAGCTGAAATAATCTGCATAATATGCAAACGATGTTCTGCCGTTAACTTGGCGTTGTTTATATTAGGCAAAAAGATTAAAGTAAACGGTCCAGTGTCAGGACGGATGAAAGGAAATTGGATCTTGTCACTAAGGATTCTTTCTGCTGTCTTCCAGCAGGTGATTAATTTATTTGAAGCAATTAAAGGTTCTGATAGAACAAAGAGGGTATCTGAAATTTCTTGTGTTGAGAGTGACTTAAGCCGAATGAAAAATGACTCTCTATGCTTCCTGCCTAATTGGATTACTGCCCACTCTGCCAGTGTAACCAGGGGGTTTGGGGAATGGAGAAGTTACTGGGGAAAATGCCAAATATGTCGCGAAATGAGCTGTTAGCCAAAGCAAATTTCTACGGGGAAAGGTTAGCTCAGCAAGTCATCTGGGAATAGAATGGCAAGAGAACATGGAACTTTTCGATTTCAATACTTTCATGCTTGTGGTTCTGTTAAAGGTCACATTATTTTATTTGCAGCATTTCCTTACAAATAATATCAATGTTATTGTAAATCACCAGCAAAAAATAAATAAATCAAATTAGGGCTCTTTTTCTGGCGTTTTAAAATGCAAGAAAAATAGTATATTTAAAAAAAAAGTCAGTGAATTTTTTTTAAAATGTTAAACAAATCTTTTTTTTATTTAGAATCTGTTTTGCACATGCCTCTTTTCCTGGTATTTTTTTTTTCTTCTTATAGAGAAGCGTACAGGAAAAATGCCAAAGAAATAAGATTCCTGTTGCTGTTGTGATTTGAAAATGAAAAAAAATGCCAGTGGCCCAAAAACATCAAAAGATGCTGAAAAGGAAAATATACAGAGAGCGCATAAACAGATGGCCTAGATTTAAAATCATTGTAGATTTCGTTTGCTATTTGAATTTTATATGTCTGGGTTTGAACACCAGATTTACTAATTTGGCGCATGTCTCCTCAATACCTATTTTTTTTGGATTTTTCTGATCACTTTTATGCTGTGTTCACACAGTAATATAAAAGCTAACTACGACTGTAAAATAGGTATAAAATGTGGCCATAAGATCATAAGAATCTTTGCATTTTCAAGGTGTTTTCCTTTGTTTTTTGTCCAGTTTGGTTGCATATTTAAGGTTGGAGTCAGATATTTTATACTTAGGAGCCTCTGTAGATATTGAAAAATGCAAATAAACAACAAAAAAGTTTTTTAATTTTTTTTTTTTATGTGAAAACTACAATGGAAAAAAATACTTGAAATACATTGTGGTTTTTGTAAGGGAACAAGATGCTGCAAAAAAAGTGTATATGAAGGAAGCTTAAAGGAGTTAGGAAAGCAACATGATTTATATCGCGTAACATGGTCCACAGGGCACAGAAATAGTGGAGGAATAACAAATGGGAACTTTGTATGTGGCATTCAGAGCTTTTAGTATCGGGCATTCTTGCTAAATGGCAATTAGGGAGCAGATTGCGAGCCAATAACTCACTCAAGAAAGGCAATTTTACTTCTCATCTGTTCCTGGTCAAGCCAAACGTAAACTGCACATCAGAAGGAATGCCAGGACAAATGTGGCCGCCCTGAGATCCGCACTGTTTACTCAGAAAGTGTTTTCTATTTTCATGAACATATATTTGTGATTGCTCTTTGTAGTCATTTTTCTGGGCAGTTTAACATTTTTATTTTATTTCTTTTTTCTTTTTTTTTATGTTAATGGACAAATATTTTCACACCAGAAATTGCATCACATTTACTGTACATCCCATAGCTTAATGTGAAATGCGATGAATGTGACTGTCAAGCAAAGGTTACTGATAGGTCCTGTTCACACATGAGAGGGTTGTTGCACATATTTCTGCCATGTAAAATCATTTTCATACATCTAGGGTTGTTTTTGTAGCAAACGTGTGAATTTATATTAACCAAATGAATGGGACAGTCTCAGAAAGTTTTACTACAAACCTGCTACTTATGAATATAACCTTAGAGGGGTTTGCCCGGCGGTCTGCATTTTTTAATTTATTGCTGCTGGTGCATATAAAACAATAAACATGTTATCCTAACCTGTCCACGCTCCTTTGTGGTCCTCCTGTGGTGTCACCTGCTGACCTCAGAGCCTCCACTTTGGAGACAAACTTTGTCTCCAAAATGGGGGCTCTGCAGTCAGCAGGGGATACTGGCAACATAAGAGGAGGACACAGAGGGAGTGTGGACAGGTAAGGATAACATGTTTATTGTTTTTTATGCATAAGCAGCATTATATTATTAAAAGGTCGACCGCCGGACAACCCCCTTAAAGTCGGTTTCAAAATTGTAAAATATGCCCACATGGAAGCATTCGTATTATATTGCTGTCTCAAGTCCTTGTGTTCTCATGATCCAATCTAAATTGGGCACTTTTTTACAAAATGTAAAATACTGCAGACACATGTTAGCTGAGAGTCATTGAAGAGAAATGAAAAGGAACACCCACACGATTATTATTATTATTATTATTATTATTATTTTATTATTATTATTATTATTTATTTATTTATTTTTGCAGCCTCTGCATTAAGCATTTTTCCAGAGAAAGTTTTAAATTTCTTTAGGGGGGTGTTTAAAATCAAAAGATAAAGAATCACATGACACCACCACCACCACCACAAAAAAAAAAAGTGCAAGGCTATGTCCACACAGTATTACCACTAGTCTTTTGGTCAGTCTTTTTACAACTAAAACCAGGAGTGGGTTAAAAAAAAAAAAAAAAAACAGAAACTTTGCAAATCTTCCCATTATAATTTTGCCCTGTTACTTCCACTTCTGATATTGGTTGTAAAAATACTGACCAAAGCACTACAGAAATACTGTGTGTGAACATAGCCCAAAAGTGGTGTCTGACGGAAACATTAGGCCATGTTCAAACACTGTATGTTTGCTCATTTTTAGGGTCATAAGGCAGTATTTTTGGACTATGTTCCTACAATGTTGTTTTTAGGGGGAAAAGCTAAAACAACGGCCATTATTTGATAATGAATGTGTTAGGACTGGTTAGGATACACACAGAAGACAGAGAAAAGTGAAGCCCTAATGCTGTTTTACGTCAACTGTCCCGTCCTACTTGCCTCAACGTATCCCAAGCGCTGATATAACTGGAACAGGACACATGACAAATATGAGACAATTACAAGACGAGGACAAAAATACACAATGGCGTGTGATCAGCAAGATAGGGTCATACCAGAAGAGTCAGATATTAGTGCAAAGTCACTGGGCAATAAACAGAGTCAATGAGCAAAACAGAGTAAAAAAAAAAATCACTGGCAAGGAGTTAACTGTTTTTATATTTTTAATTTAGTTTTTTTGTTGGGTTATAAAAAGGGTTACTATATTCCTTCGCGTTTCAGACATTAGTTCACTGTATTAAAATGTTTAATATGGTGTGGTGTTTGCTAGTTTCTGAGAACGATATCTCCATTGCTATTCGAGTCTCTGTAATGCTGCAGGAATCTCATTTATCAAAGTCTTCTTGGTAAAAACAATGGCTTTTAAACATCAACAAGCTTATATAAAATGCAGTTGGGACAAAGAAAATTTGTATTAATGAATTTCAATGTTCTTTGGAGACTCATTTATTCTACACTCCTTCCCTATGTTCATACATCAAGTTTAACAACTCCACAATTGTTTACTTCTGTAAGTGTCCATAGATAATTGTGTGTGCATTTCCTAATTTCATCAATAAGCGTGATATAAATCTCTTCTATAGATAAGTGTAACTCTGGAGATAGGATACAATTATTTCTTAGTGGGTGTCCTTATGTTCCCGGATATGATAATGCTTCATCTAAAGCAGTGATGTACAATATACAACCACAGTGTATAAAAGTATACAGTGGTAATATGAATGCTACTTAAAGAGACTTTGTCAGCAGGTTTATGGTGTCCTATCTAAAAGTAGCATAAACTAGTGACAGAGAAGCTGAACAGAATGATGTCTCAATTACATTGTTCTGTGCAGCTGATTCAGAGATACCCTACTGAATAATCAAGTCTCTGAGTACTGCATACTTGTTCACTCCATTTTGTGTGTGAGCTCAAAAGTCCTCTATATTCATGAGTATCAGCTCCCTCTGGCTATTGATTGGAAGTTGTGAAATGGATGCACCTCAAGAGTGCTGTCATATTGACTGTATGTTCCAAATTAACAGTTAAATAATAATAACAACAACAATAATATTTATTTATATAGCGCCTACAGATGACTGGGGGGTCACCTGAGAGGCAAAAAGTGCTTTATTTGCCGATGTTTCCAGTTATTGTACAAAGAGTCTCAAAGTGCCTAACCGCCATTGTCTGAGTTCAGGTAGAAGGTACCTACATGGCACTGAAGAGGTTATAGAGTAGATGGAGAAGGGATAGCAGAGAGGGAGACGAGATTAGGGAATGTTATAAGCTTTCCTGAAGAAACTGTGGGTGTTGGAAATAAGTCCGAGGTCTTTTGGTTAAACTTTCCAGAGAACTGGTGCAGCACAAGAGAAGTCTTGGAGGCAGGAGTGTGAGGTTCTGATTATGGAAGATGTTAGTGTAAGATCGGTAGCAGAACACAGAGCACGGGAAGGATGGTAGGTGGAGATGAGGGAGGATATGTATGAAGGGGCAGAGTTGCGGAGAGCTTTATCGGTGTAGGTGAGGAGTTAGAACTGAATTCTGGATTTAATGGGAAACCAGTGCGGTGACTGGCAAAGGGGGGATACGTCAGTGTAATGGCTAGAGAGGAAGATGGGTCTGGCTGTTGCATTTAGGATAGACTGGAGAGAGGAAAGCTTATGGAAAGGAAAACCAATAAGTAGGGAGTTACAATAGTCAAGAAAAAGTTTTTTCCAGTAATGGGGTAATACAGTGTTTGAATGAGGAGGGAAAGATACCAGAAGAGAGGTTGAATATTTTTAGTGAGGTGAGCAATGACAGCAAAAGAGAGGGACTGGAGGAGATGTGAGCGAATAGGGTCACTAGGGAAGGTAGTAGGACGAGAGGAGGAGAGGAGCTTGAAAACTTCTTCCTTTGTCAAGCAGAGAGTGAAGAGAAGGTGGGAGAGGGAATGGGATCTATTGGGTTTTGGGGCTGGGAGGTGATGTCAGAAGTGATAGTGTCAATTTTAGATTTGAAGTAGGAGGCCAGATCTTCAGCACAGGGGTCAGTGATAGGTGTCTGAACTTTGGTCTTAAGAAGAGAGTTAAAGGTATCAATGAGGCGTTTTGGGTTGTTTGACAGTGAAGAGATGAGGAAGGTGAAATAAGCCTGTTCGGCGAGGTTAGGGGCAGAGTAATAAGATTTGAGAGTGAATTTGTAATAAATGCAATCTGCTGTGGTTCTAGATTTCCTCCACAGATATTCAGCAGTCCTAGAGCATCGTAGAAGAAACAAGGTTACGGTGTGTGCCAGGGCATCTGTGGTGGGTGTTCGGAGAGTAGGGGGAGCTACAGAGTCTAGGATCAATTATGGTGTTTTGTGGCCATGTTTGGGCAGGTGAGAGATGAGTGGTTGAGTGTTGATACCACGCAGATTTCTGTATATTTATGGGGCAGGAGTGTCAGGAGGGGTGCGGTTGTTTGTAATTGCGAAACAGAGAAGGTTGTGGTCAGATAACTGGTCAGATAACTCTGGATTATTTGTGAAGTTGGAAACTGAACAGGGGCAAAAGAGGATCAGGTATAGGGAATGCCTACTCTTGTGTGTGGGAGAGTTGGTTAGCTGTAAAAGGCCAAAAGAGGAGGTTAGGTAGAGAAGCTTAGAGGTGGGAGAGGAGATGGGCATATCGACGAGGATGTTGAAGAAGCCGAGGATTAGTGTAGGAACTTCTGTGGAAAAAAATGAGGGAGCCAGGTGGCAAAGTGGGCAAGGAATTGTCAAAGAAAGTCGGGGGGGGGGGGGGGGGGGCGGTAGATGACAGCAACTCTGAGAGGAAGTGGGCGGGAGAGTCTGGGGGGGTGAACCTGAAAGGAGGCGAATGAGAGAGAGGGTTCAGGGGGAATGACCTGGAAAGTGCACTGAGGGGAGAGAAGAACACCAACTCCTCCACCATGCCTACCCTCAAGTCTGGGGGTGTGGGAGATATAAAAACCACCATAGGATGGAGCAGCAGGGGAAGCAGTGTCAGATGGTTGTAGCCAGGTTTCAGTGAGAGCCAGAAGAGTGAAGGATTTGGTGATGAAAAGATCACAAATCTCAGTGCGTTTGTTCCACACAGAGCGAGAGTTCAGGAGAGCAGAGGTAAAGGATACTGGAGAGATAGGGGGAACAGAAGATGGCAGACAGTGTTTTTTAGTGAATCTAAAAGAGTTCTTATGGAGAAGAATCAAACACTGTGACACAGTTTATGGTCACAGTGGATCATATTTCTTCAAAGGTGGCAACCAGTATATATTTCCTTGAGGTGGGTGTTCTTCTTCTAAGGCTTGTGTCAGTACTTCCCTGGCTGAGGTGTGAAAAGAGTTACTTGCATAGTACTAGTGTTTACTTACATAAGCTTTAAGATATGTAGATATCTCTACATGTTTAGAAGGTCAGCACAATATTGTAATAGCTTCACTAAATACACAAAACATAATCATGACATCCTTAACAGTTTATCTGTATATTGTGTATAGGCGGACAGCTGTCAATCAGCAGCCGGAGGGTGGAGGGAGTAGTCCAGCACACAGCCCATACCTGGATCTGTTTAGCATTTCTGTCACTAGTTTATGCTGCCCACATTTAAGGCAGCATAAAGCTAGTGACAGATCCCATTTAACTATGGATGCTGCACTTAAAAAGAAAATATCTTCTTTTTTAACATTTCTTTAACTCTGTAATATAACTTAAAAAAAAAAAAAAAAAAAAATTATATATATATATATATATATATATATATATATATATATATATATACAGTGGCACCTTGATTTAAGAGTAACTTGGATTGAGAGTGTTTTGGTTTAAGAGTTCATAGTTTTTCAAAATTGTGACTTGGTTTAAGAGCATTGCTTTGGTTTAAGAGCTCCCGGTACTGGGTGATACAGAGAGTGGGGGGAGGGGCATGGCCTGCATAGTGTGGTCTACAGCCCTGTACTCTGACCAAAGTCCCCCTCACCTACCAAATCATAGCAGACCCACTTCAGGCTGGGGCTTGCATCAGGGGACAGGACTGTGGAGGTAATCTCTCCATAGCTGTAACCCCTCTCTCCCCGGACAGAGAGCGCTGTTATACTGTGCCCACATCTGTCCTGCTCATTCCTTCATGCTCCCTGCAGTCTCTGTCAGTCCTTGTGTTTCCCATCCTCTCCATTACTGTACAGTAACTTATATTATCACATATTCTGCTGTTTATACATATTTGTTACATCTGTTTTACATGTTATTCAGAATAAAAAAAAATCCTTATTTTGGGGTGTGGAACCAATTGATTTCTTATGTGAAAATTTGCTTTGGTATAAGAGTGGATTTGGATTACAAGCACGGCCCCGGAACGAATTATGCTCGTAATCCAAGGCACCATTGTATATAAATAAATAAATATATATATATATATATATATATATATATACAGTATATCTAAAACACTAGTATGGGGCACAGCTTCAAAAGTGTGTGCCAGTAACAGGAGATCTGATCTCAACCTCCTCCTAGAAATAATGAAGATACCACAGTACTACAAATGGCAAACTCACTTCAAACTATGTTTCATTTCACAGAAAAGCAAAAACAAGGTGTGATGCCACATAGAGCTTTTCTCAAGCATAACCTCAAGTGAGCAAACAGGTGCTTTATTAGGATGTGACATCAGTATACATTGGATGATTTTTGGACTCCTATATTTATATGCTGTATGAATTGAACATTTGACATGAATTTGACATTGTGAGTGCTGCTGTATCTTCATGAGATAGATAGATAGATAGATAGATAGATAGATTTTTAAACATTTTTATGTGAAGTAGCAGCAGTAAGGGATGACATGGACCCTCCGCCTGCCACTATTAGCTGTGTCAGGAACTGCAGTGTTGCTTAACATATTACAAAGTGATAGTGATCCTCCGCTGAAGTCTTTTCTAATCCACGGTAGCAATAGAATACACATCATAGTTGGGGAAACTTTCTGTGTCAGTAGCACTGTACCCTGTAACAGAGCAAGCAGTAACTGACAGCTCTGCTACACTATGCCACAGGCTCCTTCTCCAAATCTAATTTCTATTCTATTGCTAACATGCATTAGAACAAACATTAGGGGAGGCTCAGTATTGTTAAAGCTGTATGTAGCAGCACTGACAGGGGCGAAACTACCACCATAGAAGCCATAGCGGCCCTCTAGCCCCCTGAGCCCTGAACTCTGTATACTTCTGCCTGTCATCCCAGGCTCTATACGGTAAGCTGGATAACTGCCAGCTTATTAAATAGAGACAGTAATTATGACAGACAGGAAGATGTAGAGATGCAAGGCCCGACCCCCTGCACCCTCAGGCCCCTCTCCCACCTCCGATGAACTCAGGCTGCTTCCTGCTCCCTTCCGATGTCGGAACAGGAGGAGGAGATGGAGAAGCTGCACACTGCAACCAACTTGAACACTTCAGAGCTTCCCGACATAACAAGTGATTGTGCATGTGTGTATGTAGTGTGTCTATTTGTGTGTATGTATCTACTGTATGAATTGTACCTACTTGTGTGTGCATGTATAATTTGTGTGTAGGTGGGGGGCAATCAGAAGTTTTCTATGGGGCCCAGTAATTTCTAGTTACGCCCTTGAGCACTGACAATACGTAACTGTGCTGCGACCAGGGCTTGAGCAGCCCTGTAGTTCCTGACACAGTAACTGATGACAGCAGAGGACCTATGCCATGCAGGGTAAAATTGTAAAGTTAGGGGGGGGCGGAATGAAAAAAATATTATTTTCTTTCATTTCCTTTTTTCTTTTACACCCATTGTGGTTAAAGATAATTAGTTAAAAGCTATTAAAAATTATAAAGTGCTTCTATTTTGATGATACAGAAATGCTTTATGTAACATCCTGGAACAAAGGGCTGCTAAAGAGCTTTCATTATTCTCTTCTAAGAGTGTGTGGACATAACCTTACAGATTATATACTATTTCTGCTACTTTTTTCTTGTATTAAACCCAGTGATTTTCCTAAAAGGTTTTGTCTGCACCACTTTCCAATTTATATATCAATAGAATACACAAGAAAGTTTTTTGTTTGTTTGTTTATAATTTTCTTTTAAATGATGTCAGTTATTTTGCGATTTTGGCCACTCGTCAATGACGCTGTTGGTACATTAATCTAGCTTAGGTGGACAGATTGCCCTTTGGGTGTGTCTTTAATTGAAAAGTCCATTGAATTTAATAGTAAAGACAGTCAAAGGACGGTGAAAAAAGATAAATAGTGTTTGAAGAACTTATAAATTACATCCGTTAATTGAAAAACAATAATAATTCTCATGATCATTATTTGACGACCTCCTTAAAAGACGTCCGTGATTTAATACACTGTGTGAAAATGACGTGCATTATTCGATAGACCTCAGTGCAATTCATTGACGTCAATTAAAATAATGCAATAACAGACTTTTTTATTTAACAAAAAGCAGACGCCTTTTTCCTTTTTTTTTTTTTTAAACCTAGTGTGAACATAGCCTAACACTGCAATACTTGTCTTGTACTGATTCTACATCGCAGTCTGTATAGAGAATACATTAAATTTTGTTATTAGAAAGCCTTAGCAAGCTAGTCATCATACTTCATTCCCCCCCCCCCCCCCCCCCTAAAGGCATAGCTGAGCGCCTATAATTTAGTAAGACATGCTGCTTTCTATATGCAAGATTACTGTACAGTACCTGGTAAAGAGATAACACTACTCGGAATGCAAATTGCCAGTGGAATCTCTTGAGAAGCACTGACTAAGCAGAGACTGCTGGGAAATTTCAGCTTTAAAGCCTGCAGGATTGTGAATTCAGCTCTGGGCTATACAATTTGGGCTACAATGCAGGATCAGTAGAAGATAAGTTATGCAGCGTTTTTACAAAATGACTCAACTTTTTATGTAGTTTTGTTGTAAATTTTTGTATAAATCTGTAACAAAAGAAACAAAATGACTAAAAATATTCCTGTTTTAGTGGAAAAAAAATCCTAGATTTTACTGTAACATTGTTAAAGTTTAAAAAACATGCCTGAATTCCCATTCATACTGTATGTGCATGCAAATATGAATCTGACCTTTATGTGACCTTTACAAAGGGAGATAATGCTTACTAGTTAATGGAAGCAAGTAACATTAACAGTGACAATAAAGACTGTAGGAGTAAAGTATTATCCTTAAAACAGACACAAAGGGGGAGATTTATCAAAGGGTGTAAAATTTAGACTCGTACAAACTGCCCACAGCAACCAATCACAGCTCAGCTTTCAGCTCTGGTGAAAGGAAAGAAGAGCTGTGATTGGTTGCTGTGGCAAGTTAGCACCAGTCTAAATTTTACACCCTTAGATAAATCTTCCCCAAAGTTTTAATAATTCAATTCGTTTTTTAAGAGGTTGTCTGGGGATAAGAAACATTTGTTCCACCTTGTCAAATCCCTTACAGCTGCCACGGTGACACTCCCGATCCTCCACTGGCCTATGTATCCACAATGCTGTTCTGCCTTAATCAGTGATTGGCTGAGTGGGGTGGGGGTCATGTGGGGTTGGGACTGGGGATCAGCAAACTTTTTAGCACACTCTGGCTTTTCCAAACCTGTGCAATGCACATTTGGCTACCGGTGGCTGGAGAAGTTGGATGCAGGGCTAGTAATCAAATGCTGCACACTGTGGTTTAGATGATAAACATGTAGAAACATTATATACAGCAGGAGGTGACAGCCAGTTGCTAGGGGCGCGGTGGTGCTTTTTTCTGATGTAGCCGTCGCCGGGGCCTCACCACATCTGGCCGATCGGCAATAAGTGTTTGTCAATGTAATCAGCTGACTGACAGCTGGTACCACCAGTGATCTGTCTGATCTGCTCTGGGACTCCAGGTCCGATAAGTATCCTCCACTTGCCTCTGTTCCTGTCCTGGACTGTGATAGAGCCTCAGACCCTGAGTTTCCTCTTGTCCTAGGAATGGCTCCTGCATTTATTGTCATTTGTCATTTTGCCAATATCATTGTCATTGTCATTTTGACTTACTGATTTTTGTACTGCTTTGCTAGTGTGTGTGTTTAGAACCGGATTTCTGACCCTAATCTATTGTGTTTCTTGTCAGTCTTGTCTTGTTCTGTGTTCACTTATTTAAGTTAGGGACTGTCGTCCAGTTGTCCTCTGCTGCCTAGGGCAGTTGATTTAAATAGGCAGGGACAGCAGGGTTGGTGTCAGCATCAGATCTGCATCTGTCTTTTGTCATCCAGTCCCCTACTCTAACACCAGGGTCGTACACATTCAGTTACAAAGTGTTGGCTGGGTATAAATGTTAAAGGTAACGCAGATGGTATTGAGGCAGGTAAGACCCTAGCAAAAAATCACATTATTACCTACCTCAGTTACCTGAAGATCCTGTTGTGATGTCATCTGGTCACTCAAAGCACCGTCTACTCCCAACTTCCAAGATGAGCTCTTCCCTGCAGAGATGTCCCACCACACCCAGTGATTGGATGAGCAGCCACCACTGCAGTGAATAACTTGTCTTGAAAGTAGATGATAGCCAGTAGAGCTGGTAGGTATCTGTTTATTTTGTTGCTGATGTTGTTTATTTGTTGTTGTTTTTTATGCCACCGCCAGAAGTATCTAAATTTTTTCCAGTATTTGATTCCTGTCTTCAGAAATATGAGAAGTGTAATTCTGCCAATATTTTGCTCTTTGTTTTTGTAACTTTAATATTTTTGAATAACTGATACTTCTAGATAACCTGAGACCCACCAGGAAATTGCCGAGCTCATCACAATGAACTCACCCTGCACGGGCCAAAATCCTTGTTTCTGTGTTGCGGTCTGATAATTGATTTATCTTGTCAGTATAAATATTTATAATGTGAAATGTAAAGTAGTTTATGTACGTAGCGCACTAATTAAAATGAATGATCACTATGCTATTTTGGTAATCCATTATGAAAGAAACTTTGTAATTTTCTCAGTGCTGGCTGCTGGAGATTGATGGTGGCCCAGACTGAAAGTTTGCTTCATAGTTAATTACAGTAAGTTGCTTAAATTTGTAATTTATTCATAGATTAACAATGTAGCACTGACTCCCTTGTCGCTGTAAAGCATTGAGGTAGAGATGGCTTCAGGGTGGCCTGAAACTAATGGTAAAAGGAAAACGCAGTAATCAAAAACTTTACTGTTCACAAGGGCGACCTATCTGCTATAGGAGTGCTATCACAGTCTTTACTAAGCCTTAAGTACATCTGCTTTGGGGCCTCCCACTACACTCAAAGCATCCATAATCCTAGTGGTTGTTAGCGACTTCCTCATGGGATAGAGCCTAGGCTTCTCTTAAGGCCTGGCAGCACTAAGCCTGCACTTCTGGGCTGCCTTACTTTATAGACACAGCTGCCACTCTCATAACTTAAGCACGGTACTTAGATATAAGGTCTTGGACACGTCTCCGCCAACTGGTTGCCCTTTGTGGCCAGTTGTCAATTATTGTCGTCGTCCTGACAACAAGATATCTTGTGAATATTTTTCAGTCATTCAGTAGGTAGCACTTACCTCTTACTCGCTCTGGCCTTCTTTACTGTCAATCACCTCTTTGGCCTGTAGCGCTTTTTTCCCCCCAGCAAACCCTTTTCCACCATTGGTGGAAAGACCACCATTCAAGACAAACATCTGATGAGGTTATTGCACCTAGTCACACAACAGTCTCTCTGACAACAGAAACTTCTCTCTGTCCTCTTTCTCCTCGATTTAGCTTCTGCAGTAGGGGAGACTCCTTCTCCTCTGCGCCCACTCCTGATGTTGTTTACTGTGTCAGTCACTTGGTCATTGCAGGTGCAGGGACTGTGTCCCCAGCCACTGTACTTTGTCCAGTGTGGTTAACTGGCACACACAGGAAGGGGCACTTCCACTTTAACCATATTATTCCTTATTATACAGTCTGCTTGGTCAACTTGCCTAGACTCTCTCCTCCACACACCCCTCTCTTTACCCCGGATTCTACAGCCCCCCCACACCCTACATCACTGTACATTACATACAGGGTCATTCATAAAGGCTGGGCATGAGGCTGCTATCTGCGGCTACCACTAGAGGGATCTTACTGCATATATCTTTATTTAGACTTCATTACATGCTAAATAAATCCATAGGCTGTTAGCCCCCTCAAGGCAGCTTGAAACCAGAATTATATGACTTAAGTCAGAAATACTAAACCTCCTTATAACCGATCGGTATGAAAATAAACAGCACAGTGTTTTGGAACTAAAACCAGAATGGTAAATATAAACTTTATTTAAGTTGTAGTAGTGTATTTCCTGTTGCCTTTAAAGTGTCCCTGTCATTTACCAAAAGTTTGGATTTGGCATCATAGGCAGTGACCAGATTGTAAGGAAAGGGTTAACACACTGTTTTTATCTCCACTGCCCCTGTCGGTGCTTCCACACTAACCTCCATATACTACTGAGTACAGATGAGTGAACTTTCCAAAAGTTCGGTTCGGTAGGTTCGCTAAGCTTTGAGGTCAAATTTGGGTTCAGTTCAGAGGAACCTGAACATTTCTTAATCCCATAAAATAATAAAATTTGTAGTTATCGAATATCGAACATGCTCCAGTTCGTCCAAACCCGAGTGTTCGGCATTTGATCGAGAATGCTGGATGCTTGCTCAACTCTAATAATTTGTATTATTTTAGGGGATTAAGCAGTTTCATACAGTTAGTTTTTTGTATGCTAGCTTTGCATAGACGCAATGCCAGTGTATTGCTTTCTACTCCGCCAGCTTTTTTTTTGTATATTTACTTATCACAACATATTTTTGTTCCAATTTTGCTGTTTTTTGTTTCCAAAAGCAACACTGGAACAAAAACATGCTGGGATAAGTAAACATACACAAACAAGCTGGTGGGGGACACCTGAGACCCGTAGAAGGACACCGATAACTAACCAAATTTTGAAAGCTCGTAACGTATCTCAGATTGTGATGTTTGGTTCGCTCATCTCTACTACTGAGCATTAGCACTGGATTTTAGCAGGTAAAAGGGGGTCTCTTGGTCCCTCTAATTTATAGGTCAGGTTTTGACCCCTATAGCTACCCCACTGACCATCTTTTTGATATATTGACCCATAACAACTTAGCTGAGCACCTACAATGCAGTGTTCTGTACAGCACCATAACTTGAAGCTCCAGGATTCCAATACAAAACCTACAGCTGGTTCCCTCCCCGTCACCTACTATGTGCCGTGTATAATACTTTTGCAAAATTTTATACCTATCCCTTTTAAACTGAATGGGGCTTACTGAAATCCATGCTTGACACTAAAATAAGCTATTATGATAAATCCAGGTGATCAGTTGCAGAAATGTCTGGAATAAATCTACCACATGTAAATCCATGCTGACAATGGTGGCAGAGGGAAAATCCAAAAATGTATTCACAGATTTATAATACTTCTATGTGAGGAGTAAAATTCTATTTAAAGTTTCACTTACACTAAATGTTCTGTAAGATTTCACTTGTTGTTCTGATACTCAGATCTTTTCCCTCTTTTTGGACATGTCATTATAAGACACTATAGGCTGCAAAAGGTTGAATTTGGTCTTCCAGTGACATTATCAGCAGCCTGTATGTTTTTAGTCAATGCAATGAGTAAGAATAGAGGTTTCATTTAAAGAAACATTACAATATACAGAGCTTAGAAATGTATATTTCATAAAAAAAACTACTAATATCTATCATATATTTCTATGTGAATCTTAAATGGAAAAACATTTGTCTGGACTTCTCAGTAGTTGGTACATTATAATAAGCCTTTATCCAGCATGAAATGACTGATAATAAAGTATAATAGATAATGCACGTGTATATAAAAGGCAAAGCATAAACAAGAAAAAACATGGTGTAGTTTAGGGTGTGGTTTTTAATCTCCCATTGATCTTTAAGTAAATCTATCATCAGGTACATTGCTTTGGGTTTTTTACATTAACAGATCGGTGCCAGCATGGACATACTGGTGTTGGGGTTGTTGTTTTTAAACTGTCGCCTGGTTCTTGCACATGGCGCCGGTCTGTTCCTGAGCACAGGACCATCATGGAGCACAGGGGGCTGGCCCACTGGCCCCTAGTGGGACAATCTCCTCACCCCTCCATGATGCGGCTCCATTAGATTCAATGGAGCCGCGTCAGAGTGGGGGCTGGCGGGCCTGCCCTCAGTGCTCTGGGGAGGGGGGGGTGTAAAAAAAACAAAGTGATGTACCTGTTGGTGAGCTTTTAAGCAGAACTGCTCTAAAAAGTGATGCATCACTTCTTTTCTTAACCAAAATTTTTTTTCAAAAAATTCTGCATCAAAATCAACAGGAGATTTCTGCATGGTTTACACCTTCTCAATCGAGGCAACAGATCGGGGTTACATGAAAGGGGAGTACAAGAAAAGAATCTATCACAGGCATCAGGAAACAGATTTATGGTGCGTTCACACCTACAGGATCTGCAGCTGATTTTCTGCAGCAGATTTCATTTAAATAACTGAACACAGCATCAAATCTGCTGCAGATCATGTAGGTGTGAACGCACCTTTAGGGAGTATAAATAAAGCACTGGAACACTGGTGTCAAACAAATCACTTATTGATTGGCCCAGCTACTTTGGCAGTGTTGTGACAAGTAGTTCAGTGCCGCACAGCAGCGACAACCATGGGAATATTGGTACGCTTTGGCTGGCACTTCTGATCAGATATGGGCTATGTTCACACTAAGTAAAATAATAAAAAAAAGGGAGTCCACTTTTTCTTTTCAAAAAGACGTCAGTTATTACCGCATTTTAATTTACCTCAATGGAATGCTTTGAAGTCAATGGAATGACAGCGCCCAATGAACACAGTGTATTAAGTAACGGACAGTTTGCATGGACGTCAAAATAATGATCATGGCAATTAATTCATGGACAAAGTTTTCAAACAACGGACGTTATTTTTTAGTTGTTCACACACTTTTTTTTTACCGTCCTTTGACCGTCTTTAATGGAAAAGTCTATTGAATTTAAAATTGAAGACACACCCAAAGGAAAATCAGTCCACCTAAACTAGAATAATGTACGGCCATCAACGGGGCTAAACCGCAAAATAACTGACATAATTTGGAACTTCAAAATAATTAATTATTAAAAAATAATAAATGCAAGGGAAAAAACGTAATGTGAACATAGCCATACCCTGCACTGGAGTACAAAAAGATAAGTTCCAGGCAAATCTAACATGCATGTTGGCTTACTGACTTACCCCCCAATAGCAGATGTGTCGGGGAGAGAAGAGTCAGATATGGTATATATCAATATGCCCAATCCTTTTGTCCCGGAGGAGAGTGACTGCCATCAGACAACCCTTTTAGGGACACAGTTACTATATTCTGCCGACGGACTGTATTTGTAATACTTGGCCTGGTAAGGTCAATGAAGATAATACATCATAGAAGAAGTGACACTTGTGTTACATGAATGTTCTGGTTTAGATGGAGATTAAATTTCCCGTGAGTTATATTTCATTATACAGACCTGTGTCCGCATAGAAGTGATTTCCATTGGGCACAGTTATGATTTCCAGCCGAGCCACCCAGTCCAGTCCCATTCTGTCAGGTATCCGTGAGGCCGTACAATGATTTGTCAGTGGCGCTTTGTGTTTCGTTCTCCATATTTCCCAGAACAGCTGAAGTTTCCCAGAAGCCATATTGAGATGCCTCATTTAAATTGGTGTGATGTTGCTTAGTCAACCAACTCTTAAATGACAACTGCTTTAAATGAAGGGTGTGCAGCTTGAGGCAAGCTGGATTTGCAAATCTCCATTAAAGGCCTGCTGTGGCAGCTGCAGTAAATTAGGGACATTGGAGAAAAGTTAAGTACTAGGAATATTTTGGACAAATAATTGCAAATGTATTTAAATTTATGAAGATTTGGTAGCTCCTCATTTACAAGTGTAGAAACACAAAGAGGATGTGCTGTGCATGACATTCTCACATATTCTGGGATATTGTCAAAAATAGGCCCATAAACTTTTTTTTTGGGAAGAAAAAATATTCAAATTTATGTATTTTCAATGTTAAGGAGGGCTTTAAAAGTACACACAATCCAATAAATATTCTTTTCAACTCCGTATAGTTCGTATCTATTTATCTTTTTGTCTATCTAATCTATCTATAGAAGGTATATCACCGCAGCACTCCAGATGTGATCAAACAAGTGGATTTATTGCTCCCAAAGGTGCGATGTTTCGCTCATACAATCAGAGCTTTCTCAAGCAAGCAAATACATGTGTTCTAGAAATGAGCGAACCTCGAGCATGCTCGAGTCCATCCGATCCCGATCGTTCGGCATTTGATTAGCGGTGGCTGCTGAAGTTGGATAAAGCCCTCAGGCTATGTGGAAAACATGGATATAGTCATTGGCTGTATCCATGTTTTCCAGACAACCTTAGATCTTTATCCAACTTCAGCAGCCACCGCTAATCAAATGCCGAACGATCGACTTCGCTCATCTCTAATGTGTTCACTTCAACCTTATATTCAACAGTGTTTCACTATCATTGGTAATCATTATCGCATGATTAGGGATGGTCCGAAACTGCCGATGTTCGGGTTTGTATGAACCCGAACGCTCGGCAACAGATTCCCGCTGTCTGCCCGCTTAGTGGAGCGGGTGGATACAGCGGGAGGACCGCCTGGAAAACTGGAATACAGCCTATGGCTATGGCTGTATCCCAGTTTTCCAGGCGGTCCTCCCACTGTATCCACCCTCTCCACGGAGCGGGCAGACAGCGGGAATCATTACTGAGAGTTCGGGTTCGTACGAACCCGAACGGAACTCGGTTCGGACCATCCTAACACATGATCAAGTGCATTTTCAAAACACAGCATTTTATTGTGTGTTTATGTGTCCCCGAGAAAGAGTTGCTCCCAGTGGCTTAAGGCAGGAAGGTTCCTGCGATCTACAAGAAGAGAAGAGAGAATGCTGGTGACTAAAAGGGAGATAGAAGACAGGAGGAGCATGTTATTTATTATTTTTCTTTTGGCGATTGGGCACAGGGGTCAAACTGTCTACTCCAGTCTATTATACTGGGGGGAATACTGCCTACTGGGTTCTATCTACACGGGGACACTGCCTACTGGGGACCATCTTCAGAGGGACACTGCCTACTGGTGACCACCTACAGAGGGACACTGCCTACTGGGTTCTATCTACAGGGAGACACTGCCTACTGGGGACCATCCACAGGGGGACACTGCCATTTGTGGGCTATTTACAGGGGAACACTCCAACTAGGCATTATCTGCAGGGGGCACAGCCTACAGGGGACTATCTACAGGTGGAAACTATGACTTGGGGTTGTTCACGTAGCACCTAGTATGTAGTTTGCACTGTAGATAGCCCCTAGTAGGGAATCTACAGTGGGAAACTGGTATACAGGGGGGCACTAACTACTGGGGAATATCTATAAAAGCAAACTGCCTACTTATGGCTATCTACATAAGGAAAATGCCTATGGTGGGCCATTTACAGGGGGAAACTACCTACTAGAAACTATCGACAAGGAAAACTGCCTTCTGTGGGGCATATCTATATGGGACACTTCCTGCTGGCATCCATCTCTTGGCTTTCTACTGGGGAAAACGGCTAATTGGTGGCTATATACAGGGAAAACTGCCTACTGGGGGTTATCCACAGGGGTAAGCGGCCTACTAGAGACTATCTACAAATAATAAATCCACCTTAAGAAAATCCTGTGGGAATCCCTTTCTGTTCTGTATCCTATCTCTTTCTGTTAAATATCTATTCTTGTCTCTCTCTCTCTAATTTATGTCTGTTCATCTATAAGACATATTTATATATTTAGATGTCTTTGCATAAAGAAGAGCTCAAATAATGATCTATTTACAAATGTGGCATCTGTACATTACTGAGCAGATCACAACAAGACCACATTACATTTACAGTACGTCTTGTTTCTGTGAAGCATCTGTTTCCTTCAAAAGCTCGCTACTCCACTGGAATAATCCCTTGAGAGGTAAAGTTTCCAAAATGGGATCTACTGGTGGGTGTTTATTATTTTTTTGACACCTCTACTTCGACATCACTGCAGCAAAAGGTTCGATGAGGCAGGTGTCTTTTACTGACAACCAAGAAAGCTTATTAAATTATCAAATTATGAATTTTTTGTTTCTTTTAAAACTATATTGCATGTCAATTACTACCAATACAAAGCATAAGAATCTTGTTAAAGGAGAATTCCGGCCAAAACTACTTTTTAATATGTTATTACTTACGGAAAGTTAGACAAATTTCTAATGTACATTAATTAATTCCCTTAATTTAGTAGATCAGGGAGACTTCAGATTCTCTAAAAAGAGATGATGTCACGAAGCGGGGGTGTAATTACAATGGATCGCCTGCAGGGGCGCACTATATATAGAAGTCAATGAGTACCATTGACTTCTATATATAGTGCGCCCCTGCTGGACACTCCATTGAAATTACAATGGATGTGTATGTACATGTACATGTATACAGTATACAGTGTTTTTGATTGAATACATTTATGGGTTTCCTTGCTCCCCAAAGTATTCCATAAATGTAATCAATCAGTACATAACAGTAAGCACGCCGCCGCCGCCACCGAACGCCCGCCGCTACCGAATGCCCGCCGAACTGCCGCTCTGGACTACACTCAACTACTACTCTCATCAGAGAGAGTAGTAGCTGTGTTCTATTGTCGCCGCCGCCGCTAATGCTGCTGCTGCTCCGATCACGCATGCCGGCTCCCGGTGCTTCCTGGTGTCCCCGGCCAGCATGCGTGATCGGAGAGCGGTGTCGGCGGGGATTCAGCGATCACATAGAGTAAAGTTTGGCCGGAGGAGGAGGGGGGAGCGGAGTGGGATGATAGCTGCTGCAGAGTGATGAGCGGCTCCCCCTGCGCCCATCAGCAGCAGCATTAGCGGCGGCGATAGAACCCAGCTACTACTCTCTCTGATGAGAGTAGTAGTTGAGTGTAGTCCAGAGCGGCGGTTCAGCGGGCGTTCGGTGGCGGCGGCGGCGGCGTGCTTACTGTTATGTACTGATTGACTACATTTATGGAACACTTTGGGGAGCAAGGACACTTGCTCCCCAAAGTGTTCCATAAATGTATTCAATCAAAAACACTGTATACTGTATTACATGTACATACACATCCATTGTAATCTCAATCGAGTGTCCAGCAGGGGCGCACTACATATAGAAGTCAATGGTACTCATTGACTTCTATATATAGTGCGCCCTTGCAGGCGATCCATTGTAGTTACACCCCCGGTTCGTGACGTCATCTCTTTTTAGAGAATCTGAAGTCTCCCTGATCTACTAAATTAAGGGAAATAGCCCTATATGTGCATTTCCCATAATTTATGTACATTAGAAATTTGTCTAACTTTCCGTAAGTAATAACATATTAAAAAATAGTTTTGGCCGGAGTTGTCCTTTTAACCTAAATAAAACATAAAAAATATATAAAAGAAAAACCTAAGTTTTCATTAACCCTTTAGAAAGAAAGAACTTCAGGTGGATTGTCCTATCCTGACGGTTACTTTGTGATATAATATTTGGGAGCTAAAAATAAATTTGTGAATTTGGGTCTTGAGCAGCAATGAATCTATCCTTTGACATTAAATCAATTCCTTCATGAAGTAAAGATACGGTGAAAGAAAGTGTTTGTCATATTATTGGAGGTTGTTTCAGGTCAAAAAAACAAGAGATAAAAGAAGAGTATTCCCATCTTATTATTATAGCCTTCCAGCCCCCTTAGGCCTGTTTGTCACCATTGGAGGTAGACAGGAAGCCGAAAGTGTTCTACAGATTCTCATTGATGGAATAAACTGAGCAGCTCACAGGACTACACCATTTGCACAACTCCCGTTAAAGTCTATAGGAGTTATGCAAATTGCATTTCTTGGCTATTTTTGGCTTCTTGACCACCTGTGAGAATCTTTTACATAAGATGGGAGTACCCTTTAAGCAACACAGAATTCTGGACATTTCATAGTAAATATACAGTACAGACCAAAAGTTTGGAAACAAATGGGGAGATTTATCAAAGGGTGTAAAATTTAGATTGATGCAAACTGGCTACAGCAACCAATCACAGCTCAGCTTTCCTTTCACCAGATCTTAAAGTTAATCTGTGATTGGTTGCTGTGGGCAGTTCTCTTGAAGCTTATCAAGAGAATGCCAAGAGTGTGTAAAGCAGTAATCAAAGCAAAAGGTGGCTACTTTGAAGAACCTAGGATATAAGACATTTTTTAAGTATCTTCACACTTTTTTTTAAAGTAATACTAAATGTATTAATTCATTGTTTAGATGCCTTTTTAATGTGAATCTACAATTTTCATAGTCATGAAAATACAGAAAACTTTCTAAAATGAGAAGGTGTGTCCAAACTTTTGGTCTGTACTGTACAAGTGGCACCTTGGTTTAAGAGTAACTTGAATTGAAGGCATTTTGCAAAAAGAGCTCACAGTTTTTCAAAAATTGTAACTTGGTTTAAATTGAAAGTGTTCCTGAAACATGTAATATCTATGTGCATTACTTTATAATAAATGTGGTTCCTTTTTACACCCTGAACTTCCCACTGTTTTGGGGGCAGCACTGGCAATCTGGCATGTACTTTAGTCGGCTCTGGTAGCCCCATCATGTTAGAAGACGTTCTATCACTTGGAGACACCATACCCAGGATCACCTGTACCCCATACTTCCAGGTGATACAAACAAAGCCAAAGAGGCAAAAAGGTGATCAATGATCAGTGTTCACCTGCTCTACTTCATATACCTTGAGGCCATGTTCATATACCTTTAGGCCGTGTCATGGAATGGCCGGTGTCAGAGAAGATCATCCTGGCCGGTACTGCAGTACCAGCCGGATGATCTTCGTTTCTGCTGAATTAAGATGCGGGCACATCCGTGTGCACCTGCATCCGAATTCCCCACTGCACATAATAGAGTGTGCGGCCGGAGATGCACACTCCATTGTGTGCGCTGACAGGTTCTATGCGGCCACTATTCAATGAATCCTGGCCGCAGACAACTGACATGTCAGTTTTTTGCAGCGCAGCTAGGGATCCCGGCCGGAGTGTATACTATGTGTATACACTCTAGCCATGATTCCCTTAGCCTGTAGCACTACATAAGAGCCGTAGGAATCACAGCTGTTGTTGCAAATCAGAAACAACGGCCATGATTACTACGGAACGTACGTAGTGTCATCACAGGAGGAGGTTTTTTGCCTTCTTTTTATTTCCTTTCATTTTGGATTCTAAATAGAGAAGAGTGAAGCAAATCTGACGAAGCGGATTCTTTGCGAATCGTGCTGTCAATTCTTTTTATTCAGCAAAGCAAATTCACACGATTTGTTCAACAAATTCACTAAATTCATGGTGGCCAAGATGGTGGCCGCACATGTTATCTTACAGTATTGTCCTTTGGTGGGATCAAGGGATTATCCATAACCGCTTGCACCTGTCCAATCAGCTGAAAACCACCCTTCTGTGATGTCTGCACCCCCCCCCCCACACACACACACTCACAGACACACACATACCCTCTGTATAAGGTGATTGGCTTCTTGGAGGCGGCCAGTCGGCTGTGTATAGGGGAGAGCAGGTTGCAGCAGGCAGTTAGAGCAGGGAGAGAAATACAGAGAAAGGGACAGGGAGGAGAGGAGAGGAGGGTCAATTGTGGGTGGTTTTCTGTGGGAGCAGTGAAGCCGTTGTCCGGAATACCAAGTCACTGGTTGACTGTTCTTCATTCTACCAAGTCACTACAGGGTCCAATCCCTGAGGCCTCAAAAGATTGTGAGAATGAAAGCAGTAAAGCACCTGACTGTGCAAGGGACTGTAGTTCAGCCCATTCAAGTGAATAGGATCAGCTACAATAAGTTACAATGTGAAGCTGCCATTCAGGGAAAAATAATGCAGTGTCATACCAGAATTGTGTCCCTTTCATTATACTCTATTAGGTGTGAAAACCCCTTTAAGTCAAGTTCAGACCAACTGCAGTGCCAAAGTTCCCCTTATAGGTAGGTCAACCTAACATATGTTCTCCTGTTATTGGGTTACACTCATTAAAATGTACAGAGTTAGGCTATGTTCACACACCGTCATTATTTACCATTAAATGACAGCCGTCTTATAAAAACAGCCGTCATTTTGAGGGTGTGTGAACATAGCCTAATACTTATTATTATTCTGAATATTATTATTGATTTAACATTAACACTGTATGAGCTGTTAAACGCATTCGGCACCTGCTTTATTACTAATAAATCCATCTTCTTTAATACATTTAGATTTTTTATTGCTTCATACTCTTTACAACTTTATCAGACGACAGAATGTACCCATTCAAGCTATTCAGAATCAGAAGGCGAAATACTTTGATTGTCAAAATGCATAAAATGACATGAATACTAATGTGCCCAGGCCATGAATGCTTAAAGAGATGGAGAGTGTGTGTTTGCACATCTTTACCAGAAATGTAGGACACAGTATGCAGTTTACAGGAACTGACACATCACATGGTACACAAAACTGGGACACGGAGGTATACATAAAAAAATGCTCCCTCTAATTCTGTTAAGTCGCTTTGTTATTCTGGTTCAGCCAGCATTTTTTTTTTTTTTTTTGTCTCTTTCTGCTCTTTGTTCCTTTGCGTTTGAACAGGAGAAATGTTAGTTTGTGATAGCAATGCATTGATTGCAGTAAAGAACTACATCTAACCTTTTCTGCTCCCTCAACGACAGTCAATGGTATCTAACAAGATAGAGAAGATAATGTGCTCTAGCTGCCATTTACTGGACAAAAGGATAGAAGTCTTTTATTGTCCCGGTTTGTTCCCTACTTGGCCTTGATTGTCAATGCAACTGATTATAAAAATATGAAGCTTTTTGTATGGCAGATAGGACTGTAGCACATGTGCACTTAAAAGAAATCAATGTGACATGGTGGAAATGAACCTTCTCCAGTAACACTATTTGCAAGTGCTTTATCCCGATTGGTATTTATAGGAAAGCTTATAACAGAGATGTATTAAAGGTGACCCATCTTGTTGGAGAAGTATACAGGAGTGCCACAGCATGAATATGAAGTATTATAAATGCTAATAGAAGACGTAGGTGCTATCGAGGCTGTCGCTTCTGGCACAGGATGGTCAATGATTGGACAAGCTTCGGGTAGCAGCCACTATGTTTACCATTTTATTGTCACTAGGGGTCCTTGAACATGAATATTCTTTATAAGTTTATATACATATCTATCATTCTACAGGAATTATACTAGAACAAGGATAGAAGGAGGGTTAGAGGAGGGGGAACAATCTTGTGATTAGTCTATCTGACTAAATCATAGGCGTGAGATCACACACACACACACACACACACACACACGCACCCTTCCTCAACGATTTCTAGAATTTTTTTTAAATGCTGCGATTTGGCATCTTCTCCATTTGTCCTCTACGAGTACCTGCTGAAGGTAGCAACAAATGGGGCAGCGGCATGAGTGCCAAACCGCTCTTCCATTCACAACAAAGGATTGGGTTCCCTTTTCTGAAGATTGTGGCAGGACTCAGCTTTCTGACCCATATGATGTCAGACTTATTGGGGTTGTTATTATAAAAAAAAAAAAAGACATATACATCTTTCCGTTCTCCTGCCACTCCCATTCTTACTAGTAGAAGGTCTCTTCTTTCTAAAACCTTTACGTCGGACATGTGATCACTGCAGCTAAGGTGGATTGGCTGCAGATGATGGCTATGGGCCATGGTTGGCGAGGTCCTGGCAGTAAACTATTATCCCTGCTCGCCGTAGCATTGTTATGTCACTTATTTACAGCAGCCACTAGGGCAAACTCCCTGCAGGCAGCATTCTGGAGGTTTGTATACATCTGTATGCAGGTAACACCCCCTAGTGGTGACTGTGCAACCAGAAATATATAATGTATAAATTCAGAAAATAAAAAGAGATGTAGTTGAACCTAGAAATGGAATGACAGACAATAATAAAGATATAGTAGATTTGTTAGAGATGTCAGGGGAATGGGGGTCAATTGTAAGGTTTGCTTTTTAGCCCTACTATTTCATTAAATACTCCTTTGTATAGAGTATAATACTTTCTTATAGCAATTGAAGACTTTGGGATTCATTTAGGAGTTATCACAACTAGTATTGAGTGGACCTGTCAAACATTTTGGATTTGGCAATGTTCCTCAAACCCAAACACTTGACATTTGTTTACCAGTGGCTGAAGAAGTTGGATGTCACCCTAGAGAGTCCTAGAAATAATGGATACAGTCATAGACCTTCATCCAGGTTTTCCTGGCAGCCCTAGAGCTGCATCCAACCTCTGTAGCTGTGGGGAATCAAATGCCAAACGTTCGGGTTCAGAGAACGTTACCGATCCCAAAATGTTTAACTGATCCACTTAACACTAATCACAACATATGCAGTAGTATTCCTATCTCATTAATATCTGTATTGTTCTTTTCAATTTGTAGTGTCCGCAGGTCTATAAAAGGTTGCTGTTTGCTTGACATCCCTAGAGACAGGTTGAGCTTCCACTTTGTAATCAGAGGCGAAGGTGATTGGCGATGTTGTATAGATACAAAATTGTATGTCCTCCTAGGGCCACCTTAAAAGCTGGAAAGCTATTGTTAATGAGGATAATCACCTATTTAATACCTTGAATTGACAATGAAAACAACAGTAATGGGTGTTATTCTACAGCTTGTTTGTATGTGCTGCCTTTTTAGCCCATATACAGTAATTAGATAACAAACAGCAGAAATAGCTCAGCTGAACAACTCATATCAAGAGCATCTTACAATGAGCAAGTGAACCAAGGTCATGTATCTGGAATAATATCATAGTGTACTGTACGTGCTTGTTGTTTTAAGTGCTGGAACACGCATTATTATTTTTTCTCCTAAAATAAGAATTTAAATAAACAATATACCGTATTCTATGCTCTACCAAAAAAAAATAAAAAATAGATGTGTGGGATTACAAAGAAAGGTTGTTGTTTTTTTAACTAAAATGGGCTATTCCCTAATTATTCCATAATCCTATGGAGATAATGGTGGAGATTGGTGAAGATCTGACTGCTTGGACACAATCCTAAAAATAAACCAGAAAATGAATGGTGCACACCACACATGCACAGCCAGTACTTCATGTATTCTGTATGGGGCTACTGAACATTTCCAAGTTGGAAATTCCAGAGACTGACTGGTGTGTATTATTAATTCCAGGGGCAGCTGTGTCCCCATTCTCAAAATCAGGGGATATTCCAATGACTAACCCTCTACCGATAAGTTTGCTATCCCTTGTCCTATTTGGGTCATCTAATAGGGCCCTAAATTTAGATCATCAATTAAAATAGTTAAGATAACCCCTCTAAAGTGGTATTCTGGTCATCATACTGATTTAGATATTACTGGGGTTGCATAGAAAATATATACTACCTATATTTATCTATCATGCTCCATCAGGGGTCCTCCTGTTGTGTATTCAGGTCCTCAGCTCGACTTGGAAGTGACAGTCACAATCACCGACTGCAGTATTTTCCCACTTTAGCCAGTGATTGGCTTAGATGAGTCTGTCACAGAAGTGCCCTAGAGTGCTGCTTTAATGGGGTTTTCTCCTGAAGTCAAGCACTTTCCATTGCTCAGGAAAGTTCTCGTACATTCATCTACTCAAAATCCTCCTCTATTCGCCAAAGTGGAGAAATCCGAAGGCTATTCCTTTTACCCTGGTGACCCCTGCCTTTCTAAGTATTTTACACAATGAACCATTCATTTATAATACTACACTTTCCTGGAAGAAGCAGGAGAACTCTAGATCTATCTGTTTAGTGAGAATTCAGGGGGTCATAATCCTCAGATCACACATTGATGGCCCATCTCAAAGAAGATGGTTTCCAGAAGAACCACTTTAATCTGCATGGACTGATATGATGATTAAGCCAAGAAGTCATGATGCAGAAAAGCAATAGAAAAATGAGAGCAAGTTATATTGGACAAGATTTTCTCAGCATTCAGTAATCAGGTGGTCTAAAGGCACGTTCACACAGGCCGATTAATAACAATGAGCATTCCTAGAAAACTCATTCCTTCGGTGGTTTGTGTGGTCTGACAGCACTGCTAATGCCGTTGACATCTAAAGATCTTTGAGTGTAAAAGGACCCTAAGGCTATGTTCACACTCTTTAAAAAAAAAAGAGAGAAAAGGCGTCCGCTTTTTTTTTCCTTTTCAAATAACATCCAATATTGCCAATTTATGATTGATGTCAATGGAATGCAGTACATTTATTTTGGCGTTCTTTTCACCATTTTTTGTATTAAATGCAAAGGACTGTTACCGCCTTAACTAGAATAGTGTTCCAGCGGCCATCATTGCAATGATGGCCACTGAAACATGCTAAACCATGGACGTAATTTGATACAACGGCCAGAAAAAGTTTATTAAATAAACTATGAATGCAAAAATGTTGGTTTGCCTGTCTAGGGCAATATGTGTTTTTTGTTTATTTGTTTGTTATTAATTTGATATTATTATTATTATTATTATTATTATTATTATTATTATTAATTTTTATTATAAATTTTTATTTTTTATTATTGTTGCAGTTGACCGGAGAGAATTACAATAATGACTGGCAAAACACAGACTAGCAACGTCACAAACAAGAATGATCCAAGGTCAATCAATTCCAGAGTCTTCATTGGCAATCTTAATACAGGCATTGTGAAAAAAAGTGACATTGAAGCAATATTTGCAAAATATGGGAAAATAGTTGGATGCTCGGTACATAAAGGATATGCATTTGTACAGTACGTCAGTGAAAGGCACGCAAGGGCAGCAGTAGCAGGAGAAAACGCAAGGATTATTGGAGGTCAACCACTAGGTAGGAAATCAAATGTAATTTTACTATTTGGTTATTATTTATGTGTCCATTAATAAGAACAACACTTCTGGTCTCTTTTTTCCCTAAGGTTAATATTAACCCCCTGAATACTATTTTGTTTTTGACCTAAATTTTGTGCTAATTATTTACTTACTGCATGCTCTTTACGTATTGACCTCAGTAATAAAACAGTGAGCAATAAGTTCTTCAGCTCCCTCTGCTGGTGACTGCAGGCAGACAGAATTTTATCATTGAACAGGAGATTTATAGTTCACACCCAGAAAACTTACTAACTCCTATAAGATACTGTATATTACTGCAGAATGTTAGACTTACAATGACATCATTTTAAAAGATTAACGTTTTATCAAAGCTTCTTATACGACAACTTTAAAGGCTATGCAAACTTTTGCATGAATATTTTTTTTTTTTTTCATATTGGTTTGTTTCCTGAATGCAAAAAGAAACAACTTACTAAATAGTCTTTATTAGAAATTTCCTACCATCTAGCACAGCAGTTGGGAACCTCCGGCCCGCGGGCCATATCCGTCCCCTGAGACCTCCTGATGCGGCCCGCGGCTCCCCTGTGATATGTGCAGCTCCGGTGGGGCAGGAGCTGGCATACACAGCATCTTCCTGTGTCTGTGACAACTGCCAGACACAGGAGGATGCTGTGAGTGCCATGCCCTTCACCACTAGAGCGGCGCACATCTTCCTTCTCCTGCGGGCCACGCATGATAACTTAATTTCATCGCATGCCACCTGCAGGAGAAGACGGGCACAGGCTAGAGGGGAGAGAAGAGGACCTGGGCAGCATGGGAACGGAAGAAAGGTGAGTGGGATGTTTATTTTTTTATTTGGGACAGGCACTGGGGGTTAACTAGGCTACCAGGGACATGACTGGAGGGGTGTTAACAAGTCTACCAGGGACATGACTGGGGGGTAACTAGGCTACCAGGGACATGCCTAGGGGGGTTAACTAGGCTACCAGGGTCATGACTGGGGGGGTTTACTAGGCTACCAGGGAGATGACTGGGGGGTTAACTAGGCTACCAGGGACATCACTGGTGGGGTTAACTAGGCTACCAGAGGCATCACTGGGGTAGTTTACTAGACTACAAGGGTCATGACTTGGGGTTAACTACAATAGCAGGGGCACTAGGGGAACAATACTTTGCCCTGCCCTGGGTGCTGCAAACCCACGCTACTAATTGTCGTGCACAGTATGAGGCCCTCAAATGATTTTATTAATGCCCGACTTGCCCTCAACATGGAAAAGGTTCCCCACCCCTGATTTAGCAAAATACTGTAAGCCATTCAGGTAAACATATTTTGTTTTACTGAATATCTTCAGTAGAACAGCACGACTTAAGTCCATGCACTTTGAGGCACAGTTCACACAGCAGATTCCATTGAAATCAATGCAATGTATTTTTTCATTTGATAACTTCAACAAGGGCCGTTATTAAATGAAAAAAATGCATTACATTGATTTCAATGGAATCCTGGCCGGAGTGTATACACTCTGTATACACTCTAGCTGCGATTCCTTGCGGTCACACAAAAAATTGACATGTCAGTTTTGTGCGGCCGGTATTCATTGAATAGCGGCCGCACAAAGCTGACAGTGCAGACAATGTAAAGTGTGGCTCCGGCCGCACTTTACATTGTCGGCTATGGTGAATTGGAACGCAGGCACACCCATAAGTGTTTGCATTCCAATTCAAAAGAAATTAAGATGAACCTTACTGACAGCGGCCGTTCTGTGACACCAGGCTTGATATTGCAGTTCAACCTCATTCCTTTGAATGGACATGCAATACTAAATACAGTCTATGTACAATGGTGGCACTATTTCCAAAAATAGAAAAAGTTTTTTTTTTAATTTCTGCAAATCCCCTATGTTAATTTAACGCCTTTCTCCACATTGTCAGTCTCAACATCAAGGTGAAAGCAACATTTCCCAAGATTAGTAAGAGTGATAGAATCTAATAGTGTGTAATATATGGAGATAGAGATAGCCATTGCTCAAACTTCTCTGGTCGATACTCATTCTGTATGCATCTCTTGGACTACTTACATATGGGATTCGGAGATAACTATGGCGTATTTTCTATATGGATATATGTAGTCACTCATTTAAAATATCTTAGAAGTTTCTGTAAAATGCTAATGTCAAGTTTTTGCAGAGGAGCGAGCGGATGTTGTTTGCAAACTATGAGATAACCCAACCTCATTTTATTCTATCTTCCTCAGAGTAAAATGAGAAAATCCTGTCCACAGCCATTACATTATTCTGACTAAATGCACAGAGACATGTTATTCTCTGCTCACATTTGGCTTTACCTCGATCAGACACAGAACCTTATGTAATGTATGCTAAATTTCTGAGAACATTCAATCTAAAGTGTATAGAAAAGGCAGGTTTAGTCTTCAGGTCAAAATAACAATGATGGTAACATGGAAAAAAAATTATATGAGAACAATAATTTAGGTTCTTACATTGGTTGTTCTAATATACATGTATAATCCTGTTTAATCTCCTCTTCTCCGCTTTGACATTGGCAAAGTAATCATCAATTATATGTCACGAATAAGAAAAAATATTCATTTTCCTAAATTGTTCTGCTGAAAGAGAGGATGAAGCGTTCTGGCTATCTCTATCAGTAATGAGAAGAGACACATTGCCAATAGGCATTGGGTTTAAGGATTCAACAGTTCTCTTCCCATTCTGTAATGATACATATTGCAGTCAGAGACTATTCAGACGCGTGATTTTTTTTTTCACATTTTGTCACGTTAAACCCTCATTTTAAATGGATAATATTATTTTTCCATGTCAATCTACTCACAGTTTTCCAGAATAATAAAGAGAATAAAAAAAAAAAAACTACACAAATTTACTAAGAATACAAAACTAAAAAAAAAATCACATTTACATAAATATTCCGAATTTTTGCCAATGGTTACAACAGGTCTTCTTGACTAATCTTTGAGTGCTTGGTCGACTTGTATTTTGGGATTTTCTTCAAGTCTTCTCTGCAGGTTCTGTCCAGTTAGGAGTATCAATGTGCAGATATTGTATCAGTTTCTTTGATAGTGTATCAGAGACTTGGTCACTTAAAGGGGTGTTCTCAGCTGCCAAACTTACCCCTTTCATGCTCCAGGCCTGCTTTCCCTTCATGCTTTGGTTGGAGGGTGGGCATCTCCACAGTAATTGACTGTTCTTGCTAGCAGTGCTGTGTTCCTCTATTTTGCTGTTCTGTGTTGGGCTCTGCTATGCCAGGTCCCATTCTGACAGCTCCACAGGCTGGGAGCTGTCAGTGTGAAGATGGATTACTGCAGATAAGGTGGCCATGCATGCTCTGAGATCCATGATCACTCCTTTTTTCAGAGCAATTATGGAGTTAGTCATCAGCCCAGCCACCGCTGATAACACAGAAAGGTGGTCGGGAACCTAGACAACCTGCTGTAAACATGACAGACACTTCAGAATGTTTAGCAGCAAGACACAGCTAAAAAGGTAAACAGAACCAACAACACTCTCTCTTCTGATCTCTCCATATACATGAATGTACAGGTGTTCTCAGTTGAGAAAGGATGGATGATAAGTAGAGATGAGCGAACCGGGTTCGGGTTCGAGTTCATCCGAACCTGATCGTTCGGCATTTGATTAGCGGTGGCTGCTGAACTTGGATAAAGCTCTAAAGTTGTCTGGAAAACATGGATACAGCCAATGACTATATCCATGTTTCCCACATAGCCTTAGGGCTTTATCCAACTTCAGCAGCCACCGCTAATCAAATGCTGAAAGTTCGGGTTCGGATCGACTCGAGCATGCTCCAGGTTCGCTCATCTCTAATGATAAGCCATTGCCAGATAGCTTTTGGAGAACAAAAAAGTTTAAAAAGATAAAATCCAACATGCCTGATCCATCTCTCTCTTGATATCATCTGTCAATGGAGAGTTGAGAGGTCCGTATACTTGAGACAGTCAGCCAGTCTTGCTGAACTCAATGGTTTATTGTGACTTTTGACTGAAATGCACAAGGATCTCAAAGATATCCACAGATTGAACTCAACTTAATTCACTGTCTTGGTTCTGTGTCTAGGATCCTTTCTTCTTGGAAGGTGAATCATTGACCCAGTGCAAGGATCTGCCTGTACTTTGTATTTATAGTTTTGAAATTTGGGCCAAAGCATTCAACTAAGGAATAAGGGTGTCTGGGCAAACAAAGTGGCCTACCATGTGACCTTTAATGGGAAGTTGCTTCAGTGTGGCCATACTACCATAAAGGCTTGAATTGTTGAATGTTGAAAAGATCCTTTTAAAAAGTTTTCTACCCACTGTGAAAATCTATACCTTACTCCAGCTCTGTACCTGACGCAATTCTGTCCTAGGGAATAAGCAAACTAAGAAATTTCAGACAGAATACACAGGGATTTTGACGAGTATTCTGCCTCGAAATCAAAGGGAGTTCTGCCTGGAATCTGACTCCTGTTGACTTCAAAAAGATTTCTAAAACCATGATAACTCAATTTCAGCTTGTACATTTGTACATTCAGCCAATGCACAAGGAAACTTCTTATTGAAGTCAATGAGACTTTCTCTGCCACAGAGTAGAGCTGTGAAGCGGGAAGAAAGGACAACACAGTAGAGAGACAACCAGAAGCGGCACAGCCGGAGAGGGAAGGGGGAGAGGTAAGTATGTAGGCATTTGTTCTTTTAATACATGGAGACGAGTTGTTTCAATTACATTATTTTCCTGTTCAATAAATTTTTCTTAACGTTTTTCAGCAGAAAACCTTTTTCCCATATAGACAAGTCAAGTACATTGTAATTTGTATCCAAGTATAGACTTATTAATAACATATATGTCAACATTACAGAGATGTTGGGTACAAAATATACAGCAAGTATAACAAGTAGAACCCGTCCTTTAGGGACGACAACCTAACATTCAAACCAAAAATTCCTTTAAATGTCATAACAAAGGGTATGGACTCTTTTGTCAATATTATATTTTACATTAAAATTGGGTAAACTATGAAGAAACCTGATTTTGTCTCATCCTTATTGGATGTTGTATGGAGATTGATGAGAATAACACTTTTCCATTTTAAAAATGTGGAACAAATGAAGGTTTATAAATATATCCTGAATGCATTACAGTATATATGTCCAAGTGTTTATGTGAAACTAGCCCGAGGCAAGTATGCTATTTGGAGACTATCTTAATGTTTTCTATGTTACGTCCTTAAATGTATTTTAATGCTATGTATTTTAACACCCATGTAATCCTTTATCAAATTGCCTCTCTTTAATATATTATAGAGAAAAAAAATTGAAGGGTTTATTTTAGTAGTCTGTTATATCAAGGGACATTGAGAAATATGTCACCAGCTGCGGCCAGCTATCGTTGGAGATGCTTAGAGTAAAAACTGCCTTTAACTAAAGAAATACAACAATGTGCCCTAGCTGTTAAATAACAATATTTATATAAAATAACATTAGCTGTTGAACATTGGTGTTTAATTTAACCCCTTAATAACCGAGCAATTTTCTTTTCTTGTTTTTTTTTCCCCTTTTATTTTTTTGTTCACATACCTATCCAAGGGCTTGTTTTTTGTGGGACAAGGTGTACTTCTAATTGGCATCATCTTGGAATACATATGGATTTTTGATTGCTTTATTTTTTTTTCGGAGGCCAAATATAACAATTCTGGTGTCATTTAAATTTTCAAGTTCAGGTTGTTATGGATGTGACAATATGAAATATGTGTATTTTATGTGTATTATTTTAATGTTTTCTATAAAAAAAATATATATTTTGTAAGGAGACATAGTTTTGTTTTGTTTTTTTTGGGGGGGGCAGTTGAAGCTTTTCTTTTTTATATATGGAATATAATAAAATTATACTTTCCTAAACTTTATTTTTTATTGGTCCCTCAAAGGTTCTGCTGTTCAATTGAAGTTAATGTAACTAAATTGTAATACTGCACACAACCTGGAGATGGGTGTGGTGCTCTTTTTACTAGAAAGTAGCTGTGTTTGTTTGTTTGTTTGTTTGTTTTTTTGTTATCTTGGACAATCCCTCTAAGGTATTACCTAGCAACTCAAGGACTTCTGCATAAAAAGGGAAGCAGACAATGCTAAAGTATAATGACTACAGGATTCCTTTAATAATTGACTATATAGGGTCAAGAGGGGTCTTGTAAGTGAATTCAGAAAGAACAATATTCTAGGGAAGAAATTTAAAGTCTTACATCAACTTGTGGCCAGAGAGCTAAAAAATATCTAAACTGTGCAAGCTTTTGCAGTCCATTTAATGTATACTTTCAATGGGGGGGGGGATAGATGCAAAACAGATGCAAATGTGTGCAATCAGTTTGGGTCTATTTTTTTTATCCCAAAATATTTTTTTTTCTCTTTTTTTAGTATACGTTTAACGTTTTTGTGTAAGTTTAAAGTAACCAATTTAAAATATGTTATGCAGATTGCAAAAATGCAGTGTGAATACAGCTTCACACAACCAATTGATCAGCATTAGGGATATGCCTAAAGGCAATTAAAGTGGAACTCCGGATAAGTAAAACTTTTTTTCTATTAAAAGTACATGAAAAGTTATATAGATGTGTCTATACAATGTATTACTGTATCTGTATGGTTCTGCCACACTGGCAGCTGATAGAAATCCAGGAAGTGAAAAAAATGGCCCCTGTGCCAATTCACATTGTTTCCTGCTCCTGCTGCTATCCCCCCCTAGGAGACAAATCTTCCATGCCTCTGTCCCACATTGTGTGTGTTTGCTTATGATACAGACAGGGGGCAGGGCGTGATGTCACATTAGGCGGGTCTGGATAACCCAATCCCCTGAGTGATTCACCATCTCTTTCCGGCCAGAAGAAGCTGCTGCACTAATTTTACTGATTGTAATGGTTGGGGGCTGTAATGATCACATGAGGTTTGCATTGCATTCTGGGAAATGCCAAACCAGGAAGGACAGAAACACAAAACAGAGCAAAACCTTCCCAAACAAATGGATTTATGGTAGTTTCAAAACTGAGATAGACAGGTAAGTAATGCTTTATGCTTCTGCAGAAGTTTCATTTTTTTTTAACCTCTACCTGGAGTTCTCCTTTAAAGGGGTTACCCAGCACTACAAAAACATGGCCACTTTTTTCCAGAGACAGCACCACTCTTGTCTCCAGATCAGGTGTGGTTTGCAGTTACAAAACTTCACCCAAACTGTAGACAAGAGTGGTCCTGTTTCTGGAAGAAAGTGGCCATGTTTTTGTAGCGCTGGATAACCCCTTTAAGGATTATATCAAACAGGGAGTATTCGTATCAAGGTGGCTCAGAATCATAAAAAATCACTAGTGATCTATTACCAGTTTTTTTTTTTTTTTTACATGTACTAGTAATTTTTGTTAAAAAGTTTTAACCATATCGGCGGTCAATGCCACTGCACCTCTTTGATCCCTATACTGCCACTCGCTAATAACCACTGGGCTCAGAAGGTTTCATTGTAACGTAAGAATAAGGATATCAGCATGGTACATAAATGCCTCATAATCCATCTTACTGTCTTTCTATGTCTTCAAATCCTTTCTTTTTTTCCCGGGGATGTGAAACACAAGTGTGAAGTACTTAGGGATTCAGGATTGCTGTGCTGAATATTTATTCCTAACCATTCATACATGTTACAAGAAGAAAATCTACTTGAATAAAATTGTTCATGATTACGAAAGGGAATTAACCAGCAGGAGAGTAACATTAACTTTCCTCTTCTAAATGTTCATGTTCTTTTGGAAGAGTAAGGAATTATTGTCTCCAAGTAGTAAACAGATTGAAATATTCTACTACTTAAGCCCAGCTCAGGGATGATAGAACCTGCAAGCGAATTCATAGTATGATTGTGGGTGTCTATCTCCTTATCTTATTACTATCATATGAATCTTATCTTATTTTTATGGCTTTTCCATACAGAATAGACTTTGAGCATCTGGCCGCCCAGGATGACCTTTTCCCTTCATCTCCTTTGGTGCCACTATTTTACCTTATGAACCTCTCAGGAGGTAATCAAGTAGGATTTGCACAAATCATGATACAATGTAGAGGTAAAAAAAAAATAAAAATAAAAAGCTGCCGTACTTCTCTTTAATCCTTTATTATTAGGCAAGGATTTACTGTGTGGCAGCCCATTCATTTGTATTACTGGAGAGCAGAAAATTTGAACAATTATGATATTTTCCTCATGTAAGTTGAATAATTTTCTTAGCATTAGTGAAAAGTTCCGATGCCGTAAAGAAGTATTCACTGCCGCCCAGATGTTTTTTTATTGCTGTCTCTGAACAACAAATTCACAAAATCTGATATAATGTTATAATTAAACAATTCTTTTACAAGGGAATTGTTTTTTTTATAATATATCAGAACAATATAGTATATTTAAATGGAACCAATCAGCACAATTGTGCTGCTATGCTTCCCTGCTGCATGGCACACTAGTGGCCTATCTGCCAATGGTACCATATACTAGAACAGATACAGATCTATCCCATACAGAAAGTTATTAAACATACCAGAAGCTCTGTGTTTCTCCAAAAATAAGACAGGGTCTAATATTTTTTTTTTCTCAGAGAAAAAAAAGACTAGGCCTTATTTTCTGGGCAGGTCTTATTTTTGAAAAAACATAGTATTCCCCTAAATATAGCCCAACTCTATATAGTAGTTAGCCACCATACTGTATGTCCCACTCTTGTTAGACTCCTATACTGTAAGCCCAATGTAGTTAAGCCTCCATACTGTATACCTCCCTCCCCTTTACCCATACTGTATACATCCCCCTCTGCAGTAAGGCCCCCCATACTGTATACCTCCCTCCTCTCTCCTTAGTCGTTCCCCCATATGGTATGCATGTTCCCTCTGCAGGTAGTTCTCATACATTATACCTTTCTCCCCAGGGGCGTAGCTAGGATTCATGGGGCCCCATAGCAAAAAAACTGTACGGGGCCCCATGAATCCTGTACGCCAACCCGCCCCCCCGCCAAACACAGACAATGACACACATATACACACGCAGGGGCACCATTAACGTATATACAGATACGCCACTGACATACACACATATATACGCTGTAATGTAATTACACTAGTGCTGATGTATACACCATGGGTAGACTGTACACAGGAAAATCATCTCAGTGTAATAAGAAATACTCAACCCGAAATAAAAGAAAATGCAGCAGATATTAATGGTGGGTTCTTTTATTAGAGCCCAGCATTAATAGAAGCTGCTGCAGAACATCTTTGGGAGCAAACCTATCAATCACTTGAGACACTACTGACATACACAAACACACACATATACACCAGTGCTACAGACATTGGTGACACACACACACATATAGCCACAGATACATACACATACTGACATATAAATATATACACAGATACATATATACACACACTGACATATACATATACCCACAGATACATATATACACTCACTGACACACATACACAGCACTTACAGCTCCCAGGCTTCCCCCTCCTCCTCCTGTAGTCCGGGCTGATCTTCACATAGAAGTATTGAGGACCTTTGGGTCATGTGACCCAAAGGTCCTTCATCCCTCTCCTGTGCCGTCTGGCAGGTCCTGCTCCTCTGTTCAGCCGCACTACAGTGAGGGGGCTGAACAGTGCAGTGGGGGTCCCTCTTCCTCTCTGGACCCCTGGGGCAGCGGGGTACCTACCATGAAGGCAGGGCAGGCTTTCTCGGGCCCCCTTCCTGCAGGGGCCCCATAGCAGTCGCCTTCCCTGCCTTCATTGTAGCTACGCCACTGTTCCTCCCCCCTCTGTAGTTCTCCCATGTACCTTTCATTCTCCCATATTTAATGTCCTCTGCTGTGCATAAGTAGTATACAGGAGTGTGTTTTCCCTGGGGTTGGGCAGGGAACGGACTGTATTTTATTGACATAGTTTTATCAATATATTGTTTTTTCTTTATTGTATTATAGAGAGGAGTCATGCTGGAGATAGGTCATCTTTTTTATTCACACACACACACACACACACACACACACACACGCAGAGAGTTACCATAGCAACACGAACTGCCTCCTTAGTGTACCACACTAGGTAGAAAGATCCAGAAAGAGGGCGGAGCTATTCTAATGCGCTCCCCTCAAGAGGCACTTGGCACAAGAATCCTAACAACTATCAGCATAACAACTAATGGAGATTAGTTATTTCTGGAATCTGAAACTGTGTTGCTAATGGCTCGGCCCAGATAACCCATTAAAGGACTCCCATTCCACTGTGTTGTGGTTCCCCACCTATACAATCTTAAAGGGCAACTCTATATATACCACCATACCCCAGATTAACATCAGTGACCCATCTCTGGATGGGTCGGCTATATTGACCACTGTGGTAGTTTTTACCTTAGGAGGAGGGAGAGAGTTATTACTACTCGGCCTGTAACCACTCCAGTCTGCAACACATTTTCTTACCAATTATGCCTCCCTGGCAGCTTAGGGTTGATCAGATATTGGTGAAGTATAAAAATTCTGGCACTGATCGGTTGATGATCAGCCACCCAGTGTCTGGGATCTGGTCAGGTGACTTTATCTGGGGCTTATTTTTCAAGCCTACTCCAAAAAGCAAATATTAACCTGTTAATGACACATGACGAGTATACTTATAATGCGCCGTTAAGAGTAAACAGAAAAGGCTTCCGGCATGAGCCCTCTTCTGCAGCCTGCAGTCCCCAATTGCTAGGTGCAGATGGGGACAGCGGGTATTAGCCAGCACAGCTAATTAACTATTTAAATGCAGCTATTTAAATAGTGACTGTACCCCTCTTCCTGGTGTGTAGTAGGGGGATATTCCCCCCACAATGCGATCGCGAAGGGCAGATCCCTTCTACTGGGCTGACTGGGGCTCAGCGTCTGAATAGCGCTGATCCCGACTTGGCAGTCAGTGTATCTGGTCTGTTGCAGACCAGAATAATAGAGCACTGATCTAATGGATCAGTGCTGTATTATATACACAGCATTGATCTAAATATGAGATCAGTGCTGTGTATGTAGAAGTCCCCCATGGCACTTCTAATTAGCATATGTGAAAAAAAATAAAGTGTTTTTATTAATAAAAAAAATCCCCTACCCTAATAAAAGTTTTAATCACCCCCTTTTCCCATTTTGTAAATAAAAACAAATAAATAAATAAATTAATTAATTAACATATTTGGTATCGCCTCATGCATGATCATCCAAACTATTAAATTATCACATTTCTGATCTTGCACGGTAAAAGCACAAAAACCCGCCAAAGTGCAAAATCGCGCATTTTTGTTTACATCAAATCCAGAAAATTTTTTATAAAAGTGATTAAAAAGTCGCATATATGCAAACAAGGTACCGAAAGAAAAAACAGGCACAAAAATGGCACAAAAAATGGCACCTCACACAGCCCCATAGACCAAACAATAAAAGCGTTATAAGGATGAGAATAGAACAAATTTAACACCTTAAGGACAGTGCCTGAAATGGCCTTAATGACAGAGACAAATTTTATGAATATGACCTGTGTCACTTTATTCATTAATAACTTTGGGATGCTTTTACCTATCCTATCCGGAGATTGTTTTCTCATGACATATTGTACTTTACATTTCTGGTAAATTGGAGTCGATACTCATAACGAATCTTTATGAAAAAAAAAACAAATAATGTGAAAAAATTTGAAAAACTGCATTTTTCCAACTTTGAAACTTTTTTGCGTATACAGAAAGTGGATATACCACATAAATTATATATTAAATAGCATTAGCAACATGTCTACTTTATGTTGGCGGCATTTATTAAACGATCTTTCATTTTTTTTAGACAATAGGAAGCTTAAAACATTAGCAGCAAATTTCCAAATTTTCAGTAAAATTTCAAAATCAGATATTTTTAGGGACCTGTTCAGGTTTAAAGTGTATTTGAGGGGCCTGTATGTGAGTAAGCCCCACAAAGCACCCCATTTCAGAAACTGCACCCCCCAAACTCTGCAAAAGCATATCCAGAAAGTGTTTTAACCCTTTAGGGGAGTCACAGAAATAAAAGCTAAGTGTGTAAGGAATTAGAAAATTTTAATTTTCTGTGCAGAGATTTTATTGTAATCCAATATTTTTCATAATTATAAACCTATTACCAGAGAAATGCACCCCAATATTGATTGCCCCGTTTCTGCAGTTTATAGAAATACCCCATATGTGGCCCTATTGCGCTATTTGACGCAACCACAAGCCTCAGATATAAGGGAGCGCCTAGTGAATTTCAATGGCTCCATTATATTTGGTCATTTCTGACTGTACCACTTCAGGTTGGCAGAGGCTCTGGGGTGCCAAAACCTAAAAAACACCCCTAAAGGGACACCATTTAGAAAACTACACCCCTCAAGGAATGTAACAAGGGGTGCGGTGAGCATTTGGACCCCACAGGTGCTTCACAGATTTTCCGAACAATATGGCGTGAAAAAAGAAAAATTTATTTTTTACACTAAAACGTTGTTCTAGCCTTCAATTTTTTATTTTCTTAAAGGGATAAGAGGAAAAAAAAGACACAAAATGTGTAGCGCAGTTTCTCCCGAGTACCGAAATACCCCACATGTGGACATAAAGTGCCAAGCGGGCACAGGACGAGCCTCCAAAGGGAAGGAGCGCCAATTGGCTTTTGGAAGCTGGATTTCACTGGAATGGATTTCAAGGGCCATGTCGCATTTACAGAGCCCTCGTGCTGCCAAGACACTGGAAACCCCCCACAAGTGACCCCATTCTGGAAACTACACCCCTCAAGGAATCTAACAAGGGGTGCAGTGAGCATATGGACCCCACTGGTGACGGGCACAAATGTGGAACAATGTGACGTAAAAGTAAAAAATTTCATTTTTTCACTTTCATGGCACAAATGTGCCCATCATCAAGGGGTCCATATCCTCACTGCACCCCTTGTTAGATTCCCTGAGGGGTGCAGTTTCCATAATGGGGTCACTTGTGGGGGGTTTCCAGTGTTTTGGCAGCACGAGGGCTCTGTAAATGCGACATGGCGTTCATCATCCATTCTAGCCAAATCCAACCTCCAAATGGCGCTCCTTCCCTTCGGAGGCTTGCCCTGCGCTTACATGGCGCTTTATGTCCACATGTGGGGTATTTTCGGACTCAGGGGAAATTGCTCTACACATTTTGTTTTTTTTCCCCTCTTTTAACCCCTTGTGAAAATGATAAATTCAAGGCTAAACCAACATTATAGTGTTAAAAATGTAATATTTCATTTTCACGCCACATTGTTCCACATTTGTGCCCGTCACCAGTGGGGTCCATATGCTCACTGCACCCCTTGTTACGTTTCTTGAGGGGTGTAGTTTCCATATTGGGGTCACTTGTGGGGGGTTTCAACTGTCTTGGCAACACAGAGGCCTTTTGAATGCAACATGGCCCCTCGAAATCCATTCCATCCAAATCCAGCCTTCAAAAACCAAATGGCGCTCCTTCCCTTCGGAGGCTTACCCTGCGCCCGCATGGCGCTTTATGTCCACAAGTGGGATATTTCTGTACTCAGGGGAAATTGCTCTAGACATTTAGTGTTTTTTTTTATCTTTTAGCCCCTTGTGAAAATGAAAAAATCATGACAAGATTAATGATTTAGAGTAAAAATTTTACAAAAATTACACTAAATGTTGGTCTAGCCTTGATTTTTTCCATTTCCACAAGGGGTTAAAAAGAAAATGAACACAAAATGTATAGGGTAGTTTCCCCTGAGTACGAAAATACCCCACATGTGGGCATAATGTGCCATATGGGCACAGGGCAAGCCACCAAAGGGACAGAGCGCCATTTAGAGGCTGGAATGGAGGATGGAGGCCATGTCGCAATTACAAAGCTCCTGTGCTGCCAGGTCAGTAGAAACCCCTGACAAGTGACCCCATTCTGGAAACTACACCCCATAAGGAATCTAACAAGGGGTGCAGTGAGCATATGGACCCCACTGGTGACGGGCACTTACGTAGAACATGTGCCGAGAAAATAAAAAATACCATTTTTTTCATTTTCACGTCCCAAATGTGGCCGTCACCAGGGGGCCATATCCCCGCTGCCCCCCTTGTTAGATTCCTTATCGGATGTAGTTTCCAGAATGGGGTCACTTGTGGGGGGTTTCTACTGTCCTGGCCGCACAGAGGCTTTGTAATTGCATCATGGCATCCTCTAATGGGAATGGCGGCCATACCTACTCTGCTGGGAAAAAGGGACAATTCTAATTTATTTGGGGGTATTAGGCCAATTATTAGTTTATAAGGTTGGAAATGACAGGTGTCCATCAAACTCAACCTGTGTTGATCCAGAGGAAGGCAAAAACCCCTCGTGAGGCAGACGACAGTAGCCTCATCACAGGGGAAAATTCCTTCCCGACTCCATATTGGCGATCAGAATAATCCCCGGACCAACGTGACCCCTGAAATAGGAATAAGGGACAGAATTTAGATAATGTAGAACCCCAATGACGTGTAGTACGCCTTGAAGCGATCCTGTATGCAGAGGCCGGGGGGATCAGGACAGGTGTCACACTGGAAAATGGCGTCCTTTCTGATCCCCCTGTTATGCCACACTCTGCACTTCTTCTGGGGTCTCCCTTTCTCCAGTGTGGGGGACGTCACCTGGAAAATGTTCTCCTGGTGCGATACGGGGTTCCTCATATCCAGAAGCGCTGGGTCCGCTCCATGGCTGCTAAAAATTAGGGCTCTATTACTGCTTCTGATATGTTCGGATCGTGCCGCAAGCTACAGGGCAGCGAGGGACTGGAAGAGGGGGTGCTGGTATAAAAGTTATCCCCGTACAGGTGGTGACCTTTATCCAGCAGTGGGAAGAACAGCTCCCGGACTATCTTTACACTTGTTCCGAGGATGGGGGGGGGGCATCTGGGGGCTGCATTCGGGTGTCCCTTCCTTCATACACTCTAAGGGTACATGCACACTGCGGAATCGCGACAGATAACCCTTCGTGCATTCCGCAGTTGGCACCCGCCGGCGGAGTGATGCAGGCGCACGTCTCCACACGTGTCATAGACTCCATTCTATGCCCGGGCGGATTCCGCTCTCCGTCCAAAGTATTCATTCTTTGGATGGACGACGGAATCCGCCCGTGCATAGAATGGAGTCTATGACACGGGTAGATAGAAAGGGGTAAGGGTGCACAACGGGTGTGGGTTGTTGGTGCTTTTCACAGACGGGTTTGTGACCCCAATATATAGTAATAGAAAACTCCGTAGCACTCTTTTCATGCAGCAGTGATAAATAGTTTATTTACAGCATGGGAACAAAGCCAAGTGTTTTTTTACGTGTTTTTTATTAGAGTAAGTATAAAAAAAAAAACCTACGCCAACAAAGGAGTTGCTGATAAATGCCGCACTTATGTGCGGCACTTATCAGCAGACCGTGGCAGTAAAATATAGAAAAAAAAAACATCCTACGCCAAAAAGGAGAAGTTGCTGATTAGCAGCGCACTTTTGTGTGATGCTGATCAACACTCAGCGGCGATAGGGTGCGGAAAATAGAAAAAAAAATTTGGAAAAAAAAAAAAAAAACTTTTTTACATTCTGAACGTCCCTGTAGCTGCTGATAAGTGTATTACACATATCAGCCGCTAGAGGGCAGCAGAGCGCAAAATACGGAAAAAGCCGACGCTGGAGCCGAATATAGCCGAGAGAAGCCGAACGTGACGTCACGGAGGAAGCCGAAGACCCGAACGAACACGAGGACGCCGCGAACCCGGAAGACGCCGATCAGGAGCCCGGGACAGGTGAGTAATGTACAAATACCTGCTCTGGACCCCTCGGCTACCTAGCTGAGGGGTCCAGGGCAGGTATTTTTTATTTTATGGGACTCTGATCGCCGTGCCCCCGGCCCGATCGCCGTGAACGGCCGGCCGTTCACGGCGATCGGGCCGGTGGCACGGCGATCACCATTACTTTTTACAGTAATGGCGGTCGGTGCCGTCCTCGGACAGCACCGACCGCCATTTTTTTTCGGGTCATCGGGTCACCGATGACCCAGAAAGGCTCCGATCGCCGCTATTGGCTGATCTGAATTGATCAGCCTATAGCGGCGATCGTAAGCACGGGGGGTGTTAACCACCCCCCGTGCCGTGAAGCTAAGATGGCCTGCTATGATTTATAGCAGGCCATCTTCCCCGATCGCTGTGTGCGAACACGCAGCGATCGGGGAAACATCGGGCGTAAATTTACGCCCTGATGCGCCAAGTACCAGGGCGCGAGGGCGTAAGTTTACGCCCGATGTCGTTAAGGGGTTAAAGACATTAATTTAATGTTAATTTTTTTTTTTAAAGCCATCAAATAAAATAAAAGTTATACAAGTTACATATCATTGTAATTGTACTGACTTAAGGAACATAGCTAACATGTCAGTTTTACCATAGGGTGAACGGCAGAAACGTGAAACCCCTCAAAATAAAAAGAAATGAACTTTTTTTTCAATTTCACTGTACAAATATTTTTTTTCTGGTTTTGCAGCATATTTTATGGAAAAATGAAGTCTGTAATTGCAAAGTATAATTGGTGTTGCAAAATATAAGGGCTTATGTAAGTCTGTAGGTGAAAATATGCAAGCGCTATGGCCTTTTAAACATGAGGACAAAAAAAACAAAAGTGCAAAAATGAAAACTGGCTCTGTCATTAAGGGGTTAAGCTAGGTCTTATTTTCGGGGTCGGTCGTATTTTCTGAGAATTATGGTACATATAAAACCCTTGGCAGAGTTGGAGGAAGAAACCTAGTATTTAGATAGTCGAAGGCATAGCTTACTGTTAGCCCTCAAAGTTTAAAAGCCAGTACTGTGGAGATATAGAAACGCTCCAGTGGTGCTCAGCCAGAAACACAGTCTGAGGTTCTGTAAATTAAAATAGGAAAGTAGTGCCACTCAATGGGCAGAGACATCATGGGGTGGAGGAGGATATACACCCAAATACACAGCTGATAAAATTATGCACCTTTATTATACAACAACATATAGGGGGACATGTATGAAGTGGCGAAATGTGTTTTTTCCGGTGGAAAGTGCCAATTAGTGAATGATTTTATTCGGAAATGGCCGATTTGCAAATAAAATATTCGCAAATGGGCAATTTCCGCCGGGTACACCAGGGGGGCGGGAAGGGGTGTGGAGGGGGCAGAACAGGAGGCGCAGGCTAAGAGTCTGCGCGATTCATTATTGTTTTCTCTTAAAGATACGCAGAAACCTACTCCAGCTCTCAGCTGGTGTAGGTCTTCTGCCGTGCGCACTGGCGTGCACAGGATTTATGTAGAGGCAGTCCACCTTTACATAAATTGTTTTTTCAATCCAATATTCATTTGTTAGATTATATATCACAAATCACGCATTATCATGAGTATAAGGAGATGTTTTTAAAAATGCCTCAAAGCTGCAAACCTCGTTTAACCCTCTAGGGTACAAACAATCTAATTTGGTGATCCAAAAGGTTTCACTTTGGAGTAACCTCTTGTTGTTCTTCTCATTATTAAGGATGATCAAACACCAGGAAAAAGTTAGGTTCTGTCGAACTCGAACCTTGTCAAACCTTCTGCATTTGATTCCCGATGCCTTCCCGTTCCATGGGGAAGGAGGAGACAGCCGAAGTACCGCCTAGAATTCTGGGATACAGCTTATTACCTAGAATGTATCCCGGAATTCCAGGCGGTACTCGGGCAGTCTCCTCCTTCCCCACGGAATGGGAAGGCATTGGGAATCAAATGCGGAAGGTTCAACAAGGTTCGAGTTCGATAGAACCTAACTTTTTCCCGTGTTTGATCATACCTACTCATTATCTGCAATTAACTCCACCTGGTCCATAACTTGCCATCTCAGATTGCAGATCTGGTGGCCCTGTTCACGAAAGTGTCTAGCCACTGTAGTTTCACCAGAGTTTTTTCCATCAAGTTTTTATTTCTCCTGCACACTATTAAATCTCTAAATGGCATTGTTGGCAGTGTTGACATTAATTGGCCACAGGAGTGCTGGTTATTTTTTTATTTTAATTTTTTTTATTTTAAGATTTCTGCGTCCACCATGCGGCAGACACAGGTCCCGGCATATTTACTAAAAGGCGCCAATCTGCACAGGACTTCATTTGAGACCAGTGTACGAGTACACAAGTTTTAATAACTGTCCCCCAGTGTGATTATGTTTAGTGGTCTTGCTTCAGTCACCATAGAAGAAGATGTTGTTTTCCAGTCTTGATATTTTCTGATCATATTTAATTTTTTACAAGGGGAAGTCAGTCCCCGCTATGAAGATTTGCTTTGAAAGAGAATTATTAAGGTATATAGAGAAATCGAGCAAAACCTATTTTTTTCCCCCTTTAATCTCATTTTGATCTTTTTTCTTATTTTTCTTTTTCTTATTTGAAGTAGATAAAAAAATTTCCAGCTTAACCATTTTATTGCACTTTTTAAATGTTAATAAATGTTTAAATGAATCTGCCAATTTTTCTTTGTTTCATTATTAAGGGATTTGACAAATCTTTTAATATCATTTACACAATCAAGAATAGAAGTTCACAATTGTGGGGCACAGTAGAGACAAGCGAAGCGAATCCGGTGGTCTATTCGCTTTGTTCTGTTAAGCAAATTATCGCCAATTCGTTAAGGAAATAAAAAGAAAATGGCGGCCACACATTCTGTCTGAAGCGTCACCGGGCGGGAGAAAGGGATTAACTATAATCCCTAGCGCCTGTCCAATCAGCTCTATATATCTATATAAGGTGGTTCGATAACAAAGGTGACCAGTCGGCTGTTTGTGGAGGAGCAGGATCGCAGCAGACAGTTAGAGAAGAGCAGGGAGAGATATAGGGGGAGAGGATAGGAGAGGAGGGGTGATTGTGGGTGATTGTTGTAGCTGCCAACCAAGTGTCCAGTTCACCAAGTAACTGGGTGCCTATAGGAATTCACTAGGGCCAGTGTAGTCCATATTATTCACTCACTGGGCACTGAGCACTGTAATCTCCAGTAAACTCCTATTAATTTCTACCAATTTACTGGGATAAGTAAATGGAGTGTGCACCTTACATAGTCAGTGCTCGCACTCCACTCCTACTGTGTTATACAAGTTAGGTTTCATTAGATTGGATCAGTAACTGGTAGATTCCCCTTTTTTTTTTTTATTGTGATTTTCCAATTTTTTATACTTTTACAAGAACACGTGTTCACAAATTTGTTCTTCTGTAATAGTCCCAATACTAAAGCTACCATAGTTTGGCTGTTTTATTGAAATTCGCTAAGATTTGAATGGTGAATATTAACGAATTTGATCCCTGCTTTCCTCATCTCTAGTGCACAGCTTAAAGGGGAACTGCGGATAAGGAAAACTTGTTTTCTATTAAAAGTACATTAAAAGTTATATAGATGTGTCTATACAATGTATTACCATATCTGTACGGTTCTGCCACACTGGTAGCTGATAGAAATCCAGGAAGTGAAGAAAAATGGCCTCTATGCCAATCCACATTGTTTCCTGCTCCCACTGCTCTCCGACCTTAGGAGACAAATCTTCCATGCCTCTGTCTCACATTGTGTGTGTTTGCTGAGATCAGGCTGATGATGCAGAGAGGGGGCAGGGTGTGATGTCACAGGAGGCGTGGCTGGATCACCCAATCCCCTGAGTGATTCACCATCTCTGACCAGCCAGAAGCAGGTGTTGCACTGATTTCTCTGATTGTGCAGAAGTGTGCAGTGAAATTAGGGCTGTGTTCACACATGTTGGAGTGTCATTGCAGTACTGCAGTGTATTCACAAAAATGATGCAGTTACACAAGTAAATGATGCTAAACGGCAGAGAGGATCAGAGCCTTATTGTGGGGCTTAACTTCAAAGATAACAGATGCTTGATCATAATATGTACGTGGAAATGAAAAGAAAAAAATGAAAAAGAAAGAAAGAAAAATGAAAGATAAAAATCAAAAAGTTCTTTACTTTATTTCAATATCAGCTTAACAGGTAGAGAATACAGCGTGCTGTGTGGTGTTACAGGTAAAGAATATATAGCGTGCTGTGTGGTGTTACAGGTAGAGAATACAGCATGCTGTGTGGCGTTACAGGTAGAGAATACAGTGTGCTGTGTGGTGTTACAGGTAGAGAATACAGCGTGCTGTGTGGTGTTACAGGTAAAGAATATATAGCGTGCTGTGTGGTGTTACAGGTAGAGAATACAGCATGCTGTGTGGCATTACAGGTAGAGATTACAGCGTGCTGTGTGGTGTTACAAGTAGAGAATTCAGTGTGCTGTGTGGTGTTACAGGTTTAGAATACAGCGTGCTGTGTGGTGTTACAGGTAGAGATTACAGCGTGCTGTGTGGTGTTACAGGTAGAGAATACAGCGTGGTGTGTGGTGTTACAGGTAGAGACTACAGCGTGCTGTGTGGTGTTACAGGTAGAGAATACAGTGTGCTGTGTGGTGTTACAGGTAGAGAATACAGCGTGCTGTGTGGTGTTACAGGTAGAGAAAACAGTGTGCTGTGTGGTGTTACAGGTAGAGAATACAGTGTGCTGTGTGGTGTTACAGGTAGAGAATACAGTGTGCTCTGTGGGTGGGACAACAATGAAATGATAAAGTACTGCAAATAATTCAGTAACACAATGAAACTACAATGTGTGAACCCAGCCTAGATGATCTGCAATAGATTTGGGTGAGGAATATGCAGGGTGGGAGACTGTGATGAACAGCTGAGGGAAAGTATTGCATTCTGGTACCTGTAGTACTGTGTACAAATGCTCGACCAGGAAATGCAGCTCCATTTCATGTATTCTTGAGAAAGGCTCACTGTTGTTATGTGGAGAGCTGAAAGGGATCCCAGGGATGAAAATCTCAGGATTGGACATGTATTACCTATCCTGTGACTAAGTGATAAATATTGATTATGTGAGTACCTCTTTAAAGTATTACTCAAAAATGTTAATCGGTTGGATCTGGGTGCAGAGACTTCCACCGATCACTAAAACAAGCAGGGGGAAACGCTCCTCTGCTGCAGGGGATGGAGTCTATAGAAAGTCTATGGAACCTGGCACAAAGCACTATAAATACACTGTAGGCTGGGTGATGGCTCTTGTGGCCAGAGGCAATGGCTGCTTGCTCTGTCAGTCCACTGTATTTAACTATAAGTATCCATTAGGAGCCATTATGGTTAAATACATAGGTGCAGGAGCAGACTACCTTTTACTTTACCCCTTATGTACTGCAGTGTGTAAGTGACACAAACCTCACTTCCATGCTGCAGCACAAAAAAGATTAAAAGCACAAGAAATGGATATAACTAGTGCACTGATACCCCTTCATCTCAGGAGGAGCTCTGGAGAAAAGCAGTCAGGGGTTATCAGTGCAGTGAAGCAGAAATCTCCTTCTCTTCTGCTTTTAACCGTTATTTTTTTTTTTGTGTTGCAGCATGTAAATGAACTTTGGGTCACTTACACACTGCAGTACATAAGGGGTTAAGAAGAAGAACACAGGACGGCTCTTATCTTCCCTGTCAACTTCCTCTTATCATCCCTGCCCCCCCCACCCACCCCACGGGCCCTATAGCAGCTGCCTGCCCTTCCTCTATGGTAGCTATGCCACTGGATACAGGATGGAACTGTAGATCCCCATAATGCAGTAGCGTGGTAAAACAGGCTAGAATAGAGGGGCTATAATAGCAGGGCTGCTGTCAGAAGTCTATGTGGTCACATGACTACAGTGGGGAGAGGATGTGTGTTCAGCCTGGACCAATCAAGGGGTCAGAATCAGAGCTGTCCAAGAGGACAGTGACGGAAACTTTTCTATACAGCAGTGTGAATGGAGGAGTGTAAGTACAGGCATATTATAGCCGCAGTTGGCAGGAGGGAAAGAGCAGGAGGGAAACATTCAGCACTCTCTGTCTGGGGAGAGAGGGGTTACAGTTGTGAAGAGATTACCTCCACAGTTCTGTCCCCTGATGCAAGCCCCTGCTTGACGTGCATCTGCCATGATTTGGAAGGTGAGGGAGACTTCCTGGGTCAGAGTACAGGGCTGTAGACCCTGCTATGCAGGCCATGCCCTTCCCTCACTACCCCTCCCACCCAGTACAGGGAGCTCTTAAACCAAGGCAATGCTCTTAAACCAAGTCACAATTTTGAAAATTTGGGAGCTCTTCTTGCAAAACGCTCTCAATCAAAATTACTCCTTAAGCCGAGGTACTACCGTACTATTAATGGGTTAAAACTGTAACAACAGAATTTTGGAGCACAATATGTGCTGTAAGAATGGGTAGGGGTCAGGATAACGGCATAAAAGTTATGCAAGTGTATGAGGTGAATGTTTTTAATGTCACGTTAAAATAACAATAAAGGCCATTTGTTCTGTTTATATGATTTTTTTCTTGGTCTGACAAGACCTTTGACTTTTACCTCATGCCAAGCTATGTTCTTTCTTTTCTTGCCTATCAGGAATTGTTTGCGTTCTGGCAGTGAATACCTGAGGAAAATATCAGGAGTACATATTAATGACCCCTGCCCCCTCGTAGTCATAGCCGAGTAGAATAATCCATTCTTAGCATGCATGATTCATGTGCAGTTGTTGGTAAGAGCTGGGGTTGAATCCAGTGTATAGCATAAATGCTGGCGAAAGATTTACACTTCCAAGCATTAAGCAGCAGGATGTAAATGAGAAAAATTAGATTAAATTGAAGGAGATTTCACATTTTATCCACATTTTTCCCATGGGTTTTTTGCTTTTTTTATTTCCAAAAAATAATTTGCACAGGTTACAGTACAGTAAGGTTTTACAGTGTTTCTCTGAAAAGAAGACGGGGTCTTATAGAATTTTTTTATATGAAAAAAAAAAGGAAATAGGGCTTATTTTCAGGGTAGGTCTATTTTTTCCATGAACAACATTATAGTCGACAATAAAAATGTACTGCTACTAGAGATGAGCAAAATACAGTAATAGTAAAGCGAACCCCTATGTTATAAATGCAGTCCACTCATCAGCTATCTGCCTTTGATCTCTGTGCCACTTTTTCCTGGGTGCTGGGAAAAGCTGGATCCAGTCCTGGGAAAATTTCTCCCAGTTTTCCAGGGCTGGATCCAGCTTTTCACAGCACCTGGGGAGAAGCAGCATGGAGTGGCAGTGAATGAAAAGGCAGCCGGGTGATTGCAGAGCGGATTGCAGATATAACAAAGCACTTCATGTTGATATTACTGTAAATTCACTCATCTCTAACTTCTACCTATACAGTAACCAGTAGAGCAAATCTATTTTAAGGTTCATATATCCCGGCTGAAACTGTGAACTTGAGAGGCAGGAGGAGGGACTTTGGAGACAGACTCATAAGCAGCTGAGTGGATTTTGACCTGCCTTAGTAGGAGGTAGTGGGGCACTTGTCCAGGACAGGAGCTACAGTATGCCTATTGTCTGTTTCCATGACATCACGTTACATAACCTAGAGCTGGTGCAGGTGGTGACTGTAACTAGGGCATACTTAAAGTAGGGCTTATGTTCAAGTAACCTCCAAAAAAAATCTGATAAATCAACCAAATGTTGTTTTTTTTTTCATGGTAGGGTGAAATGCTTTTGGGTGAAACAGGAGATATTATAAAATATATATCCATCTGCTTAAAGGGGTTGTCCAGCACTGCAAAAACATGGCACTTTTCCCCCTCTCTTGTCTTCAGTTCAGGTGTGGTTTGCAATTAAGCTCAATTAACTTCAATGGAACTGAGTTCCAAACCCCACCCAATCGGGAGACAAGAGAGGGGAAAAAGTGGCCATGTTTTTGTAGATAACCCCTGGATAACCCCTTTAATATTATATTGGCCCATTTTATGCCCTTTCCTTTTATCTGCAAAAGTAGCTCTGCCATGTCATGAAATTCACAGTGTCATGCAGTGTCTGGCACCAAGCCATCAGTAGCAGTCCTGTTTTTCCAACACATTGCACAGATGCACCATTGGATTGGATATTTATTAACTGTAGTTACATTTTCCAATAGGGATGAACATTTTTACCTCTTAGTTCATTGGTCCAGGTCTATCTACATCTAATAGTGTTCAGAACTAGTTATTCCAAAAGGGCGTATTCATTTAAGCATAACATTTTTGTATGCCTTGGGCTGGTGTAAAAATAAAAAGAAGTGAGACGCCAACTTGGCCCCCAGAGACTCCCATTCTGGTCACCGTTTTCTCCTCTCCTCATCTCTGGCCTCGGCAGTGTCCCATCTCAGTCAATAACTGGCTATGTGGGCAGATCGCACTTCTTTTTAAATCAACAACATCAAGCAGCAGGAAACTGGAAATTGAGGGAATAAGAGCAAGAGTGACCGTGATAAGTATTATTATATTTTAATTTTTTATTTTTACATGAGCCTTAGCAACATAACTAAGAAGAATACCCATGTAACATGTCACAGGAGGCTAATAAACATTCAATAAGAAGCCTTGATATCCTAGTGTATGTCTCACGTAATTGATTAAAGCCATACAGGAAACCATGTAGCAATTTACTGAACATTTTTATTGTATATGGTGTTATATTATTGTGGTAGAAGGCTGAATGTAATAATAACACTTCGAGTCTTGAGTCCATTCTGCCTTTTTCCGGTTTTTCTTCTCTATTCACATGCAATTGTGCAGCAGTGTAAAATATTTTATTTTTTATACTGGTTACAGAAATAAGAAATAAATTGTACAGTGAAATTAAGCTGACAGAGAAGAGGATAAACTAAGGGAAGAGGACCTTATAGGGTGACACCGTATCTGAAAAGAGCATTCGAGAGGGAAGGTTTGAGTGAAGTGCAGCTCATCTGGTCGGGTTGTGCATGTTATGCAAGTTGCATATTATTTGGTCAGCGTGGAGGAAGGCTTTTTTCTTTTTCCGTTTTGGTCTTTTCAACAGTGAAATTAAAAGATTTTTAAGAAACTTGATTACTAGTTAATATTACAAGGTCTGGTTTATTGTAAAGCCTGAACCAAGACAAGCGCCTTTCACAATACTAAAGGGATGGTTCTAGATGGCAAATAGAGCAAAGTGAGGAGTCCAGAAGAACTTGTCATGTCACTGATTATCTCCAATTTCTATTGCTATGGTATAAATTGAAATAACATTTATTTATTTTGCATCTCTTTGGCCAATGATGTAAAGGGACAAAGAATAATTACATTGAGATTGTATCCTAAAATACTCAGCATCATTTCAAGTAAAGTCGGAGCACCTAAAACATGTTTGGATGCTCTTTTCATTTGGTCTTAAAGGTGCTATCTGTTTGAGGAATTTTATGTGGGAGGGGGGGGGGCTTCTGCTTCAATGGTCTCCACTACTGTTGAGCAGACCTGTCAAAATGTTTGGGTTCAACAACTTCATCCTAACCTGAACACTCAACATTTGTTTCCCTGCGGCTGCAAAAGTTGGATGCCGCCGAAGGGCTGCCGGGAAAACATTGATACACAAACTTTTAAACAGGTTCACTTAACACTAGTCTTCACTGATCTCCATCTCCTGGTCTCCTTTTGGCACACAGGACACAGTGATTGGGTGTCAGTGATTGGGTCATTTTCTATCATTTTCTATGGCCAAGAAGTGAAGATCAGCAGAGACCAAGAGAGCATTGGAACAGGGACAGGAGGATGAGTAAGACTTATTTTTCTTTTATTTTGTCCGCCCCTTTTTAAAATGAAACTATCTGTCACGATAGGCAGGTGATGACAAGACACGAGACAGTGGGCCCTGAATCTGATCCCACCCACTGTCACCTGCCTACTTGCCTCGGTCGACCCTAAGCGGTCGGGGACAACCACGAAGACAATCCCTATGCTGAATACGTGCAGAACATAAAACGCAGACAGACAGACAAACACAATGTGGGAAGGTCAACTAGCCAAGTCAGAAACCGAATGAGCAACTCAGTACAAAATCAGAAAGAAGCGGGTAGTCAGGGGACAGGCAAAAGGTCAGAATCCAGGCAAGATAATGTAGAAAGAATAGGGCAGAATACAGGGAACTGGGGAGCTGGGATCAGTACAACTAATAGCCAGCAAAGAAAGCTGGCAGTGATTACACTTTATACTGGGTCAGGAGGCCAGACCAGCACACCATTGGTCCGACCCCCTGATCCCAGATACCTAGCAGCTGGTCTGCTACTGACTGAGTGGCGGAGCGATCCGCCCCTCAGCCTGAGCATGATGCCGTTCAGCTGCACAGGCTGGGCGGCCGCCACGAGTGACATGGAGCCGCGGCGTCCCTGGTTACCATCGGGTCTCCATAACGTCACCCGGCTCGGGCGGCCACCTCGGCGCTGGGTCCTAGCACCGACAGAGGAAGCCGGGACCGAGGAGGACGCCGCAGGAGCCCTGGCAGGTGAGTTCCTAACACTATCCCACTGGACAAACCTTAAAAGTGATACTGTATCCACCAACACACCTACCCCCACAAACCTCTGGTACTGTCTATTTGATGCACATAAGTGGTGGATATAGTATCCCTTTAACATTATTGGCAAAAAAATATTATTAATTTCTTTTTATTACATTTTGGCTACTTTAGAAATAGGCATTCATTGATCATAAGGGACACTGACAGTTGTGATAGCTAAAAAAGAGAATCTTAATTCAGTTGCCCAAACTGCTCAACGTGTCCTACTAGAGGGTCTGTAATGGTCTTGTCTAGGGTTGAGTGGACCTGCTGAACTGGTGTGGTAAAGTTCACCAAATGCAAATGCTCGGCATTTGACTCCTGGCGGCTGGAGAAGTTGGATGCCATCAAAGGGCTGCCAGGAAAACATTAATACAGCCTATGGCCTCATTAGGGCAGCAACCAACTTCTGCAACCACAGGAAATCAAATTGCGAGCATTCAGGTTCAGAGAGCGTTGGCAAACCCAAACCCTTTGACAGGTCCGCTCAACATTACTCTTGTCTTAAAACGACAAAAATTTTCACTTGGCTACTGACTGTTAGGAAATGTTCAAACATGCATGAAATCAAAGACAATATCTGTTTCTGCTGCAAATTGCATTCTCTAAAATTCCAGGTAATGTAATCCTGTACGCGGCTGAATATCAAGGGAGGAATTTATTTATTTACTTGATTTTAATAAAGTGACATTAATCCGAACAGAGACAAGAATCAGCAACACAAACGTAGAATTGGCGGTACTTGATTTAGTTGGAAATATATTCCATCCTATTAATGTATCGTTTTGGGGATGTCGCCCTGGAACAAGTCAGGCTCTTATTACTTTATGCATGTATTTAAACCACGTAATGAGCTTCACTTGTCAAAAAAAAATGCATGAAGGAGCTGCCTGCAGAAACTGATGATGTGATGGGTAAAATGTCAAGCACAATTTTATCAAATGAAATGAATCCCATTGAACATGTACATTACGCTGTTGTATGCTGATGACAGGATCAAAATATTTCATACTGTAATGTATATTCATGACATGGCACTCGGCGGATCCATTTACATTTCTAAACTCTGATAACATGATTTAGATCGAGCTAATCTAGAGGCATGTAAAGTACAGAAAAATATCAGATTATTGGGACATAAGGCACTGTTCACATTGGTGATATGATTTTATTTTAAAAGGATATAGCATTTTATTTATGATCATAACTCATCCTATTGACTTATAATGGGGTTGCCCAGGTTTCTGATTTTCTGATCAGGTAGAATAGCAATGGTTACCATTGTCAGATGTTCTGTGCTTTTGACAACCGGTTATTATTAGTAGTAGACTTCAAGGTGTCACACTACTAAGGAGTCCCAAGAGATCAGCTGCAATCCTTGAGTGAACCAGGCAGTATCTATATCCCCTGCAGCACCCCCGCAGGGAAAATGAGGCATTACACATTCATGTCTCAATCCCAAGAGGCAAGGGAACTCGTACATGTTCTCTAGAGATGAGCGAACTTTTCAAAAGTTCGTTCCGACCAGACTTCCGGTTCGACCGAATTTCGGATTTCTTCGGATTTCATAGTTTAAAGCATCTAGTGTATATGATACGGGGGTAGCGTATTTGGTTGAATTAAGGGCTCTACATGTCAGTAACATCATTATCTTTTCAATATCTCAAAGTCAATTTTTTAGACTTCAATATTCACCATTTACTGGTCTATGCAGGAAATTCACTTTTAGGCTATGTTCACACAACAACAAAAAATGGAGAAAAATGGACGATTTCGCTAATTAAAAAAACGTCAGTTTTTGCCGCGATTTAACTGACTGCAATGGCAATGCATTGGAGTCAATGGGAAGACAGACGTCCAGGCAACACTATGCATTGAAAAACAGACGTTTTTGCAGCGGACGTCAAAATAATGAACATGAACATTATTTTCGGACGTCTTTTGCGAACAGCGGACGTTTTTTATTAGTTATTCACACACAGTTTTTCTTTTTCCACCGTTCTTTCTCCGTTTTTCTATTAAATTCAATGGACTTTTAAATTAAGACACACCCAAAGGGCAGTTAGTAATCCCAAACTAAAATAATGTGCAAACACCAGTCACAGCACTAAGGGGAGGCCCGGCTGCTAAAAAAACATCTGTTATTTTAGACTCAAAATAACGGACGTAATTTTGAACGGCACTGAGAAAATGTTGTGTGAACATAGCCATACAGAGTCTATACAGAAAAAAAGGTCACAAATGCAGTGAAGGAGCAACAGTAGTCATTGGAGGCCAGTGGAGGTCCAGCAATAGTTTTTAGAGTTTTATTCTACACACATGTACAAGGTATATATTTGTGCCTCAGGAAAACACCTATGTCATATACACTCTTCCAAGGGTCCAACTATAGTACTTGTATATCTGTATAGCAAGTTTTTGTTCTGTGCACCCTTTGCTCTCCTATGCCTAATCTATCTACCTATCTATCTTTCGCCCTCTCTATTATTCTCTCTCAATCACTATATGTTTCTCCTCTTAGCTTTCCTAATAATCTTTTTGTCTTTGCTTTTGTACAATATCAGTCTCCTTTCTCCCTCTCTCATGTGACCGCTCCTCTTAAAGCAATACCGACGTCACACAGGGGGTGGGCTAGTGCAACATCCCTGCTGATTGGATGTGTTCCAGGCATCATGGGAAAGCGCTTTTCACATCCAGAACACTTTCTGCTTTCTAAAATGGCGGCTGCCATTTTAGAAAGCAAGAAAAAAAAATTCGGAGCAGACTTCCAAAAATCCGAATCCGACCGGACTCGGACTTTTGGAAAAATCCGAACCGGATCCCATACCAACCGAACCGGTTCGCTCATCTCTAATCTTCTCCTTTCCAGCTAATTGATGAAAATCCAAAATGAAGGATCTCCTACCTTTTATTACTCAGCTTTTCTAAACTAGACCTTTACTTTAACCCCTTGAGCGCACAGTCTAATTTTCTTTATGCTTTTTGTACTCCATATCTTCTTAGAGCCAAATCTCTTTTATTTTTCCATCTACAGAGCCATAAGCGGGCTTGCCTTTGCAAGAACAATAGTGATTTATAATGTTACCTTTCGTTGTACCATTAACATACATTTAAAAAAAAAATACAGTATTTTTTATGCAATTTGGGGGCCTTCACTTTTATGCAGTGCACTTTATGACTAAACTGACATGTCATCTTTATTCTATGAGCAAGTTTTCATTTATGGGCTCACTTTTTGTACTGTGATCTCAAGCATGTACAGTACCATTTTGAGAGAAATTTAAAGGGGTTATCCAGCACTACAAAAACACGGCCACTTTTTTTTTTTCCAGAGACAGCATCACTCTTGTCTTCAGTTGAGGTGTGGTGTACAATTAAGCTCCATTAACTTCAATGCAACTGAGCTACAAAACCAGCACCCAACCTGGAGACAAGAGTAGTGCTGTCTCTGAAAGAAAGTGTCCATGTTTTGCATCACTGGATAATTCCCTTAAAGCAAATCTGTACCCACAGAATCACCCCCAAAACCAATGGTTCATTAAGTGATCTAAAGCCCTTGCTGGGTGTGTTTTTCAAAATGCATGGTATTTGTGGTGAACAATAATCTTTTATTCTCCAGCAGCAGTGTCGATGAGGCAGGAGCCTAGAGTATCCATGCCCTAGGCCTGCAACGCCTCTGGTGTCTTCTTCTCTGAACCCCTGGTTTTTAAGAATGCCCCCGGACCAGATCTCTGCTCTCCAATTAGCTAGCCTGGAACGAGAAATATGGCCACGTCACTGGACCAGAAGCGTCTAGGATCCCAACAGCACATGTGCAAACATTTGAAAGCAGAGATCTGGGCCAGGGGCGTTCCTAGAAGCCAAAGGAAGGAGGGGTGAAGAAGAAGACATCTGAGGCATACGCGGGCCTAGGGTACAGATGCTCTAGGCCCTGCCTCATTGACACCGCTGCTGAAGAATAAAAGATGATTTTTCACCACAGGAGCATTCTGAAAAACACATACGAGAAGGACTTTTGATCATCTAATAAATGGTAACGGTAGTTTTGGGGGGAGTGATTCCATGGGTACAGATTCCCTTTCATTTTTTTTATCAATTTATATTTAATATTTTTATAGCCCTTCTGCCATATAAAAGGATGGCTAGCTTATCAAACTTAAAGTGTCACTGTCGTTATAACTTTCAAAATCTAAATTGACAATGTGATATAAAGCAAGTTTGCAATATAGATTTTTTTTTTTTTTTTTTTTTATCATGCTGCAAAAGAAAGCTGAAATCCAGGTCCAGTATCCTGAAGGCAGATTTTATGACTTGTGCTGGTTGAAAAAAACAGACTAAACACAGGGATTCCGGCCAGTACAGAGAGTCACGGCTCAATGTGTCTGTCAATTACATGACTGCCTTCTCTCTGTGAGCGTTCAGATGACCTTGGAAACACTGGACTTCCTGTTTTCTAACTCTTTGAGAAAAAAGAGTCAGAAAACAGAAAGTGCCGTGTTTTCTATGATAACAAAAAATAAATAAATAATAATTCTTCATTCTGCTACACAATCTTACTTTACCTCTCTCATTTCTTCTCTATCCCATAACCCAAAACGTCTCTTTGATACCCTCAACTCCCTCCTCAAACCCAAAGTTCAGACACCCGTAACTAACCTCTGTGCTGAAGACCTAGCATCCTACTTCAAGGAAAAGATAGATACCATCCGTCAGGAGATCACCTCCCAGTCCCAAAGAAGTGTTGATCCCATTCTCTCTTGTATTTCCTCCTCTTCCCTCTCAGTATTTGAACCTGTAACAGAGGAGGAAGTCTCCAGACTCCTCTCCTCCTCTCGTCCCACCACCTGCCCTAGTGACCCTATTCCCTCACACCTTGTCCAGTCTCTCTCTCCTGTTGTCACTACTTACCTTACTAAAATCTTCAACCTCTCCCTCTCCTCTGGCATCTTCCCCTAGGCTTTCAAACACTCCATTATCAGTCCCTTACTGAAAAAAACCTCCCTAGACCCCTCCTGTGCAGCCAACTATCGACCTGTCTCTAATCTTCCTTTTATCTCCAAACTGTTGGAACGTCTGGTCTATTCCCGCCTAACCCGCTACCTCTCTGACAACTCTCTCCTTGACCCCCTTCAGTCCGGTTTCCGTCCTCACCACTCTACAGAAACTGCCCTTACTAAAGTCTCTAATGATCTCCTCTCCGCCAAATCTAAAGGTGACCATTCACTTCTCATCCTCCTGGACCTATCTGCAGCTTTTGACACTGTAGACCACCAGCTCCTCTTCTCCACGCTCCGCTCTATCAGCCTCAAGGACTCTGCTCTTTCCTGGTTCTCCTCCTATCTCTCCGACCGCTCCTTTAGTGTATCACTTTCTGGCTCCACGTCAACTTCTCTCCCCCTTACATTTGGGGTTCCTCAGGGATCAGTCCTGGGCCCTCTCCTTTTCTCACTTTACACTTTACCCATCGGACAAATTATCAGTACCATCTCTATGCTGATGATACCCAGCTATATACCTCCTCCCGTGATATCACCCCTGCTCTTCTACAGAACACCAGTAACTGTCTATCTGCCGTCTCTAACGCTATGTCCTCCCTATTCCTAAAACTAAACCTTTGTAAGACTGAGCTTCTTGTCTTCCCTCCCTCTGCTAAACACCCTCCACCTGACATCTCCATCTCTGTCTGTGGTGCAACCATAACCCCTACACAGCAAGCCCACTGCCTTGGGGTTATGTTTGACTCAGATCTGTCCTTCACTCCTCACATTAAATCTCTTTCACGTTCCTGTAATCTGCATCTAAAAAACATCTCTAAAATCCGTCCCTTCCTTCCTGTCGAATCTGCTAAAACTCTCATTGTCGCTCTGATTCATTCCCGTCTAGACTACTGCAATTCCTTACTAATCGGCCTTTTTTCCTCTAAACTCTCCTCTCTCCAGTCCATTCTCAATACAGCGGCCAGGCTCATCCCCATGTCCAGCCGTTATACTGATGCCTCCCCCCTGTGCCAGTCTCTACACTGGCTCCCTGTTAAACACAGGATACAATATAAAGTCCTCCTGCTCACCCACAAGGCTCTCCACAGTGCTGCACCATACATCTCCTCCCTCATCTCTGTCTACCACCCTACCCGTGCCCTACGCTCCTCTAATGACTTACGACTAACATCCACCTTGATCCGCACCTCTCACTCCCGTCTCCAGGACTTCACCCGAGCTGCACCAGTTCTATGAAATGCACTACCCAAGACTGTCAGACTCACCACCAATACCCAAAGCTTCAAACGTGCCCTCAAAACACATCTGTTCAAACAGGCTTACCAGGTTCCCTAATTTTGACTCAACCCTCAACCCCCCTCCACACACACACACACACACACACACAGACACCTCCACCATGCACACACACACAGACACATACATACACGCACACACACACACCAAGCATTTAAGCACTTAGACCTGTGCATGCAGGCATTGGCTGGTGACAGGTTCACCCCCCCTTACCAGCACTGCCTTATTTATAATGATGGCTGGACCATAAGAACAACGATGCACTTTGCCCCTCTGCCATTTTGTCTTGCACCCCCTCCTGATAGTATGTAAGCTCATGCATGCGAGCAGGGACCTCACTCCTCATGTATGGATAATTATATGTATCTCTGTAATGTCGATTTTTTTGTCTGTATGTATGTACCTCCAGAATTGTAAAGTGCTGTGGAATCTGTTGGCGCTATATAAATAAAAATTATTATTATTATTATTATTATTATTATTATTATTATTATTATTATTATTATTATTAAATTGCAAACTTGCTTTATATCACATCTACTGTTGTTTTAGGTTTTGAAAGTTATAACGACAGTGACACTATAAGGAAGGGTTTCTAAACCCCTACTCCACTAACTATATTTCTCCCTCTAGGGACGAGGCAGGGTTGCCCTCTGTCTCCCCTCCTTTTTGTTTTTTTTTTATTGAACCCTTGACAATTAAAATCAGAGTATCCCCTAGAGTAGAGGGCTTTGGTCTTCGGGGCAGAGAGGAAAAGATCCTCCTATACGCGGACGATATCCTGCTTTTTTTGGAGGGAGGGGAGAGCGCCGTTTAAAATATTATTGATATTGTCTCAAACTATGGTAGAATTTCCGGCCTACGAATCAATTGGAAAAAATCATCCTTGTTACCAATGGGTGACGGTGGGATCATAGATTGTCCCCTGGTGCATACATTAAAAGTAGAAGACTCTTTGGCATGCTTGGGGGTTAAACTAGCGGTTAGAACAGAAAAATATGTATCCCTCAAATTGCACCCTCTTTTTCTTAAAATTAGGAAGAAGATGGAATTCTGGGTCGGGTTACCACTAGCCATGGTCGACCGTATGGCAATAATAAAAATTATTATCCTTCCCCAGCTTCTTTTTATTTTGTACGCTTCCCCTGTATGGATTGCTGAGTCATGGTTCCACAGAATTTCGATTTTATTAAATTCATTTATTTGGGGCAAACAACGACCGAGAGTTAAATATTATAATTGGACTGGCTTATCTAAAGAAGGAAGTATGGCTTTGCCGGATTTCAAATTGTACTTTTTAGCAATGGTAGCGCAATCAATTAGGAATTGGAGATTGGAATTTATTTTAGGTAATACGAATGGATTATATGATAATATTTTCATGGGATTAGAGGGGGGGTTTGGGGGTAAGAAGATGTTATCACACATGGAGTTATATTGTAAGGTGTGGAGAGCCATAAGAAAGATTTATAATATTAAGGGGTTTCTCTCATCTTCCCCTCTGTGGGGTAACTTCCATTTGGTGGAATTTGGTAAGATTTGCGATCAGTGTTTTTGGGTTGCTAGAGGTATTAAATTTATTTCACAAATAGTGGACAATGGGGTTATTCTGTCACTTGATGAATTGAAGCAAAATTATGCACTTACAGATTCACACTTTTTTCGGTATGCGCAGTTAAGACATGCCTTTAATTCTACTCTTAATGTCGAGATTTGGTATGCACAATCACATGAATTTTTTGAGTACTTAGGGTCTGCAATAGAAAGTAAGAAATGTTTATTGGATATCTATAGGATGTTAATTAGAGAAAGAGGTTAAGGGGCCTTGGCTAAGGCAAGAGAAAAATGGGAATTAAGAATTGGTATTGTATCAGAAGATCTATGGGCGATGGTAATGGGCAATGTTTGGCATGCAACGTTCAATCCCGCCCATAGACTGATACAACTTAAGATATTGTATATACTTTATTTATCACCTAATGATTTATATAAGAGAAAGTGTCGCTCCAACTCTCAATGTCCCAAATGCTCCATGGAGGAGGCAGATTTTTTTCATCTCCTATGGGAGTGTTCAGAGATTCGGAGGTATTGGAGATTAGTTAAACAAGAGATTATTAGAATAGTGGGGCCCGATTTAGTTTAGGAAGTTCCGAGCTTCTTGTTAGGGGGTTATAAGAACGATGGGAGTACTGGTTCACTGGTAAACAAACTAACTCTCTTGGCTAAGATTATGATAGCTAGAAAATTGTTCAGCGAAAGTGGAGACTTTTGGTGGACAGAGTTCAGCGGTATGAGGATAACGTTCCTCTTTTTCTTCACGTAAGGCTATGAAAAGACATTACAGGTTATGGGGTCCCTGGTTGGAGTATAGCTCTTGCTAAATGAGAAGAAATCCTATCGGTTGTTGTTTGTTTTTTGTTTTTTTTATCTCTCCCTTTTTTCCTCTCTCTCTCGGGTGGGGCTGCTAGGGGGTAGGGGATTAAATAAAGAGTGTTGGTTTTATAACGTATGTATATAAATGGTACATGCTTGGAAAAATAAAAAAAAAAAAAAAAAAAAAAAACATATTTCTCCCTCTTAAAGGGGTCAGGCAAGATATAAATACCACATACAGTCCAGTTGCTTTTCCCAACCTACAGCGAAAGTGGAGACTTTTGGTGGGCAGAGTTCAGCGGTATGAGGATTACATTCCTCTTTTTCTTCACGTAAGGCTATGAAAAGACATTACAGGTTATGGGGTCCCTGGTTGGAGTATAGCTCTTGCTAAATGAGAAGAAATCCTATCGGTTGTTGTTTTTTTTTTTTTATCTCTCCCTTTTTTTCTCTCTCTCTCGGGTGGGGCTGCTAGGGGGTAGGGGATTAAATAAAGAGTGTTGGTTTTATAACGTATGTATATAAATGGTACATGCTTGGAAAAATAATAATAAAAAAAAACTAAAAAAAAAAACATATTTCTCCCTCTTAAAGGGGTCAGGCAAGATATAAATACCACATACAGTCCAGTTGCTTTTCCCAACCTACAGCGAAAGTGGAGACTTTTGGTGGACAGAGTTCAGCGGTATGAGGATTACGTTCCTCTTTTTCTTCATGTAAGGCTATGAAAAGACATTACAGGTTATGGGGTCCCTGGTTGGAGTATAGCTCTTGCTAAATTAGAAGAAATCCTATCGGTTGTTGTTTGTTTTTTGTTTTTTTTATCTCTCCCTTTTTTCCTCTCTCTCTCGGGTGGGGCTGCTAGGGGGTAGGGGATTAAATAAAGAGTGTTGGTTTTATAACGTATGTATATAAATGGTACATGCTTGGAAAAATAATAATTAAAAAAAAAATAAACTAAAAAAAAAAAAAACATATTTCTCCCTCTTAAAGGGGTCAGGCAAGATATAAATACCACATACAGTCCAGTTGCTTTTCCCAACCTACAGTAAGTTCCAAGCTTATGCAGCTATCCTCACATTTGGTCTTCTTTAGTATACTATTACATGGCATGTGATAGAAGTAACTAGTTTGCCGACTACTGTTGAAATTAATGCATTGATATGCAGAAAGTGAATTGAAAGTGTATAGTGAGTCACACGCTTACAGTACATTAACCAAGACTGTGTATTGATGCAGTGTGTTAGATTACAGACAGATCTCCCAGACACTCAGTCTTAGGTAAGACAGCAGTGTACAGATAATTGCCTTGGACAACATACTCTGTTGCACAACTCCTTGGTAAGCAGGGATGCCCTGAAGGGATCCTCGAAATCATAACAACCCACTTGGTTGCTGCAGACTTGGGTCTCTGTCAGACACTAATATGTGCTTTCCTGTTACATTACTACACGTCATGTAAATGATATATCTTCATAACATTATTCATTTTGCTGTTTTGCTTTCCTTATAATATTTATTAGACTCAACATATAAACAGGCGGTGACTTATCTCAGACTGTACAGACGTGATAGCAGGCAGCAGCAGTAAAGTTAAAGCCACACTGCTACCTAGTGGTTGGAAAATAGGTGAAATCAGACAAAATGACAAGTACATTGGATTAGTTTATATTATAACTTTTTGTAATTTATTAACTTTATTATTTATTAACTTTTTAAATTATTAGATATATCATCTAAGAGCAGAAAAACCTCTTGCATAATTTTATCTATCTATCTATCTATCTATCTATCTATCTATCTATCTCCTATCTGTCTCCTATTTATCTATCTATCTATCTATCTATCTATCTATCTATCTATCTCCTATCTATCTATCTATCTATCTATCTATCTATCTATCTATCTATCTATCTCCTATCTGCCTCCTATTTATCTATCTATCTCCTATCTATCTATCTATCTATCTATCTCCTATCTATCTATCTATCTATCTATCTATTATCTATCTCCTATCTATCTATCTATCTATCTATCTATCTATCTATCTATCTATCTATCTCCTATCTATCTATCTATCTATCTATCTATCTATCTCCTATCTATCTATCTATCTATCTATCTATCTATCTATCTATTATCTATCTCCTATCTATCTATCTATCTCCTATCTATCTATCTATCTATCTATCTATCTATCTATCTATCTATCTATCTATCTTCTATCTATCTATCTATCTATCTATCTATCTATCTATCTATCTATTATCTATCTCCTATCTATCTATCTATCTATCTATCTATCTATCTCCTATCTATCTATCTATCTATCTATCTATTATCTCCTATCTATCTATCTATTATCTCCTATCTATCTATCTATCTATCTATCTCCTATCTATCTATCTATCTATCTATCTATCTATCTATCTATCTATCTATCTCCTATCTATCTATCTATTTATCTATCTCCTATCTATCTATCTATCTATCTATCTATCTATCTCCTATCTATCTATCTATCTATCTATCTATCCATTATCTATCTCCTATCTATATTTTTTTATTTCATGTTTTATTATATTTTAAAATAATCAACTGCATATACCGTACAATATTTAACATGATATATGTTACCAGTCTTATGATTCCCATATGTATACTGTATATAATGCCTGTATACAGATTATTGCAACACCATTGAGATGAATGGGAGAGTTTCAGATATTTCAACTACAAATAGGCCATGTAATGGGTATTAGGTGTTTGGCTAGCACTCATTCATCAGATAGGTGGAAAGAAACAATAAAGCTTTTTGAATTTTAACATGTCCAACCCTTTGTTTTTAAGTGAGATAAAAGGAAATTAAATACTCTCACATTAAGATATAGATATATATATATTAATTGTCAAAGCACATAGAATTGTTTATTATCTTCCCCAAAGTTCTGAAACCATCAAAAATCCATTTGTTTTGCGGGTCTTAGTCCTTTACTACTACATTATGCAGATGCACAGCAATACAGTTGTTAAAATGCACAGCTTTTGCTCCGCTCTTATGGTCCTCCCACCCTGCCTATTGTCTTTCCACAGCACATATGAACATAGCCTTAACCTGTGAATGGAGAAGAGCACAAAAGATAGCTTTAACATTCAGGAAAACTGTCACATGGAAGATCCTATAGTCAATAGTCGAACAGATTGTATAGTACCAATACTATGTTTTTCCATGGCTTCTATACATTAAGAGAAGTTGTGCGGGGGATCCAAAAATCATTACAGGCATGGGGGGGGCGGGATTAAATGAATCATTAAAATGATCATACTCCCCTGTCCCGCTCCTGGACCCCAGCCAGCTGTCTTCCTAGCTCCCCTCTGGGTACATCACGACCTGGCTGACGGATACCATGCTCAGCCAATCACTGGCCATGATGCTGTTAGCGATTGGCTAAGGGGGCTGTAACTCTTATGTCTTGAGAGTGACAGCCTGCTAAGCCAATCAGTAGCTGTGGTGCTGTCCCTCAGTCAATGATTGCCTGGCCGGGCTGAAGACATGGGAGAGGATACTGGCAGAGTGCTGACTGGTGAATAAACCCTTTTTTTTTTTTAAATAATTTAGCAAAAATTCTCTACGTCAATTGAATTGTTGCTATATTTGCTGTTATTTGCTTCGCTTATCTGTACTCTCTGTCCCTCAATCTATTTTACAGGCAGAGCTCTCTACACCATTCATGCAGATTGCAGCAGGGTGGTGAGTCAGTAAAGCCACAGCTTGATCTGGATGAATGGCACCTACATGCGATTTCAGCAGAGCTCGGAGAGATGGAGTGGCAGAAAGGGTAGTGAAAGGGTGCTCTGGCCTCACCATTATCACTATTAAGATGGTCAGACTAAAGTATGTTTTAAAGTATTGTCTAACACTATAAGGCTATGTTCACACAATGTTTTTTCAGCTCTGTTTAAAATTACGTCAGTCATTTTGAGTCTAAAATAACGGACGTTATTTAGCAGCCTGGCCTCCCCTTAGTGCAATGACGGCTGTTGGTAAATTATTCTAGTTTGGGTTACTAATTGGACTTTGGGTGTGGCTTAATATAAAAGTCCTCTGAAATGAATAGTAAAAACAGAGAAAGAACGGTGACAAAAGAAACACTGTGTGTGAACAACAAATAAAAAAAGCTGTTTGCAAAAGACGTCCGAAAATAACGATCACGTTCATTATTTTGACGTCCGCTGCAAAAACGTCCGTTATTCAATACATTGTGTGCATTGGATGTCCATCTTTCCATTGACTTCAATGCACTGCCATAGCAGTAAGTTAAATCGTGGCAATGATGTTATTTTAAATTTAAAAAAACGGACACCTTTTCTCTATTTTTGACGTTGTGTGAACACAGCCTAAAGGTATTATTTTCTATAGTAAAACAGTACAAAATAAAATTGATTTACAAAGTCAATTTAAGATTTCATATAGACTTTAACTGTAAATGTAGTTCTGTATTTTTCCATAATCATGTGGCAACCCTTGGTAGATCTTGCACTATATGTGGCCGCATTTTATAATAACGTTGCTGTCATTGTTATGTGAAATTATACCCCAGCTAAGGTTCTGTATGTAGCATAGTGGAACCGATAATTTTATAGGACCATTTGTAAAGCTTTCATTTCTTTTGACGTGCATTACAACCAGAATAACTATAATTATAGGTAGCAAGGCATTGCCCACCAGCTTGGTTCAAGAACCCCTTGAGGAGTGTACAGTATGTTTAAGTCTATTTGTGATTACAATCTTCAGGTATAGTTACTTTTAAAATAGCACGGCACATGAAGAAGTAAGAAAGCAATGTATATAATTTACACCGTACTCCCACGTCATCATACCTGGGGTACGTCAATGTTATTATACCAGGCATAAAGCGGGCTTACTCATATTTATTATACTGGAAATGTCACAAGGGAATGATGACATTTCTATTATATCCTTTACATGCCACTTTTATAGGTTTTTTTTTTTTTTCTTTTTAACTTGTCACTGTAGGTGTTGCATCATTAGTATCCTGTCAGTTTATTCCAGTAGCAAAGTAAATGTGAAGCTGTAGGAGGGGAAAGCCAGATGGAAAATGTGAAAAATAGACACTTTTTATACATTTGACTCAAAAAAAGAAAAATATATACTTTTTTAAATGATACAAAATAATACACAATGTGGCAATTTATCATCTGCATTACACTGTAACATCCTGCGCTTTTCATGTTTCATGCTTTCCATGACATTTATAAATGCTTCTCCTTTGGCTTTTCGTTTATGTACGCTGTGCTAATCCTTAAAGGGGTACACCCAACTGGTTTCATAGAGTTATAAAGATTTGTGAATGATGTCCATTTATAATACTCAAATCTTCCAGTACTTATCAGCTGCTGTATGCCCTGTAGGAAGTTGTATACCCTTTCTAGTCTGACACAGTGCTCTCTGCAGCCTGGCAGTCTTTTCATTTCCATTGACTGCACTGATTTGCTGTTCTGCACTTACGTGGATAGCGCAGGAACTGTGAATCAGATGGCAGCCAAATAAAAAGTTTTTTTTATTTTTTTTTTATTTAGTGTGTCTCCTTATATCAAAGGCTTGCTAATTACATAGGCAAGAGGGGGGCCGGCATGAGGGAGGGCTGGAGCAGTCAGGCCGGCCTCCTGAATTGTCCCAAAATGGTGGCCGGGACTGAAGGGGTCGACAGTGATTATGTGAGTGTTTATTATTACACTTCCGGGGGTACATGGGGAACGTGGCATTTACATAAACAACACACATTACAATGGTATATAACTTTGTAATGTGTATTATTTAGTGGGCGGAAAAAATCACCAGAGTTGTCCTTTAAGTTTATATAAAATGTATAAATAAATAAAAAATAAATGACATATTTTTCATACCATCGCAGCTTTAGTTTTTTGGTTTGGGAGCCAGGTAGAAGTTGCAGGCAAGTTATGGTGGACATTACTATGATAATAGTAATGTCATGTAATGTGGTGGTTAGCACCAACATCTGCCAGAACTATTTAGTCTTCCAGATTTCACCTTTTGGGCTCAGCGGGGACATAAATATTTGGCTCAGTTGTACCCAGAAGGTGTCTTCTCCACATTCGCAGACGTTAAGCAAAGGTTTAATCTCCCTCAGTCTGCCTTATTCTGATACTTTCAGTTAAGACACGCTTGCAGAGTACAGTTTGGGGGGAACGCATTATATTGGATTGTGGCCCCATTGAAGGGGTGATACGTAGGGACCCTCTGCAGAAACCAGTATCATCATTATACTCAAAGTTAATGTCCATGCAGAGTGCCCCAATTGACAGTTCATTTGCCAAATGGCAGGCTGATATTCCCTCTCTTGAAGACCATCATCTTAAAGAATTGGTAAGCTAATGGAAAAAATCTGTAATATGTGCTAGAGACCAACTAATCCAGGTTAAGTGGCTCCACAGAGTGTACCTTACCCCAGTTAAATTAGTGCGGATAGGCAGCCTTTCAGTGGACACTTGCTCTAGGTGTGGTGGGGGGAAGGGTACATGGATCCATGTGATTTGGCTTTGTCCAGTCATTCAAAACTTCTGGTCAAAAGTGCATCACTTACTGAATGCGGAGTTGGGGCTTCCAGGAGTATGCACAACCGAAAATAGTCTGCTTGGTCTGGTAAATGATTTGGTACCTACTAAATATAGCCATATTCTGTATAGTTTCCTGCTATATTATGCCCGTAAAACAATTCTACTGAACTGGAAACCTCCTAAGCGTCCTACTTTGTCCCACTGGCTGAAACTGGTAGATGACGACGGTTCTATCACATTTGGGAACCTTGGTTATCTGCTAAAATAACTTTAGCTGGGTTGAGGGATGAGGCACAGCTCCCGAGCAATGTGTGAATGGAGTGAGCGAATAAATAGTACATGTGTTTTCTTGTAGAACAGGCCCTATACAATGTTGAGGACTTTGATTTAGTTTATACCTTGCTGCCACATCCTTGGCACCCTTGCTTCGTTAGACACTCTGTTGCATAGGCCGCTGTATAATAGTAAGGTTGACCTGCATATTTTCCTTTGATCTGAGGGTTGAAATGTACTACTGCTGTACCCTTTTGCTCAGTAGTATGGATGTTTTGTCTCTGTTGCTATTAGTTTATGCCTTTTACTGTTAAATCTTAAAAGCAATAAATAAAACCTTTAAAAAAAAATGTGGTGGTTAGCACAAGAATCTGGATCTTCAGTAGGGTCATTGTTGCCCCGGCTTTGCTAAAATAGAAAGCGAGAGGGTGTCACCCTGGGGATCACCGAGTATTCACGAATCTCAGTTGCCTAGCTCTTCCCCAGACTCCTCAAATTGTTTTAGTCCTGTGATTTAACTAAAGTGGTGACCATTTTGATACAAAACAACGTGTGTTTGTTTCATAGTCTGTGCTTTTCATAGTTGCAGATATTTAAATAGAAAGCAAGGATCAATTCCATATCCAAAAGTCATGTATATATGTGTGTTTGAAGGTGTAAAGTTTTTGGCTCTTTTATGGGGAACATTTTTCCTGAACTGGTGTCAAACTGAAATCCTCATCAGTCATTATCTTGTGAAGGTGAAAAATTTTCTTTAGAGCAAAGGCATAACCCAAAGCTCTTGGATAGAGATGAGCAAACCTGCCGAAAGATCGGGATCACATGAACCTGAACTATCGGTGTTTGAATCCCAATGCCAGAAGAAGGGAAATGCAGCCCTGAATTTTGGGCAGGTTCGCTCATCTCTGCTTCTGGGTCCTAATGCAAAATCTGTAATGGCATCTGCCAACTATTATATCATTTAGAGGTTAGTTGTCTCGTATTGATCAGAGAGTCCGAGCTTCCACTGTAACCTCTGCACCCTATTTGATCTCCCTACAGAAATCACAGGAGTGACAATTTATGTAGTCAGCCCTGACATTTAAAACTAGAGCCTTGCACGACACATCTCAGACACAATACTGTATGCAATACTTAAAACAAATAGAAAAATTCGAACCAGCAAATGTTAAAGTCTCTTCTGAAACTTAAAACTACAAAAATACGTAATGGGAATTAACCCTGTCAACTTTTTGGAGATCTATTCTAGTGAATGGAAAAAAATTAAATCTACATCACTGAGCTAACATCAACCCATTAAATCCCAGGACTATGAAGCTGTTAATATTTGGCACAAAACATTAAATCAAAACAGCAATAAAGGCCGCAGACAATCTAATATAAGACATTAAATGAGTTTATGCGGTATAATAACATAAATGAGCCCACAAGAGAATAACTCACTTAATGAGATAATGGATTGGAAAGCCAAAATGAGCTTTCATCTTCATAAATAAGAAGAGGAGGACAAGTAATGGAGAATTGCTATTGTTAATTTACATCAATAAAGAACACTCATCTTAGATAATAAAGTGAACTTTCTCTGGACTTTGCAAGCAGTTACTTAGTGTAGGGTATATGAATAGTATATATTATTTTGATGCTATATGTTATTTTACTGTGGGGAGGCATATGAACAGGTATGTAACAGTTCTTTTTTCTTGAAAGCATCCTCCGGGAAAAAAAAAAAGATAATCACAGGTTTTCCTGCCGATGAAACCCCCAGCAATCAGTAATCTACAGGAGAATCCAACATTGGTGGGGGTGTCATTTATTATCAGTGCAACAGTGGCATCTGCAATGGAGGAGGCACATGTTTTTTATCTTCTCTGTGGAGTATGCCTGCCGTTACCCCCGCTCATCTAATAGCTGGGTGAGGGTGCGGCCAGTAAGGAAGGCGGTATGGCCTCCTCCCACACTTGATTTACCAGCTTGCAGGGGTAAATCATGACAGAAATCTACACCGTGCACCCAGTGGCGTAGCTACAGTGAAGGCAACTGCTATGGGGCCCCTGCATGAAGGGGGCCCAAGGAAGCCTGCCCTGCCTTCATGGTAGGTACCTCGCTCCCCCAGGGGTCCAGAGAGGAAGAGGGACCCCCACTGTACTGTTCAGCCCCCTCACTGTAGTGCCGGGTGAGCGGGCTGAACAGAGGAGCAGGACCTGCCAGACGGCACAGGAGAGGGATTAAGGACCTTTGGGTCAATGACCCAAAGGTCCTCAATACCTATGTTAAGATCAGCCCAGACTACAGGAGGAGGAGGGGGAAGCCTGGGAGCTGTAAGTGCTGTGTATGTGTGTCAGTGAGTGTATATATGTATCTGTGGGTATATGTCAGTGTGTGTATATATGTATCTGTGTATATATTTATATGTCAGTATGTGTATGTATCTGTGGCTATATATATGTGTGTGTTTTATGTCAGCAATGTCTGTAGCACTGGTGTATATGTGTGTGTTTGCTCCCAAAGATGTTCTGCAGCAGCTTCTATTAATGCTGGGCTCTAATAAAAGAACCCACCACTAATATCTGCTGCATTTTCTTTTATTTCTGGTTGAGTATTTCTTATTACACTGAGATGATTTCCCTGTGTACAGTCTATTCATGGTGTATACATCAGCACTAGTGTAATCACATTACAGTGTATATATGTGTGTATGTCAGTGGCGTATCTGTATATATGTTAATGGTGCCTCTGTGTGTGTATATGTGCGTCATTGTCTGTGTTTGGCGGGGGGGGGGGGGGGGGGGGCGTACAGGATTTATGGGGCCCCATACAGTTTTTTGCTATGGGGCCCCATGAATCCTAGCTACGCCCCTGCGTGCACCTATTAGTGAATTCAGCGGGGTAATTGGAAGCAAAGTCTAATTTAAAACCAGGGTATGAGTACACCGTTCTTAATAAATGTTACCCTGAGTGTTCAGTTTTCCTACAGTGCCACCATTGGAGAAGTGAAGCATTACATGTTAGTTACCCATTCGGACTGTACTGTCTGTTTGTGACTTGGCAGAAGACATCAGCCCAGATTTACTAAAATTGTCTAAGTCTTAGGCAGTGCAAGCTTAGGTGGACCCTCTTCTAATGCTCTTCTCAGTCTTTCCTTTATGACCTGTTCTCTGTTCATAGTCCATTTCTGACTTTGGCTCAAAAAAATCTGTCAGATAATCTGTTGGTGTAATAGGGTCCTAAGGGCCCTATTACACTGTGTTATGGTGTGTTTACACACACAGATTTATCTGACAGATTTTCGAAGCTAAAGCCAGGAAAGAATTTGAAAAGATGATAGATCCCAATCTTTCCTTTATGACCTGTTCCCTGGTCTGTTATAGTCTGCTCCTAGTTTTGGCTTCAAAAGTCTGTCAGATAAATCTGTCTGTGTAAATGCACCCTAAATGTGCCAAATCAGGCCAATTCGACAGATTATCGCTCAATGTAAAGAAAACGATTAGCCCATGAAAACGACCATTTAGAGGGAAACTATCATCAGATTGGACAAATTCGGGGGCTGTGCTCCAAACTGCCTTACCGGACACAAGACTACATTAAGGCTATGTTCACACTACGTAAACCTACGGCCGTAGTTCTCGCCGCAGAACTACAGCTGTAGATTTGCGGGATGAAACATAGCATTGTTTGCTATGGGATCCCGGACGGAGCGTACACACATCGTATACGCTCCGGCCGGTTCCCATGCGCGCCGCAAACAACTGACAGGTCCATTATTTGCGAACAGAATTCAATGAATTCCTTCCACAGAAAGACCTGTCAGTTCACACAGTGAAGCGAGCGGCTCCGGCCGCTTGCTTCACTGTGGGCTATGGGAAGCTCTGATGCGGGCGCGTGCTGATGCGCCCGCATCAGAGCTCCACGGAGGAAAGATCATCCGGCTGGTACTTAAGTACCGGCCGTGATGATCCGGGCTGAGATCGGCCGTTCCGTGACCTGGCCGGAGTCACGGAACGGGCGGTCTCATCCGTAGTGTGAACATAGCCTAAAACTGCACTGGAAAGCCACCAAGAAAGAAGGTAAGAGACACACCTTCATTCTCAGTGCCCTAAGCACAATAGGCAGCTATTAGCAGGTTAGATTCGTCTTGCCAATGGCTGATACATGTGTAAAAAAATAAACTTTATACTTATCTGTCCGTGCTCCCCAGTGTTCTTCTTGCTTCTGCCCTCTGCCCGCAGCCACCGGTGAGGACAATTACTGGTTGAGACAGGACAGTGTTGTGGCCAGTGATTGGCTAAGTGGCCTGTCTCTTCAGAGACCGGCTTAGAAGCTCCAGCAGTGGCTGTGGGCAGAGGATCGAAGAACACAGGGAGTGTGAACAGGTTTAGAGCTCACTTCCTGGTTCTGGGTGGAGGGCACAGGAGCAGCGTCGACGACTCAACATTACTGTGTCTCTGAGCTTACACGTGTCCAGAAACATGGAGATAAGTAAACCACTTTAACTGAGATCCTAAATGTGAAAGATGAACAGTATGTCAACAATTTCATTAGAAGTCATATTTGCCTTACGGTGATACAAATATGCAGAAAAGTTGTGTTAAAAGTGAAAATAAAACATTTCATTTTATGCTTTTATACTCTTTTTTTAAACATACTTTTCTTGATTTTTTTATGATATCAACATGCATAAGAAAATGCAGAAAATGCAATTCTTACATATTTTTCATAATGAAACATTTAATCCACTTACTCTTCGCTTTAATCGACAGGATAACCTAAAGGAGATGTGTCATCAGAAAATGATCTATTCTTTAATCAAATTTTTATGCTAAACATATTTTTTAAAGAATTTTTAGCAATTTATTTTTTCTATTTTCCACTTCCCTGTCTATATTGTAAAATAATCCTGATATCTTGCAGTTTTCATTCTCAACACTAGGTCTAAAACTAAAGTCAGACTTTCTGTTCTGTCTGTGGTGATAAGAGGAGGCTGCTGTAAAGTGATCTATACAGCATTAAAGCGACATGTGACACCAGTAGATAGAGGAGACAATAGCAGCTCCCTGTGGAATGACCTCTTCAGTGGACAAAAAGCGCGCTTAGTAATGTCTCTCGATGAGGAAATGACTATAGATGCGTAGAAAATAACTATAGATGAGCAAACTTACAATAAATTTGAGCGAAACCCAAATCTGATCATTCTGCTGCTGAATCGCTCTGCCTTGAAAAGATGGATGCATTCCTAGGACTGCCTGAAAAACATGAATAAATCTGACAATCAGGTTCAGATGAACTTGCTTTAAGTCTGCTCAACTCCAAAAAGAACTCAAACGCAGTCACTAGCTGCATTGAAAATATTTTTACTTTATTAACTTTAATTCTTATTATTGGTGGTTAAAGCGAATCTATCACCAACCTCCTTGGACCTTCGTTGTTATTGATAACAGCTGATCGGTGCCACCGTGCTGAATTAAATGGTGTACTTAAAAAAAAATCTGCCACATTATTCTTTGGATATGCCAGCTTTTCTAAAAATGCAAATTAGCAAGTTTGTTGCACTGGAGGGTTACCTGGTGAACGTTTTCAATTTCCAAAGATGACTTAACAGCCTAACAAATCTGTTCTTCAGCTGGATGAAGGCCACTTCATTTGTGGGAAGAGGAAACAGTGTACTGGGGGGTGCTGAGCAACCATGTCTCCGTAATGGTGCAGCATTTTTTATTTTTTTTTAAAGCACACAATTAAATTTCATTGGTTCAAGGATAGTGATAGATTAATTTTTTTTTGTGTGTCTATTTCCATTCTGTTTCTGTATATAACTTACACAGACATTGACTTCACTAGACAGTCCCCTCCTAGCACTGACAGATAAAATGACTTCCTAACAATAATACTTGTTTGAATTTATTCCTATTCCCTATTTTATCTTATCTCAGTTTAGTTTACAGTTAAAGTCCCAATAACAGCAAATAACATGGGAAGTGGATCACTCTTGGCTGTATAATGTATGTTTCTTATCAGCACCAATTATTTATGTGCATTAATTTATATCTGTTTTCCCTTTTATTGCATTTTACTATGAAGGATATAAATAATATAGATATAGGTGGCAACATTTACATCTACATACCATTAGTGTTTTTGCTGAATATTAGTAAGCAATGGTATGCCGCTCTTCTGACAGAAGGTGGTTTGCCTAGAAATACTGTGTGTAGTCTTACAGAGAGAGATAAGTAAGATTGAAAACTCTTAGAATTGTTGAATTCATTATCCATAGAACAATGTTTGCTAGGATAACCTCCTTTCGGCTGCTCTAAGACTAGAGGGCATCACCACCACGTGTGTTTACTTGAGAGATAAGTGGATCTGTGCGAGACATTAATCAATCGCGTTTGTCTTTGAATCATGTCTGACAAATATGATTATTTTAGTATGCCGAAAATATGATTACTGTGCACATTTGTACAATGCGCAATGTCCTTCCGTTTGACATTGCAGAAGCCACAATTTCATCCACTTTAAACCCAGAAATAATTTATATATAGCTAAAATTTATTTCCTATCATTTGAAAAAAAAAGTATAAATTCATGTTAAAGGGGTACTCCAGCGGAGCGGCATTTTTGTGCTGGGACCGGGGAGGAGGTGGCCTAGGGAAAAGACGTCCACTCACCTCCCCGGTTCCAGTGCCTGGTTCCCGGTCGCTTTCGGGTGTCTGACACGGGCCCGAGACGTGAAGTCTCAGGTCCGCTCAGCCACTCAGTGAAGGAGGCGGGATCCGTTTCAAGTCCGCTCAGATCCCGCCTCCTTCACTGAGGCACCGGAGCGCCGCGATGCTAGGCCACCTCCTCCCCGGTCCCAGCACAAAAGTGCCACCCCCCCCGCTGGAGTACCCCTTTAAGGCCACGTTCACATGACGTATGACACCAGCCATTCTATGATGTGGCCGTGTCACAGAATGAATGGTGTAACTGAAGTTTATCCCGGCCGGTACTGCAGTACCGACCAGATAAACCTCATTTTTATTGAATTGGGATGTGGGCGTATCCGTGTACATCCACATCTCAATTCACCATTGCACACAATGGAAAGTGCGGCCAGGGCCACACTCTCCATTGTGTGACCTGTCAGGCTTGGCTTGTGCGGCTGCTATTCAATGAATAGCAGCTACACAAAACTAACATGTCAGTTTTCCTGCTGCCGCTAGCGATCCCAGCTGGAGTATATACTATGGGTATACACTCTGGCTGGGATCCCATTGACTGCAGTGCACTGTTCATTTTCTAATAATCATGGCAGTTGTTGCAAATCGGCAACAGTGGCTGTGATTAATAGAAAATTTACATTGTGGGAACGAGGCCTAAAACAACACTGAACAAGTCATCTTTTTACTTCATATCACACTACCAGTGCACGTGACTCCACCTTTATTTTAGAAATGAAGTTTTGGGCTATGTTCGCACAAAGTAAAAAAAAATGTCTACGCTTTTCTTATTTAAAATGACATCTGTTATTACCACATGTTAATTGACCTCAAGTCTAAAAAAATGACAGCTGCCCAATGCGCACAGTGTATTAAATAACGAACGTTGTCTATGAGGAGGTAAAAATAATGATCATTATTAGCAAATATCTTCTGCAAACAACAGACGTTATTTTTTAGCTGTTAACACACAGTTTTTCTTATTTTACTGTCTCTTTCACCATCTTTACCAGTAATTTTAATGGGAATTTCAATTATAGACACACTGAATTCCACTGAAATCCACAATAAATTAGAATAATGTTCTTGTACCGCTTGTACTGTCGGATAGCTGCTTTTAATCCAAGATCTTTCCTGGGGTCCATTCGGCAGCTGAACAACTTTTAAACTTGCAGCCCTGTGTCAAATTGATGTGGCCTAGATTGTCTGTACCCTAGGCCTATGATGCCTCTCCATCCCTCCTTTCTGCCCTCTTCATCATTGGGAACACCCCAGGCAGGATTTCTCCTAATCGTCACTTGTCTAAGTGTTGCACATGTGCTGGAACGTTAAGGCACCTGTGCAGTGTTCAGACAAGTGGTGATTAGGAGAAATCCTGCCTGGGGCATTCCTAATGATGAAGAGGGTGGGGAGGAGGGACAGAGAGGCGGTGCAAGCCTAGAGCATAGACACTCTAGACCACTACAACTTGACACAGGACTGCAAGCTTAAAAGTTGTTTTTTAGGACAATAACTGCATCCCCTGCCGAACGGACCCCAGGACAGATCATGGATTAAAAGCAGCTATCTGACGGAACAAGTGGTTGGGGGGCGGCAGATTGTGGGTACAGAGTAGCTTCAACCATTTAACATGGAGATGTGCTAAGTGTATTTTTTCCTTGTTTTAGACCCACTCTTTAAATATAACATCTGAAAAAAGTGACTTTATTCTGTGCCCTCGGCCTCTATATAATAACATAAAATATGATACATGGGGCAGAATATATTTTAGATAAAAACATTAAAAGCTACAGTAAAAGTTTCATAACAAATACAAATCCGGCTAATAAATGTCTGTTGTCCGGGTAATTTATCTTCCGGCACTTTATAATTTAGTTTAATGTGAATTTGATTGATTTCCTGAATTATGATCATTTCAGCTGAGGAGACACAACAGAAATGTAATCCAATTTAGATAAATAACGCATTATGAGCTCCGAAAGTGCCCAGATAAATCTGCGGAGTAAAAATGTGCCGTCCATAAAGCAATTAGTTACCGAGAGCAATGGATACATTGCGAGATCTTGGTAAATTATAGAATGATTTTGTTTTCATTTAGTAAACACTGCTGTGCCCTGCGCGCCCCGGCACAATGGATTGTGGATGTTTTCTAACATAATAAAGGGAAATTTTCCAAATAAATTCAATTAACGGCTTGAATGTTATTGACAAATCAACAGAATGGAACATTAAACTGAGGAATTTATTTTTAAAGCTAAAATATTATAGCTGAATGAGAAAAAGAGTAACAATAACCATGTAAAATGTGAGAATAATAATGATAATAAGGAGAAGAAGTAAATCTCATTGCGGCTATTTACTTTCAGTGAACTGAGTGTTATTGAGCCTCAATGTTCGATAATTAAGCATTAGCAACTGTAATGATAAGGGGTTCTCAGATCTAGAATCCAGTAGGAGGGGAAATCAACACTGGGCTCAATAATAGTTTTAAAACAAAAGTATTTCTATCTTGCTACAACATGGCTTCCTGGCCCCCTCTGGTCGAGCCTCCTGTAATTTGCATTACTCTCCTATTAGCATTCACAGAATTTCCATAAGTGTCAATGGGAGTTATGCAGATTTCACGAGACAGCTAGCTCAGCTTCCCAGCCACCACCAGCCATTTGGGGAGATCCTTCTTTAAGTCACAATACTGAAACAGCAGAGCTTAGTTGAACTACAGGATCAGCAAATTAGGTTTTTAGCTTATGTCATTCAGGTAGAGGTTCAGATTCAGTTATAGAGTACATACAAAGTACATACAGTATAAGGCCATGTTCACATGGCGTAAGAGACCGGCCATTCCATGACCCGGCCGGGTCACAGACGGTCTCTGCCACGATCATCCCGGACGGTACTGCAGTACCGGCTGGATAATCTTTCCAGCCGCAGAGTTCTGATGCGGGCGCATCAGCGCACGCTAGGATCAGAACTCCCCACAGCACACTATGAAGCTTTTGGTGCTTCATTGTGTGCACTAACAGGGTTTCCTACGGCCGCTATTCACTGTTTAGCGGCCGCAGTAAACTGACATGTCAGTTCTTTGCAGCGCCATGAGGGGTCCCGGCCGGAGCGTATACTATCCCAGAGGCACCCGTGCAACGTATTTTTTCGTATTTATACAGCCGATGCAGTTTGTTGAAAATTGCAACAATGGCCGTATGTTGTGTGAACATAGCCTAACTGTTCAGAATCACTGAAAAAACACAATCAGAGTAACGTAACTGCATGAGAAGGAGAAAAGGGGAAGAAAGAGAGGCTAAGGGTCCTATTACAAGAAGCGATTTTTAACGATTAACGACTAACGATAAACGAGATTTTTAATCATTAACCTGAAATTGTTCATCATATTACACAGAACGATGGTCATCAGGTAAGATCGTTACTATGATCCTTATTGCGATTGTTACTATGATCGTTTATTACTTCTGATCTCAGCAAAACAATGAACAATGTGCAATTACACTGAACGATTAGTAAACAAATGCGGAACTTGAGCGAAGATTGTGGAATTACAGCGAACAGTTAGCGAATGATTAACGATAATTATAGGTTCAGATCTAAATCATTGATCAATGAAATATGAATAATTTTTTGATGAGTGCCTGATCAAAAACGATCAATTATTGTTTAAATTCAAGTGATTTAACGATCGCACAATAATCGTCCCGTGTAATCAGGGGCGGATTAACTTTACCATAGGCCCCGGGCTGTTCACCAAGCCTGGGCCCCCCCACCCCACTGTAACTTATGGCAGCACTAGCCTGGTGTTCATAGTACAGGACAGATAATGTCATGATGTCCTGATTTGTGCAAAATTGCCATAATAAAACTGCGATTTTTTTGCAAATCATGGTTGAAGTGTAGCCAGGAGACAGTACACCACTGAAAGTATAAGTCTTTTTGGGTGGTCATGGGCCCCCCAGGAGCTAAGGGCCCCGGGCTGCCGTCCGAAACGTCCCTGTTATAATCCACTACTGCGTGTAATAGGGTCCTAATTTATACACCCATCTATTTGGGAAGAGACCTATCATCAACATTCTCATTGTCTGTGGGAGACATAATGGCCCAGATTTTCCAAAGTCTAGTTTTGTTCATAGCAACCAATCATGCCTATACTTTCGTATCTTAAAGGAGAAGTCCGTCAGTTTTAAAAATTTGTCAGCCAGCAGGGCTGTGTCGGGGGGCGGGTGGTACATAAAAAGAAAGGCTACTTACCTCTCAACTTGCTCACAAAACGCTGTGTCAAAGGCTCTGAGACCCTCACTGGATGGTATTTACCCCCTGAGTTCTGATTGCCCTATCAGCCAATCAGAGACTGGAGTGGTGTCCCGCATCAGTCACTGACTTGCTGAGCAGGCTGTCCATTAATTAGGTTGTGACATTGCAGCCAAAGGAGATCCAAGATCCAGGATTTTTCAAATTTCCAGACTTCTCTATTAATAAGCCCTGGTAAAATGAAAGCTGAAATGTGATTATTTGTTCTGTGCATATCCAGATAGTTTTGGTTTTAGGCAGACTGATCCATCGGGGCCACTTAGCTTATTATTTAGGACACTGATTGCAGTGACTTGCACCACATTTATGTGTTTTAGGCTTTTCTGACAATGGACATGACTTCATTAGAAAGAAACTGTTGCCTAAATGTGCCATAAAAATAGGCCATCATTTTGGTGTCCACTCTGAAAGTAAGCCAAAGTAAACTTATGCTAGAAAGTCTAAAAATGCAACAAATTTACCAAACAGCGTGAGTGAGTTTAAAACATTTGTCATATTTGAAAGGATACCCGTCACGCACATGCACAAAAATGCATCACAAGAGTAAATAGGATAAAAAAAAAAAAAAAAAACATTGTAAGATGCCACTTGGTCCGTCTATATTTGCATCATGCGGCACCTTCCATGCTTGTAATGAGTATTGTACTAGGGTTGTGGTTGTGATACTGGCATAGAGGAAACCACTAAGGAAAACACATGTGACATTTTAGCTAGAATTGGTTTCTGATAGATCAAAATGTTTAGTTTTTTTTTGTCATGAAGAAAACTACTGTACTGTAGATATCTATTCATTGCTGTATCTTCTGTAAGCCTTGATTTAAAGTGACACTGTCACCCCCTTTCTGAATGAGAATTTTTGTACACAGCTGTAAAATTCTGCACTTTTCAATTTTCATACCTTAATTTATAATAGATTTCTTGGTGCTTTGTCCAGTGAAAAATGCTTTTTATGGTTGGTAGATTATGCCACCTGGGCGAGGCTTCACGGACGCTGTGCCACTTCATCTGGCCCACATTAGTGCCGTAAGCCCGCCCCTCCATGACACCATAGGCATCTAGGCCCCCCCCTTGGCCTCTAGGAGACCTCTATGCCAGCCCATTCCAGTGGTTGCCGAGAAGGTGGGGCCTAGACGCCAATGACGCCAAGAAGAGGCGGACCTATGGTGCTGATGTGGGCGGGGCGAAGTGGCGCAGTGGCTGTAAAGCTCCTCCCAGGTGGCATAATCCACCAATGATAAATAGCATCTTTCACTGGATCGAGCACAAAGACATCTATTATAAAGTAAGGTTTGAAAACTGCAGAATTTAGGCTTGACAGCTGTATAAAGAAGTCTTTATACAGACAGTTGGAATAAATAATGGTACCCCCTTTTTTTAAGGCGTGAGGAGCAGAATCAGAATCATCTTGCTTCAAATTATTGTGTATGCAGAAACCAAACATAACGTATGCTCTATTAAAAAAAAAAACAACAACAACATTATTCCCACCATTAAGCAATGTTGTGACAGCATCCCATAATGAGAGGATCAAATGAATATTCCAATACAATTTTAACATTTGCCAGAGAAGATCTGCAGACTTCAAACATGCTGAGTAATTTAGCAAACGCTTTGCATTATTTATCTACTACTTGTTTATAAGTTGCATCATAAACCATTCATCATTTTTCTGGTCTCTATGTTGCGATCACATGAGCCAAAAGTCTATGCTGGTTCATTTGATGTGTGCATAAAATATGTAGACACCACCAGTAAAAGAGAAAAAAATAAAAAAGGAATGAAAAGCACAAAAACAGAATTTGCCATAGAAGATCAGCACAAGATAAAAGAGACAACAATGCAAACTGACTAAACAGGCAACAATATAGAAAAAGAGCTGTCCAGCGCTCCCTGAGTATATCATTATATGTGTTGTTTATCTGTTATGTGACCCGTACCCGATTATGGTCAGGCGAACTCTTCGCCCTTGAAGATATCACCTGTTGATGAGGGACTCCAGAGATGATCCATGATGACCCCAGCTATACATTATATATAAATTCTTGGCTTCTAGGTGGTGTGGGTGATTTTAATCATCCACATTCACCGGGTTAGTTCTTTTTTATTTCATTGGTTTCATAGGTTATGATCATACAATGTACTATTTTTGAAAAGAACGGCTTTTATTTCGTTATCGCAATGAGATGCTTTGAAGGCACTAGAACAACAGTCTTTGTTTTGAGTGTGAAAAAAAAGTTGTTGTTCAATGCCTTGTATGAAAACAACAGCCTTTGTTTCATTGACTTTAATACATTTCTTTGCAGTATGAAAAGAACAGCCGTTGTTTTAATGGAAAACAAGGGCAGTTCTTTTAAAAAACAGTACGTTGTGTGAACATAACTAAATAGTGAACGAGCACTACCCTTCTCTCTATTTTATAAAATGACTAAACAGATATTTACATGATATTTTATCTGGGTGTTAAAAATTTAAAAATATATACATAATAAAATAAAATAAAAATAAAAAAGCCAAAAGGTCAGTGTTTCATTTCTACAGGGAAAAAAAGCCTTTTCCCAACAAATGTCCGTGACGGATGCTACAGTGTGAATGTGACATTTGCAGCACAAGCTAAATATTAAAGGACAATATTTGTAATGATAAAGCAGCAAACATAACTGCACACACAGCCCGGCGAGAGCATGAAGAATGACCCGAAGTGTAACTTAACATTCTCCTTCCTAAGCCTATAAAGACTGACTGTACCATTTATCACGACCTTTTGTTCACTCAAGCTGAAAAACCATTAATCAAAAATTGTTCATACATTTGGATTACTCCAATGCCCCGAGCCTAAGAGGATACCGGCTCTGTGAGTCTTATAAAACAAGTGACCTGGCTGACACCAAGCTGCTAGAGCACTGTATTAAATGTTAATAAAACCATAATGAAGGGTTTGTGAATCACATGGTGAAATGTTAATGAGAAAACTTATGGTAACATTTTCTGTCATTTGTCTAACAGAAGTTTTTGTCTATCTGCTTTACCAGCATGCAAAATGTGATTTGAAAGTTACAGGCCTTGTGTCCAGCTTCGTGCAGTGCTTCTTGATGATCTTTCATGGCTCTATGCTGCTCATAGACCCTTTTCTTGGTAATTTGCTACATCTCTCTCTTTAAGGCTGGGTTCACACTACGTATATATCAGTCAGTATTGTGGTCCTCATATTGCAACCAAAACCAGGAGTGGATTAAAAACACAGAAAGGATCTGTTCACACAATGTTGAAATTGAGTGGATGGCCGCCATTTAATGGCAAATATTTGCTGTTATTTTAAAACAACGGCTGTTGTATTGAAATAATGGCCGTTATTTACTGTTATATGGCGGCCATCCACTCAATTTCAACATTGTGTGAACAGATCCTTTCTGTGTTTTTAATCCACTCCTGGTTTTGGTTGCAATATGAGGACCACAATACTGACTGAAATATACGTAGTGTGAACCCACCCTCAAGGAGTATTTCACTCAAATATAAATTTTGATATGTTGCTCTCCTTGGTGAGACTAACAATTCCTTCCATACTTATTTTTATCTATTCAGTCTCCTTCCCCCAGTTATGAGCTGCAGCTTTCTGCTGAAGACACACAAATCTGTGTTTGAGCTTTTCTCTCTGTCTCCTCCCCCCTCCCTTCTGAGACAGCTGTTGTAAACAAGTGCCTGACTGGCTGTATCTGCAACATTGTAACTTATTTGTAATGCTAGGAGGGTTAATCACAGTTGGTTCATTATCAACGTGACCTCAGATTAACCCTCCTAGAATTGCAATCTTGCAGATAAAGCCAGTCAGGGACTGCACAGCTGCTTTATACAGTGATGCAGGGAACCAAATCAGCCCAATTGGGCTGACCTGACTGGTTCCCTTTAATAAAGATATATTACTTTGTAAAAAAAAAAACTTTATTTAAAAAAAAATTATGTGTGTATGTATGTTGTGTCCCACCTCTTGTGTTTTTGTCTCTCCTGTGCAGCTGTCAAAAAAGCCTTTTTTTTTCTTTCAGGTTAAAGTAGTGATGCAGTATTCTACAGTTCCACAACTAGGTGTCGTGTTGCACGACTGAAGGTCGTAATGGGTTAATGTTTCATGTATACCATGTGATTATCTTATGGTATCGTATGGGACCCTTTGTACACCTAGCTACACCCAGATGACAACGGCTGTGGCGGGTTTGACGATACTAGGGGGCAGAAGGTGGTCAGACCAAAGTCTTTAGACAAGTACAAGTAACACTTCACTATTGCAGATTGATACACTAGGCTGGGGTTCCTCTGGCCAACTCTTCTCCTCTACTGTAATCTAATCTACTCCACTCTACAAGCACTGCTACAACTACCTCTCTCTCTTGCTACCGTCAAGCATCTCTTCC